>NC_044504.1:32663340-32988340 GCF_902362185.1 Chanos chanos | reverse complement strand
TTCTGAAGAAATGGAGGTTAAGATCCTAAACAAAAGAGAAGGATGCGAATCGTATTAGCTCTGGGGCTTACGCTCTGTGTACATATTCTTCCTAATGCTTGATTCAACCTTAGGTCATTGAGCGACTCCACGGAAAGTGGAGGAAAGCAAGAGTTATGACAATTGCTTTTGAAGCCGTAACTTGATCTTACCGACAGATTTGACGGACAGGTCTCTGGTGGCAGACTGCACTCCTATCTGCTGCCAGGTCCAATCTGGAGCGGTTCCGCTCTGGCTCCACTCGGTCACCGTGCACCGGTACTGGCCCTCGTCCGCGGGGACAGCGTTATGGAGCGCTAGGGTGAAGGTGTCGGGACGGACTCGCTCCACCCGGACTTCGCCGTAGCTGCTGCGCTCGCGGTAGTTTGGGCCCGGTCGCGCGGTACCGTCCCTGTCCACGGCGACCAAGTCCAATGCCGGGCTGGTACCTTCTTTATCTGTCCACTGCCAGGCTACCGACAGAGGACCAACGGTAGCTTGCACAGAACAGGTCAGCTGGATTGTCTCTCCCTCCAGCACCTCGGACGAGTTACTGGACAGAGAGACTGTGATGTTACTCCCTAAGAGAGAAAAGGTGGCAAGCAGTTATGATACAGAACAGTAAAACAAACAGACAAACAAAGGGGATACAGGTGTCATGAACATTAATTAATCATTTTAGACAGGCAAGGAGGGGGTTGCAAAGCTCTTGCAGAGCATGAAAAACAAAGAACCAACTACATACTGGAAGAGCTCTATGACTAAATAAAAAAAGGCAGTTCCTATGATGTCGGTGGACAGTCCCTGAAGCTGCTAGGAGTCTGCAGTAGCGCTAGAAACTGGCGTATTGGTTTTTGTGCTTAGTGGAAATGGGTATAACAGCAATACAAGCCTCAGCCTGAGACCAAGGGATAGACGACTGATCAAGAGACTGAATGTCTGCAGGATCTCTCAAGCATACTGTGGATCAAAGCCTCTGCCGGCCATCTCCTGTGTTCTCAATTGGGATTTCTTCACATAGCCACATGTCTTAGAGCTCAAGTATGAGAAATAAAAGCAGAATTTTGAACAGACAGGGTTTAGATTCTCTCTGGTAGGGAATTTTATACCCCAGCTAGATCTAAAAGCTCACCAAACAAACTGGCCTAGTTATAAAAAAAAAAAAATCAACCCCCCTCCCCCCCCAACACAGCGAACATAAAGGCATCTGTCAATTCTGATCACTCCTTTAAAATGTCTACTTTGTGCATTCCATATATTAACCCCACCCGCGAAGGGCTGCTTTTATGTCCACGCTTCATCCATTTATAACTGCTAATTCTCTTTCCCGCCTATTCATTTGACTCGTCTGATGCGGAATGAAATTCAGTACTTTTAATCACAGAGCAACTGAAGTTCAGTCCAACTTCTCGCCCAGCAGTCCCATTCTTCTCTCCATTGTATTTCTCTCTGTCTTTTTTTTTCTCTCTCTATTTATGTCCCCATTTTTCCTCTCTGTTTGAGATTCATGTTGCTACTGCTGGTCTCTTTTTTTTTTCCACAGCAGAAAGTAAATCCTTCCATCAGGGCCAATTTGTCAGCGCTGTTTATGTCTCTCTCTCTCTCTCTCTCTCTCTCTCTCTCTCTCTCTCTCATGTGCTGGCAGTCTTGTCACACACTGGCTAAAGCACGATCACAAAGACCAGGCTGTGTAATTGGTGGAGACAAGGGGCAAAACTATCTTTTTTTGTGTGTGTGTGTGTGTGTGTGTGTGTGCGTGTGCGTGTGGATGTGTTTATTTCTGAGGGGAAACAGAAGTGCTAGTTTGTAAACACACACCCCCCTTTCTCTTCCCCTTTTCACAAGAGTATGTTGCTGTTATCATTTTAATGGTCTCGTAAACCCTCTGCATATTTTTCCACAAAGACTCCTTAGGGACCAAGTCAAAACAAAACACTCCAGTAAAGTGGATATTGTTTTCTCTGAATTAGTTTGGAAGGAGAACGGGGGGGTTCGGTTGAGACTGGTTTTGACGATGTTGGGTGTCAGGTCTGTACTTGCTTCGGTGTAGCACTCTGGCACCGGTTGGAGCCAACGTTTAACAACCAATCACCTGAGACAAGAGGGAAAGAGGCTTTCTCCTTCCTTTCAGACCGTCAAACCCATTTCTATCAGAGACGGCTTTTGGACCGGAGCGGTGGTCCAGTGACTGTGTGTGGGGAGAGGGCTACAGACAGAGAGAAGGGTCATGCTCCACTGAAGCGTCTTGGGGTGCATCTCAGGGGAGGTAAGACATGGTTGGTCTGAATGGAGCATGAACGGAGCGGACGTGCGTGTTCGCCGAGCCGCCGATTAACCCTCTGCTGCTCTCCCGCAACGCCACTGCCACCCGCAGTCGAGGCCGGGGTGTTTCTTCTGTGACTGAGCGCATTAATTCAGCCAGGGGATCCATTGAAGGAGCCCCTGGAGGTGAGGGTTTCATTCACTACTTATCTCGCCTTTCCCCCCCACACTTTCATTTCATGCCTGTTAGCTGTGCTTCTTCCAGCCCTCACTTCAAATACAGCAACAATTCCAAGAGCTTTCAGGGCTTTCGGAATGAAGCTGTGAAAAAAAATACAAGCACAGTGGAATCATTACTTTGCGTCAAAGAAAAAAAAAAAAAATGCTGTATGTTGGAGAACATTACTGCGCTACCCCTTTTCGGAGCTATTCACTTGAAAATGATGTGGCAAAAGAATTCAGACAAGAATTTATTCCTTTCATGATTCAGTCATCAGTATGGCAGGGATGGCTTTCTCTAATGAGAAAGAAGCTGACCTGAGAGGCAAAGAGGATTTGTAAATGTGAGGAAAATCAATCCTTCCTCTCGGTTTTGGGTGCTTTAGAAACATTCGAGGGAAAAAAAAAAAAAGAGTTATCATACAGCTTTCAGTAACAACCCCCCCCACCCCCCTCCCAGAAGCAAACGCAGTTATATGCCATTTCCTCTGTTTCCTGATTGGTTATGTGGTGGGCCAGATCAGAATAATCCACTTTAGGGATGGAGCAGAAGCAGAAAGAGGGATTCGTTTTCTCATTTAATTAGAAAAGTCATTGTTGAGGCATCAGGTGACGAGAGAATAGACCAGCTGGAAAGAAGTACACTTTCTGTAGGGCAAATAGGCAGCGAAGGATACTCACTCAGGGGAGTAACGGTGATCTGGACGTTTCGAGATCTTTTGCTGCGGTCGATGAAGTCTCCGGTGGGCGTCTTTTCTCTCTCCGTCACACGGCAGATGTATTTTCCGGCGTCCTCCGGGAGCAGGCGCTGCAGCTTGAGGAGGTGGACGTTGGCGCTCTCTTTGCGGACGGTCAGCAGTCCGGCAGCCTCGCGCTCGATGTAGTTGGGTCCGAGCACGGGCACGGCGCTGGGGCCCACCACGGCCACAGGCGAGCTGCTGAAAACCCACGACACCGAGAAGAAACGCTCCGGAACGTTCTGAGCGTCAATGGTGCAGCGGAGCTCCAGCGGCTCACCTGCCGTGTAGGCCCGGCGCTCAGTGGTCACCTGGATGCTGAAGTCCCGATCTGAGAGAGAGCAAGAGAGAGAGAGAGAGAAAGAGAGAGAGAGAGAAAGAATCATTACACATACTGTTTAGAGGTAGGGCAAGCCACGACAATTAACAACAAAAACGACTTTCATATAATACAACATGAAGTAAAATGTCGGAATGTATATTCCTTAAAGTATGCAAATAAGGTTATTAAAAGCCTTAGTTTAATTCTCTTCAATGCTTCATTACCAATTTCTTCCACCATTCTTTCAATTATTACTCTACAGTTTCTTCTAGACAAATTTGAGGGAGGTAAAAAAAAATGTGTAGCATCTTTAGCTGGGTTTCAGTAATATTCCCACAGATGCCAAAAACCCTCATTTAGACAATTAATTTCCACATGATATGCAATGTGTTCAGTTCACCATAACAGTTCTCCCTTTCCATTTCATTTCCCCCATTCTGTGGCGGTATTTTCTGGCGGTTATTACCTCGACATAAAACAGACTTCCTGTGAAAACATTTTAATAGGGAGTCGTGTTGCATGGATACAGGATGTAGTCATGACGATTTTGACTGCAACAAGTGTGAGGATGTGTGTTTACACGCTACCATTATTTGTGTGTCACGCTGTGAGATGGTCTCAAAAATAACAGCAAACCAAACAAGCTGGCGCTAATGGAAGACTTCAGAGATCGCATCAAAACAAAGGCCAGCGGCTGTTTGTCTTTTCTGCCCTGGTATTAAGGCAGCACATTACCCTATTATACCATTACCGCCCGACTAGAGTCGACGTGAGTCCCTGAATGTCCATATCCCGCATGCTTGAGACGAACGGATGGGATTAATTAGTGCCTGGAAGGTGGCAGCTTCCTACACTTCAGATCGAACGGGTGTGTGAAAGAGGGTGGTATGGTAGCGCTTGGGGGAAAAAAAAAAAAAAAATGGGAAAAATGGGATGTGGTCGCCAAGCGACAAGAAAGAAATCAAGAGAAAGATCAATAAAGAACGGAAAGACCACAGATGTGAAACAATATGAAGTAGGGAACAAGTGGAGGATGAAGGGGATAGAGGGGGAGAGAGAGAGAGAGAGAGAGAGAGAGAGAGAGAGAGGGGTAGAGGAGAGAAGAGGGTTATATCAAATCAGGATTCACCCTGCATCTGTTCCCTCTGAGCAAATGTCTGCAGTGTGATTGGTCTGCAAGGGGCCCTGCTGATACTCCAATCTCTGTGTATGGCCACATATGGAGGATTAATGAATGACTTCCATATCAAAGGCAGATGCTCTCCTGGATTCTTTTTGTCACTCTGTATCACTTTCCATGCATTATAGATTAAAAAGAGTTTATGATATGGAAAAAGTTTCCCGAATCACGGGCAAAGCAAAGAGCTTTGTACGCTGCCCCCCTTCATAAACGAAGCTTTGAAATGTTACATTTAAAGATCAAGGGTGGCAGCACGCTAGAATCAAGACCAAAAAAAGTTTGCGGCTTGCGGCGCGTAATTGACTTAAGCGAAATCAAATAAAACACGGCCTTTTTACTTCATGAAAACAATGCGTTTTTTTTTTCCCCCCAACAAGTACATGAATTTTTCAGCAGTTAATTCAACAAATATTCGTAAATTTAGCTCCGTTTTCCCCTTCATGCTGAGAGGTTTAGAAAGAGTGCCTTTCTTGATGGGCGAAAGTTTGTTCTGAATTTCTATGGTTTGCTCAGGAATCAATGCATCAGTATTCTCCCCCTACATACACTGGCAGAGGAGCTGAGTGACAGTTGATGAATACACAAGTGCACTGTGAGAAGCCCACTGAACACGCTTTTGTTCATTGTTACTGGACTCAGAGGGGTTAAACGCTTATTACTGTATAATTATCATCAAGAGCATCACCAAGGCTGTGTCACTACTCAGCTCACTCTTTGTGTGCTAATATCTGGACATCTATCTTTTTCTCTCTTTCCGCCCCACCCCCGCCCCCCCTTATCAGAAAAGCATGAAACAGTTTGTTCTGTTGCTCCGATTTCACCCTCTCGGCATCAGTGACGCACAAATGCAAAGCCGTAGCGGTAAAGGACAATAACGCAACTGTCGGAGGCTTGCGCAACATACGATGAGTAAGATTTAACATTTGACATCTAGAATGAAAGAGAATTGAATGAAAAAGAGGGCAAAAAGAACAAAGAATGCACTCACACTTGAACTGCTGTGAGTTTAGCTCACTTTGAGGTTGTATTTGCTACTTTTGAGTGTGTGTGTGTGTGTGTACGCATGTGGAGAGGCAGGGAAAAACAGTAGACTCTGCGGACTTAGTGTTGGAGTTTGGTACACGCACACATGCTGTTGTGTGTTTTGACCTGCCAAAAATCCTAGTGTTACATTATTGTGCCATTCTGCATTCACTTTGATTGCCTTTTATGTTTAACTGATTTAACAACTTATGATTTGTGTTTAATTAACACACACACACACACACACACACACACACACACACACGCACACACTAACACACATAGACACACACTAACACACACACACACACACACTCACGTGCTCTATCCATATCTAGATGTCTTTCTAACTTCCTCAGGTTTATGAGACATCAGTCTGAGTCACTAACATCTCTTTATGGTCCCATAGCCATTGCTGCCTCTAATGCCCGTATCCCCTATAAAAGCCACACGCAGAGCCTTAGCAGCGCCCTTAGAGCACCCACACAGTCACTCTCCATTCTCTACCTCCGCTTAAAGAGTCTACTGACACAGACGTCCGACCCTGAAGCCCAACAGGAAGGGCACTTGGACGCCGTCAGCTGGGGAAAAGGGATTACAGAGACAAAACGAAGTCTGTCATTGGGCTGACGCGCTTAGAACGCCGTCTGAAATCTCATTCAGGTAAAAACGCGTGCTGGATACGGACCAATTACAACTTCGATGCGGTCGTCATTGAACGGTTTCACCTTTACTGACCTTAACTAAAAAAATACTGACTCAATTAACCTCCACTGACTGAATCATCTGTTTTACTCTCTCTGCACTGGAACAGCCATTCACACAGTGCATGTCTAACAGGGCAAAGACTGTGATAAGTTCACTGAATCTATGAGTTGACAGGAGGTGTGAGTGGCTCACCTATTAGTCATCAGTCGTGACTCACATGACCGACAAATGAAACTGAATCGAGTTGTACGTCTAGCTGCCTCCTATAGTTACCACACCAGCAATATGAACTGCAATGTTGTTTGGATGGAAGCAGAGTGGTGAAATAGTTTCAGTAAGGTGAGGCAGATAATCAAATTAATATTCATATTCATTTATATGTATCATTCAAAATTAATCTGATCCTAGAACAGCCACTGGTTTAACAGACATCTTAATGTAAGCTGAAATAACTGATTCTTTAAGAACCTAACCATATGTACTAATGTAGGCCACTCTGCATAAGAGTGCCTGCTAAATTAATGAATGTTAGTGTAAATGGCAGTAATGCTATTCCAGTAATAAAATACTGGGTCGCAGTGGAATATATTTTTTGCAGATATAGACACAGATGGATGTGAAGTAGACTGCATCTTCATGTCCCAGGACATGTCTTTGTTGCCTCCGTGCGGAGGAAGATTTGGCTGGCATTTGGCTTACTCCCCGGTTGATTCATGGTAGGCAACGACTTCCGCTCCCTCTCTCATTCTCCTTTTTTTTTTAATTTTATTATTTTTTTTTAATTTCTTCTTCTCATTGTCAGGGTAGCGGTCTTGCTCACAAGAGAGCGAAATGGCTCATTCCACCCTTTCTCCATTCTGTCTCAGACAACCTGATCCACTCCACCCCCCATGAGACACAGAGCCAATAAAGAGACAGAATTAAAATGCCACCAACTCCACTTGCCCTGCCGTGCGTTTGATGAGGAAGCGCTCCGTCGCCTCTGATTCCCATCACAATGCCGGTCCGGAGTGCCATGAGATTGAGTTACAGCTCTGAGATTGGTGAGAGAGAGAGAGAGAGAGAATACTCCTGTAAGACTGTGTCAAACAGCCAGTCTTCCAACACGAAGAGGGGGGAAAAAAAAGACTTTGGAACAGATTGGGAAAAGTAATGGACCACAGCCTCAATACGCGTTATTGAGGATACGCCAGTAGTCCGAAAAATGCTATCTTCTTTGGGGTCCTTCACTGAGTCCTTCAGGTAGATGTTGGAAACGCTTTCAAAGTGCCAAAGCCTCCGGGTCCACGACACTTTTTTTGACTTGTTCTAATAGTCCAAACTGTGGCAGACACGAGAAAGGGCTTTAACGCTGGTCCGTAAATCTGCTTTTTTCAAGTGCTGGGTACAGATCAGACATCAGATGGGAGAAACCGGCGCCACCTTTACTCTGATAATCCCTGAGCCAGAGACGGAGACTGGAGTAGCAGTTCCTACCTTTGTGTTATTGCCTGAAGTGAACCCCTCAGATAGCGTGTGCACGGTTCGGCCCTGGTCTCCCAGAGTGCCTAGTAATGAGCTTAATTTAAGATAGCGATCAGCATACACGATCTCAAAGAGTGTGTGCGCAGAGAGGGAGCGTGTATTACACAACCCCTCTGTATCTATGGCTTTGCGAGGAGTTGTCGGGCTGGGTAGAAGCAGGGTATTAGTGAGAATGGTAGGCACTGCACTTTGTTCATGAGAGGCCGAATGTGTGCTTCAAGGATTTTCACCAGTAAAGTGCAGCATGAAGGAAAACTATCGTTTTATGAGCCTGGAGTGGAACTGAGGGAGATGCGGCTTGTACTGCTGATGGATATGTATTTGCAATTACAGCCACATTTCATGTATGTGGACAACAGAAACTGCACAATAAAATGGAGAGGACCTAAAAGAGATTCTAGAATGCTGCAGAGACGAAAGACAAAACAAACAAACAAACACTTCTGATTTACTACTCATCCACTCCTGTGACCTCGGCAAAACTCACCTGTGGGCTGAACTTTGACTGACGTCTTGTCCGACTGCTTGCGGGTCATGGCGATCCAGGAGCGGTCGGGATCCTGGATCCACTCCGAGGCTTCGCAGTAGAGCAGACCCTGGTCAGCTGGCTGCAGCTTGTAGATGGTGAGACGGTAAGACGTGGCGCTGGTCTTGTCCAGCCTCAAGTCGCCCGAGGACAGCCGCTGACGGTACGGACCCCCGGGCCTTAAAACAAAGTCCCGCGACAGGGTTACCAGGTCCCGCGGGGAAGCGTCAGGGTCGTCAGGTGACCGCAGGTACCAGCCCACTGCCAGGTGTGTGTGCTGGGCAGTCTGTCTGGTGACCTCACACGTCAGTTGCAGCGTGTCACCCTCAATCTTGGAGAGAGTCTGTGCAGGTGCGGTCACACTCAGCGTGTCCGGGATCACTGCATGAGGAGGAGGAAGAGGAGAGGTATGTAAGTAAGGAGAAGAGGACAAGAACATGGGCGCTCTCTCTCTCTCTCTCTCTCACACACACACACACACACACACACACACACACACACACACTTAAGGGAACATTAACATTTAAACAGGATTGTCTCCAGCAGTGGTACTCAACACCGACCTTGTTACTATGAAAATACATGGCCTCAGGAGAGACACATTCCCCAATCTCTCTCTCTCTCTCTCTCTCTCTCTCTCCCTCCCTCTCTCTCTCTCTCTTTTTCACAACACACTGTCAAATCCTCTCTCAAATCTTAAGAGGAGTAATTAGATGATGCTTACAGACTCATACATGCAGTTATTAAACAAACACGGTTATCTTGGTGAAAATCCCGACACGTTTAGCTAAAGCTCATCTCCCAAGCACACGCCAGGTTTTGACCACATGAACGGTTTCTCCATCCCTCTCTCATACACCTTCACTATCTGTTAAGATGGGCCCCTGTGTGCATACATGTCTATATCCAAAACACACACAAACACACACACACACACACACACACACACACACACACACAATTCTTGTCTCATAGATGCAAACACAGCAGCTTCCCTTCAAACACACATATACACAAACACAAAATGTTCCTCAGTCACTAACAAATAAACACATACAATTTTGAATGTGTATACACACTCTCTCTCTCTCTCTCTCTCTCTCTCTCTCTCACACACACACACACACAGGTACACACACACACACACAGGTACACACGCACACATGCTCCATGCACAAACCTTCACCGTCAGAGAAATGAGATGGAACGGGCCATTCGGCACCCACACACCACTCAGAGCCCAGCCAAGATAACACATCCAAGTCGAGTAGCTTGGAGCGCTCACATCACAGAGCTATCTATTAGCGTCAAGACAAGACCCAGTCATGCTCTCTTCTCCTCATGACTGCCACATGCCTCAACATGCTGCTAGCATTGATTACCGCTAGCCATTAGCGCTAACCCATGCAGCATCGTCCTTATCATCTGTTAGCAAACTGACCTAGTACCATCAACATCGGTCACTGTATGACATAGAGAACAGACAGTCCTTTACAAGCAAACAATAAATAAATAAAACAAAAAAACAAACAAACAAAAAAAACAATTCCACAAATTCCGCACAAGCATAATCTCGTCAACAATTCCAAGTGCGAAATCTTAGTGTCTTTTTTCTTTTTTTTTCAATTGTTTTTTAGAATGTGGAAAACTGGTTTGCACATTCTAAATATACAAACTATATAACCTAAAAGAAGTCAAGACAACCCTTCTGTGCACTTCAAACCTGACTATTCACAGAGCACAATAAAGGAGTACAGAAGAAGTATTAATTATAGCACTGACAAGTACGTGAATATAAATAACAACCCGGTGAGATGTTCACATGGAGACAACTCTGGTGAAATGCACTGACACCACGAGCTTACACCTCCTGAAGAGTGTGAGGAAACACTGCTGGGATAAAAACAGTCCTTCAACTGAATCTAAAAAAAAAAAAAAAGGCTTTATTTCACACTCACACTGGATGAGACAGAATTCTACATCATCTCCTCACTATAGCCCCAAGACTGCAATCTCCAAAACTTATTAGGCAGGATGAGGTTAAAAATGTCCCCTAGGCACACGCTTGAGTAGACACTCACACACACACACACTGACCATATGCTTCTCTGTCATACTACTGTCAGCCAGACTAGCTGCCACACTTTCTCACTCTGTCACTGACTCTGTCTGCTCGAGTTTTACATCATTAAAGAAGGATGGACTCGCAGTTCCGTAACTGTCAGGAACCTGTCTCTGCCCACAAGAAACAGTGGTCTCTATGACAACGCCTACCCCATGTTTAAGCCCCTGGGGTCAAAGATATCTCTTACTCAGTTTACTAAACTTATCCTTCCTACTGCAAAGAAACCAAGCGACAGAAAAAAAAGAGAGACAAGTGGAGAGGACTAGGAGCCAGACTGAAAGACAGCACTTGCTTGAAGAGTTTTCGAGCATACTCCCTTGCTTTGAGGTAAATATCGTGGATCTGAGCCTTGTTTTACTGAGGAGGCTAATACAACGTTAGCTACTGCATACACTCTTCCAAAGGTTACGCATGCAGCAGTTAGGCCAGGGCCACGACCAAAACAAAGGCCTATGTCATTCGTTCTGCATGAACATGGTTCATATACCGTTCCAGGGCGGCAAAGCTGCGCAGGATGGACCCTTAAAAAAACAACCAGCCATACATCCACTGTGATCAGCCGCTCGAGCACGAGCGTGGATGGGGTTTCTTTAGGTTGCCGTGGCACCGATTATCACTGCGCCCTACAGAGCATCAACAGAGGGATAAAATACAGCGATGCAGTGCAAACAAAATGAGCGGGGGGTTGGGGGGGGGGCAGATGAGAGAGGAAAACGAGGGAGATGTGCGTAGAACACAAAACGGCAGAGAAACGAAATCGGGAAAGAGAGAGAGACAGGGAGAGAGGGAGAGACGCGTGAGAGGAGGAGGTGGGAGAAAAAGAGGGCCCTAACGTTAATGAAAGAAGAAGAAAATGGGATAATGGAAAGGAAGATGGGGGGAAAAAATGAGCACAGTTTGAAGGGAAGAAAAACTGTTTAACAGCAGGTGATTAGCAATCAGCTTCGACGACTCACAGATGTTTGACTCAGTGTGTGTGTGTGTGTGTGTGTGTGTGTGTGCGTGCGTGCGTGTGTGTGGACAAAAAGAGAAGAAACGTTAAAGTGACAGAGGGTTAATGAGTCAGAATCAGAGAATCTCGACTTCTGCCAACGGATCTCTGCTGCGTTTTTTTTTTTGTTTGTTTTTTTTAATACCCCTCGCTCCCCTACCCCACAGCAAAAGGAAAAGGATGGATTAGACAAACAGAAAAGAAAGACAGACAAATAAACAATCAGATAAAAAAAAGAAAGGGAGAAGAGAAAATAGAAAGTGAGTGACTGGTGTCACATTTAGCATTCCAGTGATGGTGGTTCCTGGCTGCTGGGTATGAGAGATGTCTAACTCAACTAAGCTTCTTTCAGCTCACTGAAGGCAGAGTGAAAGCAGAAACTCTCTAAAGCCAGTGTATACAGAACCACAAGACTGCAAGAGTCCTCCCTTTGGAGTAAGAGCGTGTGTGTGTTTGTGTGTGTTTGTGGGGGCGAGGAGGATGGTCGTCATCAATCTAGCACAGCGGAGCCAAGAGATTCCACCCCCACATACCCAAATCACAACTACATATTGAACATCACAGATAGGGTATAATAAACTGGATATAAGCTAAGATCAAAATCTATAACCAGCCTCTATCCTAGAAAATCTACATATTACCCTTAATCAAAAGCAGTTTGCGGATAGCCTCGTACTTATATTGGACATTGTATTCTACTGAGCAGCTCGTTACCATAACAACTTGCCAATAAGGTGCCATAGAAAGAGCTTTCTGTTTCCATGCCAACACTAAATCCCCCAATTTTATAGGGCATGTAGAAAAACATCAAATAAACTTCATGCCATCGTCTCAAACTCTCCCTTAAGATGTTAGTCAGTCAATCTCTTTCAGTGAAAACCAGGCCTACAGCACAGAGTCCTCAGCAGTGAGAAGCAATAAAGTTTCCAGTTCAAAACCCAGCTGAGGGACAGACTGACAAAATATAAGTCTAATATTTCCCATTCACCTCTGACTCTTATTGCTCACCACAACACTCACCAACAGAGACTTTCTTTTCTCTCTGTCTCTGTCTCTCACCAACACACACACACACACCCCTACTCTTATCCTCTGCCTACCATATCCTGTGGGGTGACAGGGTGCAGTGTAAACAGATGTGATCTCCAGCACCTCTGAGCCCTTTTCTCTACATTCTCCAATTGCTCAGTGACCCCAATCTGGGCTGGATTAAGCCAGAGGCAGACTGTCTCCGCGATGCCTCAGGTTAAATCTGGCCGATACGGATCAGCCTGTGGCCAGGAGGAGGAAGGCGCTAACGCATGTCAGTAAAACAGTGATTCAGAGCTGCATTCATCTGCTGGGTATTCATTCACTGCAGCAGAGCACAAAAATGCTCCATGAAAAATAATATCACGGCAGCTCTCACAACAAGCTCGGTTTCATTATGAGAGTTCAATTCTCTCAGTTTCTGACATCTTACAGCACAAAAAAAAAAAAAAAAAAATGGAATAAAGACCATTCCATGCCCTCCCCGTAACCCTTTCTGTGTGTCTTAACAAGGCCTGTGCTCAGTTCTTAGTTACTCGGACTATGCTTCACTTTCTCACAAGGCATTAAACCAACACAGTAACCTCCGCATGAAGCCTTCACAAACTATTTCGCAGTCAACAGGATGTGGGCAAGCATTGAATTTATTGGCTTGCATAGCTGCATGCCGGTTTGGTTTTTAAAACTGAACCGGGCATTTCTGGTTAGGAAGCACAAGGGATGTGAGCAATTTTGTGAGGGCAGTACTCACTGACCACACCATCATGCAAGAGAAACCTCAGTGGCCCTGACTGTAAACTGCAATTCAATTTGTTGTGCGGATGAGTGAGAACAATGGTTAAGGAGCAAGTGGGGCCCCCCACTCGCCCCCCCAGTTCTAACAAGACCCCCCCCCCCCCACCAAACTCCAGCAAATGAGCTGAAGGCATCAGAGGAGCAGAACGTTAACCCTGCTCATCTCCATTACAATATCAAACACCGGCACCGCCTAGAGAGGCCTGCCAGTTAATATAATCCCTCCGTTAATGCAAATGCAAACGCGTCGAGGATTAATTAAACAATTAGAGAAGAGGAAGGAGCACTGAACAAGACAATCACCCCCTCCAAGAAACACACACTCTCTCACACACACACACACCCCTGCATGCGCTCAGACACACACACAAACACACACACACACACTTGCGCGTGCACACACCTCTCCCTGAATGCACACGCATTGCTTGCAGTGCCCCTTTCAAACGCTCCTGACAAGTTTTACATGAAAGTACATGAAAGAGACATTGTGCTCAAACATATAATCTAAAAGTGACAAAGCAAAAGAAGAGAGAAGAAAGAAAGAAAGAAACAAAGAGTGAAAGTAAGAAAAAAAGGTGTCTGTTCACTGTTCAGTGCTTTTACTCTAGCCATTATACGCCTTGTCCATCCATCTCTGTCCTGCCCTCTAGATCCATTTTTCCACCTGTCACACCCTCTCTGTTGCCTGCCCATCAATGTTCACTCTTTTCCCCCCTCCACTTGTGTGAATCTACCAAAATTAACCCTTCCTCTGTGTTCCTCTCTTTCTCTCTTTCCTTCCCTCTCTTTCTTTAAAAGGTAGCAGTCTTCTCCTGAGGCCAGCCTTTTATGTGGTATCGCACGCAGTTTCTGAGAGCGATGTAATTGGTAGGGGCGAGAAAAGGAGGGGACGAAGAGAGAGAGAGAGAGAGAGAGAGAGAGAGAGAGAGAGACTGAGACGGAGACGGACTGGAATATGGGAGGTTTAAAGAGGTCGTCATCCCCAAGATCGTTCTGGAATTCCTACTTTAAACCCAGTTTTCAGCAAGTGAGTTGTCATTTACCGAAATGTCAAAAGCACAGAGAAAAAGACGAGGGTAGAAAAAAAAAAGAAAAGAGAGAGAACAAGAACGAGCTCAATTTCCACGCGCGCGTGCACACACACACACACGTGCACACACACACACACACGCACACGCACACACACACACACACACGCACGCACACACACACGCACCTACACACACATATTTAGAACCCAGGTCTGAAACAGCCATCATTGCAGCACTGCACTAAACTTTTGCATTTACTCACTGCAGATACATGTTCCATTTCAAACCTGTTTTACCTGACCCAGCCTCTGACCCCCCCCCTCTCATTTTCCATCTCCGACAGGTTTGGGAGAAGAGAGCTCTCACCGTGATCAGACGCCGGGGCCCCTTTGTGCCCAATGCACATTATGATTAAAATGCTCTCCACGTTCAACACACAGTCTCTCAGATCAGACAGGAAAGGAAAAAAAAAAATGACAAGGACAGAAAAACCCATTATACTAGCTAAGCCATAGACAAGCTCTCTGTGACACACACACACACACACACACACACAGACACAGACACTCACACACACACACACGGTTTAGGGGAGATAGGACATGGGGAGGCTGACGTCAGGAGCGCCTCTATCCCTCTTTCTGGTTACACCATCCTTGTTACTGGATTAAATGTCACAGGGAGAGTTGATTAAAGGACACACTGACCAACCAAACAGACAACCCTGCAGAAAAGAACTGTAGGCTGAGTAAGAAAAGAAAAAAAAAAAAAAAGAAAAAGAAAAGCAGTCTCTCTCTCTCTCTGGGCTAGTAACCAATTAGGCCATAGCTGTAGGACACATCACCGAGAACAGAGCAATGGGAAAGAGTAGGAGAGCTGATCAAACCAGAAGCAAGAGATTACAGAGAACAAACAAGCTAACCACAGAAAACACACACACACACACACACACACACGAGCACACACACGAGCACACACACCCTTTTAAGAGAAGAGCAGCGTGGTCAAAGGAGAGCGAAATTAGAGAGAACTTTGAAACCGTGTCAATTAGTGCTGTCTTTACAACGAGGCCTGAAAAAAAATCCTGATGGCTTTTGCTTTTTTTTTTTTTTTTTTTCCCTGTCCCGATTTGTGATGAGGCTGAAAGCCTGAGCCACTAAAAAGCAACAAACCACTTGAGTCATTAGTAATCCATTCAGTGATCTGTGCTTCTTGATTTCAGAATGGGGAACTTCCCAGAAGCATGTTCCAAGTCTGAACCACACGAAGCCGCGGATGAACTGCTTCTGAGCCATCATTAAAATCGACACAACCCAAGAGGAGACAGCAGCAGACCTTCCTGAGATCCTATCTGGCTTCTGAAAGCACTCGTTTTTAGAAACTTCTGTTAGATGGTTTAGAAAAAAAAAAGTACATAAACAAAAATTGAACTGAGCAAAACACTCCTTCATTTGTCCTTGGAGAAGAGAGGCATTATTCCTTGTCTTTTATCCGAATGTTGAGGGGATGTTTCGCGTTGCTTCGCCGACAAGCGCAAAACCCCTGTGCCTGTAATGAAGGAGATGTAGCCTCTGGCGTTGAGACTGCCCAGAAAATCAGGCAAGCGTCTTCAGAGTTCAAACAACAAACGCACCCAGAGGCATATAGCCACACAAGCTGATAGGGATGCAGTCATCTGGGGGTTCAAACCCATACCCACCCCAGAAGACTGGCAGAATATTTAATGAAGGCCTACTTTCACCCTCTCTTCAAAGAGGTGGGAAACGCATTCCAGCAGCATATCGATTTCATATCGTCTGCAAACTCCAAGCTAGTGTGAAGCACTCCGACTACATCCTGCCTCTGATGTGTGTGGGGCGAGGTAGGTAACGGGGCGATCGTAATTTCACCTTTAGGCATTGCAGGGATAATACCACTGCCACTGGAAAACAGCTAAATCTAGAATACCGCACAGACTTCTCTTCAATATGTGCGTATTTACCCTCCCCCCTCGATGGTTTGGAATGACCTCTGCAGTGTGAGGTATTTCAGGGAATGCCGATGAGTGATGACTCCCTCAGGCTGTCTGGCAGTGATGACGGGTCATTTCACTTAACACGGGTAGAGGAAGAGCCAGATCAGAAGGCTACGTGTTATGGCGGGCGGTGCTGGCTGACGGAGCTTTTTTGGCTCGTTTAGCTTGTGTAGCTGAACCCCGGTCTTGCGGCGGAGACCGTGCTCTCGGTGTTGGAGCCCGTGACCCACCCTGCGGGCCTGTTGACCTTCGGATGAACTACGCCACTCTCGGAAGCTATTTTAACACCCGTACCGAAAAGAAAAAAAAAATTCTCTTCAGCGCGCGGAGCTGCATTTTTGTGATGGCAAGACCATCGCTTTACTTCGTTTATGTTTGGTTTTTAAAAGGTTTCCCGCTATTTCTATTTCCGATTTGGAGCGCCACAATTATCCACAACCTCCCTCACACTGCAGAGTCAAGTCAACCGGGATGAAAGAGGCAAGCACGTGCTTCCTGAGTTTATGTATGAAACTCCTTATTTTTGCAGGATACAAGCAGGACTGGGTGATCACACACACACGATGATAAAAAATATTATTTGATAGCAGAACTATGTTTTTCAAAGTTATTGGTGTATCGTGACATGATTTTGAAAGAGTGCTCAATTTCTTCGAGACATTTCTGGCATACTGATAAATATCCGATACACATCGTGGTACAAAAAAAAAAAAAAAAAAATCTGTCAATACGGTATTTTAAGGATGTAATGCACATCCAACATCCTGAACTTGAAGTTGCCTTGTGTTGTCAAGCAGTCTAATGTTTCTGAAGGGGAACGCTAACTGCCTGTTAACAACTGAGTGTTTATGACAGCTGCAGAGTGAGATGAGGACACTGACGCTCAGCAAGCGCTGTGCCCACAAACACATACATACACACACACACACACACACACACACACACACACACACATACATACACACACACGCACACACACACACGCACGCACACATACCCACACACACATACATATACACACACACACACACACACACATTCTCAAACGTGTGATGATGATGGACACTTTCACTTGGCAATTTAACAAGAGAAATGATGCAAAAACAAAATAGTGCTTCTTGGACCTCAGACAACAAAAAGGAGGGAGAGGGGAGGAAAGGGATGGGGGGGGGGGTGAAAAACACAGGAAGGAGGAAACAGTGAAACAGATAGAGGCTCTCCGACAGCGCTGAGAGTGGACAGTGGAAGCAGATGAGACTGCGAGAGGCCTGGGGGGGGTGGCCTCCGCTCTGACGCCACATTGCGTGAATATAAGCCCTTTATGTTGGGCTTGTCGAGTGCGCGACGAGTCCACCGCTAACTTTGATCTTCATCCTCGCTACAGAAAGCTGACAACATAAGCCATCAACTCCCTCTGCTGCAGGTGTGTACTCTCATGCACATCAGGCACGGGGGAAAGGGAGGGAGAGAGAGAGAGCGAGAGAGAGAGAGGGGCAGATGATGAGCTGGGATAATGCTGCTGTAAAAAAGGGACACCCCGCAGTACTCCAGTCTAATATAAGTGTGCAGTTCCAGGTCTGTGGCAATAGTTGATTTATATCTCTTGTTTGTAAGTGTAATTCCGAGGGGGCCTCTTCTCTTCTCCCAATCTAATTAGAGACTATCACAGGCACAACCATTGTACAGGCTGGATAGATAATTAGCTCCACTAATTGCACTATGAAATATTGAATGCAGTGAAATGAGAGGGGAGACAAGTTCTCCGGCAGATCCCCCCTGCTCTCTCTCTCGCTTTCTCTCTCTCTCGCTTTCTCTCTCTCTCTCTCTCTCCCTTCCTCTCTCTCTCTCTCTCTCTCTCTCTCTCTCTCCCTTTCTCTCTCTCTCTCTCTCTCTCTCGCTTTCTCTCTCTCTCACTCTCGCTCTCTCTCTCCCTTTCTCTCTCTCTCTCTCTCTCTCTCTCCCTTTCTCTCTCTCTCACTCTCGCTCTCTCTCGCTCTCTCTCTCTCCCTTTCTCTCTCTCTCTCTCTCTCCCTTTCTCTCTCTCTCGCTCTCTCTCTCTCCCTTTCTCTCTCGCTCTCTTTCTCCCTTTCTCTCTCTCTCTCTCAGATAAAGGTCAAACAATACGAACTCAATAAAGGTGCTGTAATTGGGTTTAGGTGTTTGAATGAGGAAACACAGTGTAAATAGTGTGATTCCACTTGCCTGCAAGGGTCTAATTCTATTGGTGTGTGTCAGGGACAGATGTTGTACTCTCCCTACAAAACATACACAATCATCATCATCTAATTCAGCTAGTCCAGCGGAGCTGTAAGGAGACGCTCACTGGTGCCAAACAATATAGAATCATAAACATATAATCATTGAGAATTCTGCCTCCTTTGTGCACACGCAGCAAACACACTGGTAAAGGTATGTTCAAATGCACAAACGCTGTACGTGAGCGTGCACTCACACAAACACACAAACACACATGCATGCGCACACACACACACACACACACACACACACACACACACACACACACACACCCTCCAAAGCATCCTCTTTGATGATCACAGGATAAGAGACCAAGGTAATTTCATATTCACTTTGTGCTGCTCTGGTTGTATTAGTTTAACAAAAGAGTGTGGAGTAAAACCGCTGTGATGAAAACGGCGTGAGGGATTATTCCAATCATAACGTCTCATTTTACGAAACACAAAAATAACATGCCCAGAGGAAGAGCTAGGGAGCTACTTTTAACAAAGTTAAAGGAATTAGACAGTGTTAGTTCTAGAGTTAGTTTCTCTCTCTCTCTCTCTCTCTCTCTCTCTCGGTGAGTCTAACAGGATATTGCTAAATTCTACGCAGACCTAGTTCTCTTCACAATCATAATTAAAACTGAAATTGGAAGAAAAAAAGACTTCCATCTGTTCAAGCAGGAGAACACAGCAGACACACACATACACACACGTACACACCATTGCGTTGCACTGGAATAGATACGCATAGCCTAAGGGAGCCTAGTGTGTCAGAGGAAACGAGGGGGAGACAGAGAGAGATACACACACACACACACACACCGAAGGAAGGGGAAGAGATAAGGATGAAGAATAAGAGAAAAGCCATAGAAGAAGAGAATAGGAGGATGCCAGAGACAGTGAAAGAGAGAAAGGTTTCTAGACAGAGGGCTTTTGTCTGTTTGCTACCCATGAGATGGTGAGCATGTGGTGCTTGGGAGAGAAAAAAAAAAAAAAAACTCAAGGAGTTATATAAAGCCCATAACACAAAGACTCCAAAGCCATGCTGAGGATGCTCAGAGGTATCAGCTGTTTCCTGTGTTACAAGCCCAACTTTACCTCCAACTTTTCTTTCTTTCTTTTTTTTTTGGTTTTTTTTTTTTTTGGACAGTGAACAGGAGTGACAGTAAGCGTGAGTGAGTGAGTGAGTGAGTGAGTGAGTGAGTGAGAGAAAGAGATTGAGAGAGAGACAAACAATGCTTCTAAACAAAGCGCTCTAAACAAGTTTTGGCAAAAAGAACACTGCTTCTCCAAGGCCATCTTTGTTATCCGTGATGTCATTTGTCGCTTCTGCGGCTCGTGGCTGACGAGACGTCTCAGCCATTCACAGATACCAGTGCCCTGAAGGCTCAAAAAACTTCATCCGTACTGCAGTGCAGAGAGAGAGAGAGAGAGAGAGAGAGAGGAGGTGAAGTATCAGAGAAAAGAGGACAGATATAAGAACTCTCTCTTCTCACCTGCACCTTATCTGCAGTACAGGGCTGTCTTTGTACAGAGGGGTGCAGATCTCAGATTCCCAATGAGAGACATCTACACAGCAGGGGACCTATCCATAATACAGCACCAAGCAGCTGTGTGGGTGTGTGTGTGTGGTGTGTTTGGATGGTTTGAGCAGAAAGGGCTTGACAGGCTGGAATAGAACAGTCGTATTTTCTAGAATGATCTAATTACTAGCTGAAATGAAAAAAAATCAGTGAAGATCTGACGCAGGGGCAGATATGAATTTTCTCAGATGAAACTGAACAACGGTAAAGCATTTTTATATATATATATATAAAAATGAAATATTTCATGTTGATTTTTATAATACATTAATTTGTCCATGTCTTAACTGCATTAGAGAGCTGCTGAACAGGATCAATAACTTGGTTAAGGCGAAGCTAATATCTATAATTCATACAGGACTTCATAATGAGCTATTAGCGATACCTCTGTGGAGACGGTCCCGTTTGCCGGCCAGGCTGTCGATAAAACAGTACGGGGTGAGAACACAAAGCTGCACTATATTTAAAGCCTTATTTCCACTCTTGTTTAACATTAACACATATGACTGGAGAAAGGAAGGTGGGAGAAGAGAGAAAAAGAGCTGAAGGCTGATAGAGGGAGGGGGAGAGAGAGAGAGAGAGAGAGAGAGAGAGAAAGATGAAGAGAAAGATGAAGGTGAGGTCTCAGGTCTCTGCGACCGTGCGTGCGAGCGCACACGTGTGTGTGTAGGTGTGTGTCTGTTACCATGCTGTGAGCAACTCTTTAATCACACACTGGAGTTCACACTTCATTAGATCTAGCAGAATACGAAAGGTCATTCTGGCGTCCGTAGTCTGTGGAGTCTGTGGAGATTCTCACTATTAGGACGCACAGCTCCCACTCAAAGCTCCAAAAACACACAGGTTTGAAATTACATCACGTTCAGTCGGTTCAGATCACAACAGCATGGGGTCCGCAGACAGAATATGTGTGAGAGAAGGAGAAAGAAAATGGCACCAACATTTTTTGGAGACAGCAATCTCTGTTTAATGAAAACACATAGTATATAGCACAGTGATGGCTAAACAAAAGAAAAGACACACACACAGACACACATACACTCACGCATGCGCGCACACGCATGCACACACACGCACATACAAACAGGTCCAGATACCACACCACACCGGATATCATCACGAAGTATGTACGCACACACACACACACACTCACGCAAACACAATTTGTACTCTGCAGACAGCAACGTACTTTGCAGTACAAGCCTCTATCAGCCAACGACAGACCTTTGAGTTTTCATCTTGCGTTCTCATTTCCTACATTCCCTTTAAAGACAATCTATCTCATTACAGAGTTAAAGTTCCCTTCATTAGGTTTCAGAGAAACACACAACGTGTGCACACAGTGTGAGGACAACATCCGAGTTACCTCTTCACAAGGCTCTACAACTAAGACCGCCTAGACCCCCCCCCCCCCCACCCCCCACACCTATCCCTTTTTGTTTTTCAGCAGAGGTGTTTTTCAGCTTTTGCCTCAACATTCATGAGAGCATGCAGACACTGCTCTTAAGGTCAAATCTTATTTCATGTGTTTTTTTTTCTGAAAGAAATCGCTGCTTCCATCTATCTTCACCCAAAGTAAAAGAGTAGAGAAGATACTTTTCTTGGCACTGAGGTGGGACTGCTGGCCCGCTCAAGGTTAGATTTGAAGCACATGTTTAAGGGGGAGGTACGAAGACCGAGAAAGCAGAGCCTCCGAATAATTCAACCTAGTCGGCGGAATGGAGGAGCAGATGAAAAGAGCTTTTGGTTGAATGGAGGTCATTTCACTCTCACCTGCTAATGGAATGGACATTGAAGAGACAACGCTTTGCGAAGGGGAGTGTGTGTGTGTGTGTGTGTATATGTCTGTGTGTGTGTGTGTGCGCCTGTCTGAAGTACTGGAGGTTTTTTTAAAACCAACATCCATCAGTTTCAGTTCAGGTGTGGGTATCTCAGACATCCATCTTCTCTCCAGCTCATCTATTCTTCTTTCTCCCTCGCTCTCCGAATGTAATGATGTCTAATACAACCTGCGTGATCTTTTCCTTCCCTCTTTGTCTCTCACACACTCACTCACACTTTTTCTTGTCAGTCTAAAAAAAAAAAAAAAAATCCCTCTACTCGACAAAATCTCTGCCATTATGTGTGACACGGTTCATCACCTTCATCTGTTTATCGCTCCCTCCTCCTCCTCTTTAGCACTCCCTCTCTCAATCATTCCAAATGTGAGGAGACAGAATGAAGGTGACTCCATGTACTCACACCTTAACCAGCAGCATACATCCGTGACTACGTTTTTTGCCATGGAAAATCAGGTCTCTTCTGACCGGTAAGTACAAGCCTCTGGCATTTACACCGCCGCCGAACGAGTCTGTGTGTTGTCGTGACTGGAGTCATGGCTTGCGCTGTGGGACTCCGAGCCTAACGAACGGTGGTTTTTTTTGTTTTTTTTTTGCCAAACAGTCGTGAAACAGCAGGAGTCCGTCTCTGAGACTAACAGACCTGGCATCTCTCGGCAGCTCACAGCTATGCTGGCACTGACGGAGTAACCCAAACGTGGTGTTCATCACTGACTGAGACCGCTCAGGCCTCGTCCATCAATCACGCCCCGGCACCTCCAGAGGCGGCGGCGTCGCCCCCACGCGCGCATGCCGAAAGGCTTTTTCACTTACCAAAAGAATGAGCGATACAATGGCTCTGATCATTTTGTCATTGCTCCAATTATTTCCGTGAATTAAGCTAAATCAGTTGGTGAGCCATCTATAAAATCACAAAGGATGGCGACGTAAATGATCCCACGCTGATCGATAAGGATTTCATGTTTTATGTAAAGTCATCACGCAGTTTAATACGAAAAACACTGAGAGTACTTTCTGTTTGAGGTCGTTAATCTTCAATGACAGAGAGGACACATTTGTTTCCTTCATTCTGAGAGTGTTATTGTGTGTGTGGTGTCTGTGAGTGAGTGAGTGACTGACTGAGTGTGTGAGTGAGAGACAGACAGAGAAAGAGAGAGAGAGAGAGAGAGAGAGAGAGAGAGTGACACACAACCTATCAGAGGGTATTAATGGATGCAAAGCAGTAAGCAGGAGGATTTAATAAGATTCTGACGGAGCATGACTGCAGATGAGAGCCAAAAAAAGAGATCTTATTAAAGTATCCTCTAGGCAAACCACAAGAAACAGACATGCGCGCACACACACACACACACACACGCATGCACGCACGCACCCATATATACTGAGATACACTAATGAAGCACAGGGTGCATGCACACACACACACACACACACACACCCACCCCCACCCCAACATACACTAATGAAGTACAGGGATGCTGAAGACAGACACACACACACACACACAAACACACACACACACAAACACAAAATCCCCTGAGGCCTGAGCCACCAATCCCATGTCATACACCTGGGTTTTTATAAACAATGCAAAACTGAGCCACAAGCAAACAAGACAAACCAAAAAACATATATAGAAAAAACAGAGAGAGAGAGAGAGAGAGAGAGAGAGAGAGAGAGAGAGAGAGAGAGAGAGAGAGAGAGAGAGTGTGCTTGAGGTGAATGGAATGCGACAGCGGGAAGGAAGAGGAGAGAGTGATGGGCACTCTGGGATTAATGGAGAGATATAGGGAACATTTCTGCAGAGTCACTGTTTTTTGAATCTCATTACCCTACATCTTCACATCCGAACAGATAAAACCACAGTAGATAAATCTCCGTCCGTCTCTCTCTCTCTCTCTCTCTCACACAAAACACACACAAAGACAAATACAGACACTTTGTCTATCTTTCATCGCCCCCTTCACCCCCTTTAAGTGGTACAGACAGGATGCACTAAAGCCTATATTCTCTGCTGACTCAGACATATTTCCCCCTGTTGGTTTACTAAAGGTCCACCAAAATAATGATGTTCACTCTATTACTTGTATTAATGCCAACCTCTCTAAAACTAAGCAAATCGCATATCCGTACACATAAACTCAACTGCATTTCCATGTTGCCTGACCCAAGTGGCACAGCCCTGCTGAGTGTGTGTGTGTGTGTGTGTGTGTGTGTATACATACAGTATATCTACTGTATGTGCACAACCCTCAGGGATATTGCTGCTCATTATAGCTGAGTGCAGATGGAGCCACCAGGCTGAGATGAGACAGTATGTCCCCAGGGGCTGGGCAGCCTGGCAGGGCTGGAGCCGGTAAAGCCATAGCTCAGCCTTGTGCACCACAGCCCAGTCCAGTCCAGTCCACAGCAAAATGTGAGTGTTTAGCACACGAAGAGGTTTACAGCCATCTGCCTGCAGTCGCAGTACATCTGCATTCTGCCACCAGCACAGCCCTAACACAACTCTGGAACGCCCTGTAATACCACACACACACACAGACACACACATGCACATGCGCGCACACACGCGCACGCACACACGGTGCTTGCAGGTTCCCTTTCTCTATCTCACACACATACATTCACACGCATGCATGTCCACCCACACACTCACGCATAATGACACACAACCCCCCCCCTCCCCCACGCATACACGCATGCATACACAAACACACACACACCCCTGCATTTCATCACCAGAAGAGCTTGGTGTGCACCAGTAACACATGCATATTTGTTATCTTGGCATGTAATAACCTGGGGCAGATATATATCAGTCTAAAACATTGATATTTATTATTCTCTTTCTCTATTTCCCTCTCTCTCTCTCTCTCTCTGATAAATGTGTTTGAGGAAATAAAACATGCCCAGTCATACAGCGGGTTTCCCAGCGTAAGTATGCCGAAGTTGAGAGACAAGCAGCAACATGTTGGCAGTCATTTAAAACAACCTTGCTTGACAGCTGTTATTTTCCTCAAAACAGTTCATTTCGTAACAGACGTCTGCGCAATATTACACAAGAACAGCTCTTTTCAACCAAAAATATGTATACATCCCGAAAACATACATGTGTCAGGCACTCTGCCTTGGTTTTCCTATGTTTTGAAAATAGGCAAAAGCGTTCATAGCTAAGTCCTGAAATACTACACCCCAGACCGGTGTACGTTACGTCTAGAGACTAGAGGTTTGTGCGTAAAATCACAAACAAATCTCTGCACAGATGAGAAGAACTACAGTGTCACTAAAAGATGTTTGATAAGAGAAATGTCAAGAGAAAAATACTGTAATTTCCACCTTCAATTAGTCTTTGAGCCAACAACGAGTGAGAAAACATTAGTGTCATCCAACAGGTGACTCAAAAACACTCCTCGACACAAAAGACTTCCTTGTTATTCATAGGTCTATGCGTCATGCTATAATTACGCAAAAATGGAGAGCTTTTCAGCTGAGACAGGCATTGAGAATACACATTGGAAAAAAAAAAAAAAAGTTTTCCCAGACTGTAAGGAAATAGGACAATGTGAAGGGGAAAAAAACCCCACTTCAATGTCAGTTGTCGTTGTTATATTGAGTGTGTGTGGAGGGCAGGGTCAATGGGAACCGGATAAAAGTGTGAGGGTGCGGTGGGGGGTGGTGTCTCTAACGGTACCAGGCGGTAGAAGGTCCACGGTCAGAGCGCTGGACTTAGAGGATGAAGAAGCGTGATGTGGCTGGAGGCCAGAGAAGGCCTGCCAAGCGCGAGCTGAGAGCATCTTCGCGGGGGTCGGACTTTTCTCGAGGTCGCGAGGTTAGGTGACCTCTCCCGGGGGGGTTGGGGGTGAGGGGCCCCTGAGAGCTAAGTGATCAGCGGAGTCCTACGTGAGAGGTTTTCAGTCACCCCTGCTTTAGCTTGCTAATGGCATGCTAATTCTATTCCCCTCGCTCTGCACCTCACCTCTGACACTAATACTGCTGGGAGTACGTGTCCATGGCAACTCTCCTCATCCTGCTGTTTTTTTTTTGTTTTTTTTTATCTCCCCCTCGTCTGACTCGCAGATATATTCATATCTACTCTTTGAGTGAATTTGAACAGCTCTGCGCACACTAGACAATGCACAACACCTGACTTATTTGGCGGGTGTGTGTGTGTGTGTGTGTGGGGGGGGGGGCACTGGGATACACAAAGAATAATCTCAGTTTAATTAATCTGTCTTCTAGTTCGTTGAGAATGGTAAAAAAAAAAACAGGTATAATAAATCATGACCTGCTTGAAACTCCTTTATGAAGCAGGGTACATTTCATTCTGATGAGGGGGAAAAAAAGAGAGACGTAATTACGCAATCTTGGTAATGCTAAAACTTGCATTTCTCCAATGCCCCCCCCCCCCCCCCAACCCTGTGATACAATGACACAGGCAATGTCACAACAACTGCAGCATCATTCACAGACTGAGGATTCTGTTTGCAGTAGGTTTCCTAAACAATGGCACAGGAACTGACAAATCCACACACATGCGGCCACGCCCGCACACACCCCGCCCTGTCCTGGACCCCTGTGGGAACAGCTGTTCTTCTCTGGCATGACAAAAGATGGATGGATAGAGCTAGAGAAATGGAGAGAGAGAGAGAGAGAGAGAGAGAGAGAGAGAGAGAGAAAGAGGGTGGGGGGAATAAAAGAGTTGGTTCACAGAGGAGTCTCTAATTATCCACAAAGCCACAGGGGTTCCCTGTCTGTCACAGCCAGAGAGACACACACTGCCATGACAATGAAGCTCCACAGTCACTCCTGCCTTTATGAATGCCGGGCAGACAAAGCCCAGTCACAGCTAAACCTGTGAGGGCTAAAGCACACCAAACAGAGACATCATCACCCCACAATTCCCTGAGGTGTCTGAGAGACCGACCAAGAAAGAGGCTGTTGATTTGAGTAAGCCTTTTCGGCAGAGACGATTCTCCTTTCCGTGCCTAGTCGACTCCCGGTTCTAAGCGCTGACCTGTGGAGTAGAAACGTGTGAAATGGAGCCAGACCGCCGTTAGAACCACCGTGAGTTCAGCAGAAAACAAAGACGACTCAGCACGGGGAGAGGACAGAGTTATAGCTGTGGAGTGTTTGGTAAAGGAGAATAAAACTGTCAGTCTTTTATAGCATTTCCATTTGTCAGCTTTATACTGTCTGTTTTCTGCTGAACGAAAAAAAAAAAAAAAGTGCACAACTCTATTTATAGCAATGTGTTATTATCTTTAGAAACAAAAGATAAAAAAAGAATGAGCAGAATTGGTGTGGATGTAACAGAGGGCTACGTGGGGACAGGCACGTGAAAACTAAGAGCAATAGTAGGGTAAGTTAATGTGGGTGGTGAAAAATGGCTGGATTTCAAACACATTTAATGACAGAAAAAAAACCATCATGATCAAGAAAGCTTTGATGGTAAAAAAAAAAAAAAAAAGAAGAAGCATTGATTGCTTAGAGAAAGATGGAACATAAAATATTGTTTAGAGAAACCGAGATTTACAACTTCATAAAGAACGGTTTAACATTGATACTTCAAAGCAACAAAGAGACCTTTTTTTTTCCCCCCTTCACAGAGGGAAAGGATTTAGAATGACAATGTTAATTCATCTGCCTCTCATAAAAGAGAGAGAAATAAACGTACAGACGAGAGAGACTGAGAGAGTGAAAGCGACCGTGAAAGAGAGAGAGAGAGCGAGAGCGCGAGAGAGAGAGAGAGAGAGAGAGAGAGAGCGAGAGAGAGAGCGAGCGCGAGAGAGAACAAGAGCGAGAGAGGTTTAAAGTAGAGAGGCGTGAGATTTGAGAAGGTTTAACATGAGGGCCAGTGGGTGTAGCGTACGAACGAAAGATCTGGTTGGATCCTGTTGAAAATGTGTCAAGGCTAAGCTACATGCTGAAGGGGAAAAAAAAAAAAAAAAAGAGAGAGAGAAATGTTTGGAGTGCCAGACACCCCTACGCCTATGATTTGACACCATTTGAAAACATACTACGGCCCGTCCCTTCTCAGCCAGGAAAGAGAAACGGAGCGGACGAGGATCACTGGACCACACAACAGTACCGGTAACAACACAGTTACCGATTCAAACCCAGACCGAGCGACCACGTCTGTGTGTGGATGATGGTCTTACAAAGTGTACAAACATTACTCATTGTTTCCCAGACATAGAAAGCCTCATTTCTTTACTTTACCGGGGTTTCGTTTAGTCTGGTTGCATGTCTGGACAGTGCTGAGTTTTAGAGCAGAGATTAAAGCTGCAGTGACAGGTTTTTTTTTTTTTTTTTATCATTGGGATAATCAGTCAGTCATTAAAGGCCAAGTGTTATGGAATGTTGGGGGTATGAGAGCCTCTGTAATCGGATTACGGAGATGAGCCCATTAGCAATGCCTCCAATCCCCAAATCAAAGTAAAAGATAAGGCAAAGTTTAACGACGCACACAAGGAAAAAAAAAAAAAAAAAAGTGGGAAAAACGCAATAGGCGCTATCAAATCTACTGATTTGTCAAATATTAATTTTTGTCACTTGTTTCCTTTAACAATGTCTAATCTGAGAGTGTGCAGCATCTAACGTGCTATGAAGGAACAGTCTGGGGCTAAACATCTCTAATATAATTACTGAGATTATGCAAGTGTGATATTTAACCACTCTCATTACTGTCACTTGAATTTCAATGCTTTTCAAACAGCTTTAGTGGCCTGATTCAGACAGGAGACAGGCCCAACAGAGCACACAAAGATGAGACCAATAAAGAAAATGGAGCCGAAAACAGGGACGCTAACAGTCAGACGATGACGAGAAAGAAACAAAGAAAGAGAGATAGACTGGGGTGTGTGTGTGTGTGAGAGAGAGAGAGAGAGCTGATAAGGATAGGATGTGATGATAGTGCCACGCTGAGAAACTGACAGAGTCACACAGGGTGAAGAAGGTAAAACAAAATGAACTACAGAAGAGAGAGGGAGAAAGAGAGAGAGAGAGAGAGAGACTTTTTCTGTTTGCCCTCCGCGCCCCACATGCTATATTCCCCTCTCTCTCTTTCTTGGAGCCTGATGTTTCTCTCCATCCTCTAACTGAACTGTCCTGGAGAGCCTTATCAACAAGCACTGTGGTGAGGCCCTCATTGCACTGCCTGTCACCGGAGTGCTTGGATCAGCAGAACGGCGCCCGGGCGCGGAGACACGCTGAAAAAGCGATTACCACCAGCCTCTCCACAAAAAAGCCTGCCTCCTCTCCGCCATCCACCCCCCCCCACCACCGCTAACCCCTCCCTCCCTCCTTCCCTCCCTCCCTCCCTATCCTTCCACCCTGCAGCACAAACGCAATCAGCTCCACAGCCCTACAGCTAATGAAACGCTGCCACGAGCGCCACTGTAACCCGCTGTCTGCTCCCGCATTAGCATCAGAAGAAAAGCAGCTGGCTCTTTGATGCACTTTTCCTGTAATTTGTTTGGATTTGGTGTGTTTAACTAGGGAGAGCTATGCTTTTTTTTTTTCCCCCTACTGACTACAAATTACACACCTGAAAAACAGCGGCAAGACCAATCTGTTTAGTGAGACAAAAGGGGCCGTGGTCCTCAGGCGACGCAGAGTGCGTTTGGAGAGTGAGAAGAGAGCGGCTGATTACGGCGCAAAGGTCTCGGAAATGCGTTGGCATAAATAAAAGTCTTGGGGTTAAACTTAGAGTTACAGGAGAGATAATCACACATCCGGTGCCTCAGGCCGAGTATAACATATAGGCTAAACAACATGCAAACCTTAGCTCTCCAGGGTGCATAGAAGAAGATAAATCTAGCATTACAAAAACCTGACTCCGTGACTGTGAAGTGCTCAAGTGAATATTCCAGCGCTACACAGTTACCTTAAAGCTGTGGGACGGGTTAGGAGAGACAGACGACCACATCCTCAGAGATGATTTTTTTTTTTTTTAATTCTGTGATCTCCTAAAAGTAAATGGTGGTGTAAATCTCACACTGTCTCCTTAAACACAAAGGCCCCACAGTGCCATGAATGTAGAACAAGCACAAAAACAGAGCATCACAACCCCACCCCCCCCCTTCACTTGAGGGCTTGGCAACACTCCCCCCCCCCCCCCCCCCCCCCCTAATTCTGTCCCCTCTCTCCATCCTTCTGTCATCGTCTTTCTTTGCCGCCCCTCCCTCACAAACACACACACACACACCTACCTTCAGTGACTCCCTCTCCTCCCCGCCCCTCTATTTCAAAAGACTCTTTGGCCACAGATGGTCAAACCCTGTGACCAATTAAAAGACTCCCTCAGGATGGCAACAGTTACAGCTCAGACCATCTGACCACGAAACCTCACAGCCTTGTGTTTATGAATTGAGTGTGTGGTGTGAACACATATTGTATTTTTAACAGGTGTTTCCATGGGGCATTAGAGTGTTTCCATGTATAAGAGTGTTTTGTGTCTAGATGGATACACTGGACATGTTTCTGTTACTATTTAGAAAAAAAAGAAGAAAGAAAGAAAGAAAGACAGAGAAAAAAAGAAACAAAAACAAAAAACAGCTTTGGTCATTCCCAAACAGCATGAATGTGTATGTATGTGTGTATTCGCACAGACCTTATGCACAAGTGAGGTACATTTTTTTGTAACAAACAGAATGTCTTTAATCAAACACATTGTTATCAGTCTACCTGGATCTAGATATGCAGCCCAATATGGTCATTGTTCAGCATGATTATCTGTGCAACTGGGCACCGTGCAGTCATTGGTCATTTCTGAGTCACAGGAGCATGAAGGCAAAGCCAGACAGTCTCTGTCCACACTAGGCTTACACAGTCGTGAAGCAGCTGTGCCATCCGCTCCACACGCCAGACAGTAGAGGCAGAAAAGGCATGCCACGGGTATTGACATGGTAAGCCAGATGATGAGATCACAGGGATAAGCCCGTTGTAGCAGGGGAGCCAGCGAGCTAGCTGTGAGGGAGGAGATCTGAGAGGCAGCGCTCCAGAGCACTGCCTGACTGACTGAGTAAGGCAGAGCTCCAGGCACCCACATTCTCAGGCTGCGCCCTGCCTGCCGGGCACCTGGCCAGGGAAGGGGCTGAGGGGCACAATCACCAGGCATCCGTCCAGGAGGGCAGCAGATGCACTGAGCAACTGCCCATCTGAGCCCTGGCCAAGACCAAAGAAAAAAAAAAAAAAAGGGGAGGGGGGGGGGCAATTGATTATTTGTGTGTGTGTGTGTGTGTGTGTGTGTGTGTTCTGGCAGTCTCTAACCCCTCTGGGTCTCGCCCCTGTGAACGGGCACAGGTGGTAACATATGCAAGCTGTCCCTATCTATCACGGATCACTCACTGGAGTTCACGAGAGGAACACAATCACTTAAAACCCAAGTCACTGCAACAGAGAACCCTCAGTTACTGAGGGAGCCAACGTGCACATGCAACCTCCCAGCACAGCAGGAGAGAGACAGGGCCTGTTCTCCGTCTTTTTCTATAGCTGTTTGTTTTCTCTGACGGTCCATCACCATCACACAGGCCTTCCTACAAGCAATATGTATGCTCTGTTGTTCTTGTTCTTGTGCAGAAATCTGGAAAGCTACGAATGAACATAAAAAATTAAACAAAGTGAAAAGAGCGATAGGTAAGAAAACTCAAAGAGATACACAATGCTAAATTTGGCTGCCTAGCAACCAAAGATCCGGTCAAAGCCAGAGATTTGGTCTGTTCCTTCTAAGCTCTGTGAGTGGCCTCTCTCCACTGCTAAAAGCTCTCTCTAAATGATGCATTTTTCTTCACAAAGGCCTTGAGAATGGCTCCACTTTGTAAAAGATAAAAAAGACTTAAGAGTCCATTGTTGTGGTTATTTAAAGTTGAAGAAGCCACAAATTTAGTGCAGAGCTAGGAAGGGAAAAAAAACAAAAACAAAAAAGGATGAATTACTTTCCTACACTAAAGTAGGAGCTATAGAACCCCTGCAGCCTGTTTAACTGAAATTTAAACAAATTATGTTAGACATTTTAACTAAATCAAAATTTTCAATTCCACATAATGAGAGGAATGATTAACATTTTAATGAGGCAGGCAAAATGGTAATATCGTTTAATAACTCCAGGGAAAACGGAATATTGATTCAGAGCCTGGTGGAGAGCTGTAGCGTTAACGTGCATGAGTGCACCTCCTTGTAGTTTCACCTACAGCCACTTGTGTTGACATTTATAGTGTGTGTGTGTGTGTGTGTGTGTGTGTGTGTGTGTGTGTGTGTTTGTGTGTGTATGGGTGGGGGCACATATGCTGTCCTTGGAGGGGAAAACTGGCAGAAAGTAGGAGACAGATAAGCAAAACCACTCACACATACCACAGAGCTATGGTGCTTATATTTAGACGGAAAAAAAAAAAAAAAACAATAACACTGCAACTATAAGACAATGCCATTTAATAAACTAGGAAACTCTCTGGGAGACACTGGTAGTCAGGTGTACTTCATTTGATTTATAGAGCGCTCATTTTTTCCTCACTCCATTTATTGGTCCATAACTCTGCTCTGACCGTAGGGAACGACACTCAGGAAAGGTGAACTGTCTGGGCATAATTATGAGCGTCACGGGGCATGATCGGGGGCTGATGCATGGTGATGGCCAGATATGAATGTGAGTGCTGATGGGTAATATGCTAATGAGTTTCCTCAAAGAAGAGCATTATTAAGGGCACCTTGAATTTGTCTCCTTTAAACAGCACGAACCACTTAAACGCTTGCCTCCCCAGCCGCCAAAACAAATTCCTCTCACAAAGACACTGCCGTTTGAATGCCGCGAGAGGTCCAAACACAACACATAAGCAAAAATCCATTCATATTCATATTCAAAGAGATTTGCTGCATTTATTAGTTAATACGGAGGAGACGTCAACGCCTCAGTGTTTAGAGGTTTAAGCAAATCACATTCAAAGCCACCGTGCTAGAAGAACACTTTGGCCCATTTTCTTCAATGTAAAGAGGAGCCCCGTTAACACCCTCTTAATATAAACATATTAAGCTTCTCTCATTAGCCGCGAGCTCGTTACCGCTGATTTTTTTTTTTTTCTCTCTCTCTCTCTCTCCACAACGCTTGTTTGCGACATTAATTCCATCAAAAGGTGGCTAATCGCCAAACACAGTCATGGCTTAGCTGTTTCTCTCCCCAACATGCCCATTACTACATCCGTTACTGTGGCAACAGGACCCACTGTGGAGATTTTCCCAATGTCTGGTGCAGATTTGCTAATGTTGCTCTCTCCAGAAAGAGTCTTGAAAAACAGAGCGCGTTTTTCTTAAGCAGACTAGCGGGATGAAAACCCACTCACAGAGTGTTTCTTCTCCAGAACAATAAGGAGCTGATTAATCTGTGTTGCAGGAGAGTTTGTGGTTTGGGAGACCTACAAGTTCTGACTTATTCTCTCTTCTTCTTCTTCTTCTTCTTCTTCTGATAGTGCTCGCATTTCTAGTTTCTGCTCCTTTAAGATCTTTCTCTCACTGATTCTCATAGTCTTTTGTGCTTGTATAGTGTTCCATCTTTCATTCTGCCACAATATTCTTTGGCAACTCTTTCTCCATTAAATCTTGTTAGGCTATATGCCACCTTTTTTCTAACACCATAACTTTCCAACATTTTTTCTTTTTTTAAACACTCCTCATGTCAGTTCATTCTCTCTGCTCGGCATCAGCAGTCTTCTTGTCCTGCCAACAAGAAGTCAGTTCGGAGTGAATTACACCTCTAACATCTGTCAATTACTGTTAAGGCTAATATGGCCATGCCCAGAGGAGACATCAGAAGAAACTCAAAGCTACGCTAATGTCATTATAGCAGGAGCCTCTTTCTGTCAGGCCAGTGGCTCTTCAGGGAAATAGCGAGAGTGAGTGATAAGAATCACTTGTTTGCTCTGGAACCTAGCCATTGTGAGAGTCACGACTGACAAACACTCGACCGGAGCCAAATGACAGATAGGGAGAGAGAGACAGAGAGAGAGAGAGAGAGAGAGAGAGAGAGAGACATTTGAGGCGTAATGGAGGAGGAAAGGTCAGTCTAGTGTGTGGTGGAAAGAGAGAGAATGTGTGGAGCTGTTGCATCTGAAGAGAAACGAAAGAGATAAACTCACAACGAGCACAGCCCAGTACTTTGGAACGAGTGGAGCCGCGGCCGGTAACTCTAACACAAGCATTATCTTTCTCTCTCCGTCCTCTCCACCCAACACGTCTCTTTTCATCTCTCATTATAGCTCTCTTTATCGGTCTCCTTCCTGCCTTCCCTACCTCTTTCTCTCTCTCTCTCTCCTGCTCATTCACGTTTCATTCTGGCTGAACTGACGCAGATGAAGGTGCGGCGTATGTGGGATTTGGATCATGTGACAACATGGTGCTGTGTTCAGGTATCTGCTCCTGTCAGGCAGGATTTACATTTCTCGGAGCTTCTCCTGCAGACTGTCTCCATTAACTAGCAGATGGCCACGATGAATTATTCTCTAAATCATCATAGATACAGTACATACAAGGGCTCCAACGCCACAGCACAGTGTGTGGTGTGTGTGTGTGTGTGTGTGTGTGAGTGATTGAGAAAGAGAGAGAGAGAGAAAGAGAGAGAGGAGTGTACCAGAGAGAGGGAGAGTGAGAGTGAGAAAGATCGTCTGGTTGTGTAGCAGGAATGGGACAAACCCAAACCTACAAAACGGGCACTAACACCACTATCCGAAAAGACAGTCATAACTGGACAAGACTATTACGCAGATATAAAACTCTCAACACACAGTTTCTTTGAAACTGGAAAAGCTAACTACCAATGCCGAGAGCAAGTTCAGCACTTTCTATTGTCTGGCCACTCCATCTTTGTCACAAGAGAGAACCTATTAAGAAAATACAAGAGTGGTCTTTCCTGAGAAAGAAAGAAAGAAAGAAAGAAAGAAAGACAGAACGAAAGACAGAAAGAAAGACAGACAGAAAGAAAGAAGGGATGCTGTAACTGGCAGTGCATTGAGTCTCTAAAGGACATGTGGAAAGGAAGAGAATTTCCCACATTACTCACTGTTCACCTCCCCGATCTCTGCCGAACCACACTTCAGGCACACCTCATTAAACGCCGACACTTTTTCACCCTTTTCTCTCCCTCTGTCCATTTCACTGTCTATAACACCAAATGCATATCTGATCTCTCAAATTATTTGTTCATTGCATTTGTTATGGGTGGTGAGTAATGTATTAACCTAAAGACTTGATGTCAAATGAAGAAAATGCGTTAAGATATGTGGACCTATAAGGCCGGAGGCATTGTGAGTAAGGTCAGCAGGTTAGTAACCAATCATATTGAGGTCATAGATAATAACTCTGGATCTCCACTGCCGCTTGCAAATTCATATGTATGTCTTTTTTCCTGCACTCATTCTTCTGACAGACCGTGTTCAGAGCAGCTCTGAGCTAAAATCGCCTCAAGGCAAAGGCACTGAGAGTTTAACTAGACAGTCAATCAAATGACGTGTCATGAATGTAGACTAATTCATCTGCATTTTTTTCTGGTATGGTAAACACGTCACTCATCCCACCTAAAACAGTCTCACAAAACCAAAGAAAAGTCAGATTTTTGACTTTCCCTCAAGAGATGATTACCTCTCCTACGTGCAGAACATCTTCCCATTGTTTAACATGAGAGCCTTGGTGTTGAAATGAGAAGATAACAGACACTCTCTATTAAATCTGAGCATTTTCTCGACAGTCTGAAACTGATCTCTCAGGTCATCAGGTTCTTCACTTGGAAGGCTGACAGCACTGTTCCTCACACTCTAATGTGATATTCGGTGAGATGTGACTCACTAACTGATGTCTCTGCTTGGGATCTCTGCCACAGTGTACCATTCTGTCCGAGTCCATCTCCAGTAATACAAACACTGACTCCTCTGAGAGATGACCGTGCTTCGTGACTGCTTTATTTTTCTACTGTGCTTTATGACTAAGACCGTTCAGCAAGTTCTCAAACTTTTCAGTTTGTCTCTCTAAAACTGACATTTGTCGAGACGTGGAGTCACCGCTCATCCCTGGGTTTCCCCACTTCAACCCAACATGCATGGACTAACGTGGATCACAGAAGCACCGTAGAAACAATGTTTTCTCTCACGCGTTAAGTAAGTTTACTAAAACCACCTTTACTCCTCCTCCATTCTGGGTTAGGTTGAAGATGGCTCCACATTGAGTCGTGATCTATATTTCTGAATACAAATCACGACTCTGAAAAGTCTGCTCGCATACTTGCATGGTTTTGCAAATTAGATAGCTTTTTAAACTTGTTATAGCCCGGATGTGTCGCCATAAAGTTACAGCAATGCTAGCTTCCCTTCTCGAACTAGCCTGTTGTTATACAACGTGCATTAACACGAATTAAAAAAAAACCCTGCACGCATAATATTTCCTTCTTTTTTCTTTTTTTTTTTAAATCAATACCACATTAATTGTAGACTTTTTACTTTTCATGCAGACTACCACATAAATACAAATAGGCCAGGTGATCAAGTTTTAATTGTCCCTTATCCAAAGACCCTCGAAAAGGTTAACACTGTGAGAATGGCCATCATAGAATGATTGACTTCCCATTGATTTCCCATTGTCGAGTCAATTAAGTCCTCAAAGCACATGGTGACATTTTACTACGTGGAGCCGCTGAGCAGGTGCTCAACACACATCTACATTATTCTTCATCAGACTAAATGAGAGATAGAAGAGAAGATGATGAATATTCTGTGCGCTGGTGCCACATGGTCATCAGAGCCACAATCATCTGTTCTATAAAGCAGGCAGAGAGGACCATTGGTGCCACCTGGCATGTAAGACCAGGCTGTTGTTGATTTTATCATTTCTTATGCAGGCCGGTGCGTAGGCCGTTTAAGCTTGTTTCCAGCATTCTACCCGCCTACACTTCTGGACCCGCGCTTTCAGTTACGAAGAAAGTCAGAGCTTGGCCTTGATTACCAAATACTACTGCTGTTTCTGTTTGGATTCAAAATAACCACGGGCAATGTGCAACACAGCTAGGACGCCAGCTAAATCAGAGGTACCGGCTGTCCCGTTTGTACATTGACCAAAGAATAACAGCGTCACGTTGACTGTTAACCTTGAGGAGCATCAAGAACGCAACCGTGGATGGCACCAGTATTTACGTTGCCTTGACTGAAAATTCAAACACGTCCAAGAGAGAGAGAGAGAGAGAGAGAGAGAGAACACAAGAGCCAGAGAGAGGGTTTCTTCCACTCTATGTGTCCTGTTTTAAAGTATGACAAACAAACTCCAGAAAGACCAGAAAATCCCCAAGCTGCTATCTGGTGACATAAAAAAAAAACAGCCCTGGTGACTCTTACTCAAGCTTGAGCAGACTGACGTTTGGATCAGATTAAACAGGTTTCGCCTGAGGGCGGTTAACAATACAGGCTACTGGTGTATCAAGTTTAATTGCTGCACATAGACTAAAGGGAGCCCAGGTGTGTGGCTGTTGAAACCGGACTCCTGCAGGCGGCCAGGTATAGGGTTCCCCTCTCCCCTGCAGCAATCAACGTTTACAGACGACTGACACATTGTTGTTAGAATACAACACCTTTTTCATAGCACTCTTTAACGGACAGATCTTTATCACCTCTGTCCTCACCACGCCCCCCTCTCTTTCTTTGTTGTAAAGTAAAAAGGACTGGGAGATAGTGGATAAAGCAGAGTGTCTTTAAGTTTGTGATACTGATTTGAACAGTAACAAAGCTGTTACCAAGACAAATAAAAAAAACAGTACTTATTGAAGGTTACTTTCTCCTTTCTGGCAGTTGCGAAACTCTTCTCTACTCTCTCTCTCTCTCTCTCTCTCTCGCTCGCTCGCTCTCTCTGTTCCTTTTTACTAATCACTAAACTCTTGCACTCCACCATTCTTCTCTGTCTCCCTCTGTTCCCAGTCAAACTTCCAGTATGAAGCTTAGTGTATCAAGCATTTGGACACACACTTTCAAAATGGAGAAATGTGCTGTATAATTCATCTGAGCTAAAAGCCAAGACTTTGTCTAATGGATGTTTTATAACAGGATCACAGTGACAAAGTGGAATGGTTTGCAGTAATTCTTGGCTCTCCAGTGAAAACTGTTCTGACATTAGAATACCAGAAGATAAAAGAAGCAACAACAGGGCCTTGCTTGTGCAGTGGAAACTTTGAGAGGAATGTAAGAGAGGCTCAGTGCATATCGGCCCCCCCTCTACACAACTAGCTGTACAAAGACAGTGAACAGACCTCGCCTCTCTACAATATGAGATACGAAACACCAATCTTCTGAGTGCGAGTGAAGTGTGTGGTAATTTAACATGGCGCATGACACGGTCATCACGGTCTCACTTGGCCGGGGTCGACCAGTCAACAGAGCAGAAAAAATCCAGGGCACTTTTGTGTTTGCGTGCGCACGTTTTTACGTTACATGCTAATGACAGCTTGTGTCATCACTCTCAGTGTCACTTTAGCAGTAATTCCTCCGGATCAGGTTTCTAGCTGAACTGCTTCTCCACTGCACTGTCACCGGTTTTATTAACACACAGACACAGACACACACACACACACATGTGGGCACACACATGTAGTCATTCAAACAGTTAAAGCACACAAGACTCAAGCTGGGTCAAAAAGCAAGAGTACAAAGAAAAAAAACCCACTTAAATACACAGACACACACACACACACACCCAAAGAAAACACACACACACACACAAAACACACAGATCAATATCTTATTACAGCAAGCAAAGGGAAAGGACTTCAGAGGAGTGTGAGAATGTGCAGTTCATCATATTCACTCAAGAGCTCAAAAACTGACATGTTATCAACAGCCCTAGCAGTAAACCAAACCGAAAAAAAAGGGTTTGCACAACAGAAAAACTGAGAGAATACTGCGCCGCAACACAATGGGGGAAACTTCAAAAAGTAACAAGACAGAAAAGAAAAAAAAAACAAAAAAACAACTACTTGAAAAATGAATTACAGTAACAAAACTCTTTATGCCAAAGACAAAATGTTATATACAATACTGTTACTAAGGGAAAACGATGTGAAAGAAGTTTTGTTTTTGGGTAAACTATTTATTTTCTCCACAGAATGCTGTGTGACTTCGCTGTTTGACTTCACCAACAGAGAGAAAAGAACAGCTGTTCCATGCTAAGAAACAGCCAGTCCTCTCTGATCAGGCTTCAGACAGCCCTGCTGAAGTTGCTAATAGCTCCTTTCTTGTCAACTATTCCTTCCATCATAAACACGAAACCTGAGATGCCTCACTCCTCATCCTGATAACCCCAGTCCCAAGGCCAAGCTTAATGTCCCAGAGGAAAGAGAGAAAGCAAGAAAGGAAGAAAGAGAGAAAGAGAGAAAGAAAGAGAGAAAGAAAGAAAGAGAGACAGAAAGAAACAAAGAAAGCAAGAAAAGAAAAGAGTACTCATGCAGTGTTCTTTGATCCTGACAGGAAAACAAGACAAAGACAGTGTGAGAGGCAGAAGGACGTCTTGGTATTATATGACAGGGCGCGTGCAGCTGCTGAGAGCCACTGACAGTGCACTATAGCGGCAGATGAGTGAAAAGACGGGAAGGCTTGAGAGGAGCAGGGAAAGAGGAGGAGGGGTTGTCCTTTAACATGAGCGCAGTCTTTGGGAAGTGGGTTAAGAGGTTAGTGACACACAGAGATTCAGTGTGTATGAAGTCTCTCCACACCTGCCTATAAATACACACACTAATCGGGCACCATTCTCTACCCAAAGAGGACAGCCCTGCCCTGTCCCACATCCTACACTCACTGAAAAAGCATGTATATGCAGCGTGTGTGCGTGCACACCCGCACACACAGACACACACATACACAGACACACACACAAATACACAGAGACACATTTACTCATACAGTATTCATGCCATTCATGCCATAGAAACTTCATCTATGAAGATTCACTAATTCTGAACTAACACATACATGAGGTTGGTTCACATACATATCGCCTATCACTAAAGAACTATTTAATAAAATATCCCAAAATGAAGCAAATGTCAGTGGCATTGACCTGGCTTCGACCTTTCCAGGCCTAGTCTCCATGATTGAGACACAAGGGACGCAGGACAGCGGGGTGTGGAGTGGGGTGGGGTGTGTGTGTGTGTGGGGGGGGGGGGGGGGTGGTCGGAAAGAGAGCACTTGTGCTGTTAATCCCAAGGCACTGTGGGAATGCCGTCAATCAGTGTGGGAATACTGGGCTGGGCCGACTCAGAGGGTCGGGCTGAATGACAGGTGCAGAGGTCAGAGGTCGGAACAGCCTGATCGAGGACACTGACACACAGTTTTAATATCCCTGCTATGAAGAATAAGACTCCATTAAGACTGATTATCTATAATTAATAACTAGCCAACTCAGCAGGATGTTAAGACAGAAGAAGTGCTGTATTGAGAGACACAGCGACAGTTCTGACTAATTAGCAGCAACAGTGAGTAAAAAGAAATTATGACACAGGAGTGGATGCTTATTTTGGTGTGTCAGGACAAACTTCAAGTAAGTATACCTGAAATGTTATGTTTTAACGGAACACTGGGAGTGTAAGGAGTATATTTACAGGCTTTGTCAAGGTTAAAGCTACGTCTGTGTTTGCCGTATGGCTGTTTTACAAGAGAGCAGGTTTGATTTGGTACTGAAATGTGTCATTTCCTAAAACAGGTGGCTCTCTGTGTGATACTGTGTGTACTCTCCAAATCACACCAAACACAACTCGTGACACACACTAATCTCATATTAATAACACGCATATGCACAGAAACACACACACACAGACACACACAGGAAAAAAACCCACTCAAAAAAAAAACCCAAACTCACTCCAAGAAAAAGGCTAATCAGTCGCTGCTGTCAAACTCATGCTGGAAAATATATCAATCCTCACACATTCACCTACCTCAACACACACACACACACACACACACACACACACACACACACACACACACACACACACACACACACACACACTTTCAATCAAATTTCAATCAAAACTCAATCTTTATTTGTACTGTGAAAATAGGCACACACAGACCAGCCCATCCTGAGGGAATCAAGGTGAAATGCCAAATGCAGTCAGATATAAAGTGATGAATGTGTGTGTGTGTGTGTGTGTGTGGTGTGTGTGTGTGTGTGTGTGTGTGTGTGCGCGCGCACGCGTGACTCAGGCACAGTTTAATTATGATTAACATTAAAAGGGCTAATGATAATCATATGAGAGTGGGGGCTAACCAAGCCGTTATACTGTTTAATGATGGAGTGGGCCGAACATGGATGGACTGGCAGCGTACCCACTATTTCAGAGCCAGCTTTCTGCAAATGACTGCAGTTCCAACCATAAATCCACTCAACCATTCAAATTCAACCAATTAGCCCAAGTCCATTAGCATGTCTGATGGCTAAGTGAGTGTACCACTTCAGAAATGAGTATATCGCATGAACTAACGTAGCCAATGAAAAGACTCAGTGATGACTTTAACAACTGCAATGTGATCGGTTACAGTGTTACATAAGCAGTGAGATTACAAGGGCGTGTTATGAAACGCTGAAGCAGAGATCCTATTCAGCAGTGACTTTAACACACTTCCTAAACATTCACTCCTAAAGACGAACCCAAGAGCGCTGACTCACCGGTGAGGTTTGTCCGGGCGCTATAGGAGCCTAGGTACGCCCCGTCGGTGTTGGGGGTGTAACACTCGAACATGCCCTCGTCTTTGGCCTGCAGTTTGGTGATGTGAAGCAGGGAAGAATCTCCACTCATCCTCTCAATGTAGATCTCTTTGTTGTTGACCCGCTGGGCGTAGACGGCGTAGGCGTAGTTGGGCTGAGCCGAGCTCACGATGCGGATCTCGCGGTCCGGCGCCGTGTGCAGGTACATCGACCACTCAAAGTCCTGCTGCATCCCCTCCTTGTAGCCTGTCACGTTGCACCAGATGGTCACGTGAGAGCCCTCCGTCCGGATCAGCGGACCGGGCTGAACCGAAACCACCCGCTGGGCTGAGACCGTGCCCACTGGAGAGAGAGAGAGAGAGAGAGACAGAGAGACAGACAGGGAGAGAAAGGAATAGGGAGGGGGAAAAGAAAAAAGAAAAGAGATGGTTTGTTAGAAACAAGTCACAGACTTGTTCTAATTTCTCTGTAGCACTTCAGTGCACTTCAGCTTGATTGAGGCGACTCAGTCTTTCTGCACGGACGAGTGGAGGAACGAGAGATCGTGTGTCGGTGTGCTTATTTACAGTGACCTGTGTCTCTTTAGGATGACACACAAGAGGTACTCAACAGACAAAACTCGTCAGAGCCTAAAGACACCCACTCAAGTCAATAAAATAGTGTTGGAGAGGGATAAACTCACTCACTCACCCACACACACACACACTCACACACTCACACACACACACACAGAGGCCAAAATCAATGTAAGTGCTCTGGGAGAGGCATCGGCAGGTCAGAGGTAATGTGAATAGCGACATCATAGCATGTTAAATCTCATGACATTCAAATCAGTAGGCGCAATCTTGTAGATAAAGAGAGTTTCAGTGATATTATGTAACATTGCCCTCACCAGAATGGTTACCCTTAACACTCAAATATTTGTCTACATAATTATATTAGGTCATTTAGACCATGACATAATAAAATCAGACAAAAATCAGTTTGTTTTATACCACCACTGAGACTAATCAAAAAGAGCAACTATCCAACTCTGCATTCTTTCTTAACGGGAATTGCCAGCCTCTCAAACAGTGAGGGGGGGGGGGGGGGGGGGCAGCTCACTCAGTTCATGTCACTGAGTGTGTGTACGTTGAACAGAATGAGTAGAACGGTGGTTGTGTTGCCTGTATAAATGACAGCAGAATGGTTGAATAAATGATGACACATTTGAACAGTTGGAGGTGAAAGAACAGTTACAAACCCCCCCCCCCCCCCCATGTCTCTGATGTCATTGTCCAATCTGTAATTGGAGAAAGGAAAGCCCATCTGCTCCAGAATCCCTTCTGGCAGTGCTGTGTGTCTGTCTGTCTGTGCGTACGCCTGAGTTTTCCCCACAACTCAATGGTGCAGTCAACGATTTAATTACTCTAAAATATGCGCATGTATTCATATACGACCCCAGAATGGGCTCAATACAGCCATTCTCTCACCCAACACACACACTGCAACAATAGGACATGGGGAAAGGGGGGGGGGGGGGGGTTGATGGTGGTGGTGGGGGAGGAGGAGGGGGGGGGGGGTACAAGGTCAGGAAGATCTTTGTTTCTGCACACACATTGTGCATTCACAGACATAGTGCTCAAACTGTACCGTCTCAGCAGCCGCAAACAGTTAAAATTCTCTGTCATATACGAGAGGAAGGCTCTCTCCCGACCTTTCTTTCTCCCGACCTGATAAAGCTGTCTGAGGAAGAGTTGCATCACACGCATCCTCATTCCTGTCTCTGTCTCCGTCTCTGTCTCCGTCCTCTGTGTATGATGATGCTGCTATGTGATGGCATCCTGCTCCTGCTCCTTCCCTCTCCCCATACACACACTCATCTCATGTCTGTGTCTGCTCAGTCTGTGGCCCAGCTCAAAGTGGCAGGCAAGCAGTCTCTCTCTCTCTCTCTCTCTCTGACTCTCCCTGATCTGTCCCTCAGTCTCCTGACAGAGCAAATCCAATTTATTCATCTGCTCTCCTTTTTTTTTTTTTTTTTCCCTTTTCTCCGCCATTGAGCTGAATCTGGGCCAACGCCGTGGAGTAAAGGATCCAGTACCTCACAATTTGCTACCCACCTGTTCCCCATGCCTGTCCGTCATACCCCAGCCCACATATCCCTTTCCCTTTCTCCCTCTCTCTCTTGCTCTCTCTCCCCCTCCCCCCATTTATAGATTGGTCTGTTCGACACCCTGGCAGCCTGATATCATCTGTAGACTCTCGTTTTTTGGCTGGTTGACTTTTCACTCGTTCTTCTAGAATATCCTCTCTGTCAGCCCACATGACATCAAAGAGAGGTTCACAGAGAGTGACAGAGACTAAGGAGAAAAGTAAATAACAACACAAAACAGTGACATTTTCCCTCAGGTAAAACAGACAGCTGCCCCGGAGGCAGAGACTTTTACCTTTGTCAGTGCAGGCTCATATGGGACATGCACAGCTAAAGTTAGACCGTATCAGGAAATATGTGAGAAACCTACTAGTGATTTTCCATTGTGTTCCTCAATCTAGCTTTACAGTTATATTGACTTTGTACCTCACAGGTCACGTAAAAGAGAGCAATGCTTGCTGTTCAATAGATACTCTGTTAAGCACTTTGTTTTCTGAGTATAGAATTGCTTGAAAAATCGGAACAGAGCATAACGCTTAGGCCTATGAACAAGCATCATGCATTACACATGAGCATACGTGTTTTGTTTTGGTTTTTTTTAGCCCGTCCTCGTCCCTTTCGGATTTCAGACGGGGCTTGCACGCGCAGATTGTAGACATATTTTAAGTCATGTAAGTACATGTGATCAAAGTGACAATCTGCTAGACCATGTCCCATCGAGCTGATCCCCTGAGCGCAGAGCTCTAATATGACACGAGCGGAAAACATCCATGTCGCCACGTCCATTTCTCAGAGCGCTCGCCTTCACGTGAGGGTCACGGTACAGTTCTCTCCCCTCCCCCCCTCCTTCAACCACCGGCTCAGCACTGCCATCAGCACAAACACATTAAAAATGGATCAGGTACAAAACAGCCTCCATTTAAAGTCAAAGCCTTTGTCTTTCCCAGCAAAGAAATACAGGAGAGCTACGCCGATCCGAAGTCCTTTAATTATTTCTGAGGCGTTTTCATGACTTGTGTGTGTGTGCGCGTACTTGCGCGCGTGTGTGTGTGTGTTTATTTTCTGTCCCTGGGACAAAGTGCTGTCTGATAAGCAATGGTGGGGTGCGGTGTTTTTCTGCTCAGTAAAAATCAGGAAACGGAGTTCTGATTCAAACTCATGAATGTAAGAAATATTATTGGAACGTGGTGAGTGACATTTGGAATAAACGATGAACGATAAATGAGCTGAATATTGGTATAATCGACGAATTAACCGCAACTGAAATTCTGCTGACACCACTTCCAACGGCAAATGGAGGACAAGACCTATATTTAGCGTACAGTGCCAGAAACTGTGTACTATATTTTTCATTTCACAATCAAGTTGATAATATATCATGAACTGGACTCAAGTGTGATGGTGCCAGCCAAACCCAGCTCCACAGCAGCCTGACCACATGACCACATCTGCCTTTACGAAATCACTTCCTGCCCATCCCTTACCTTCACAATACCGCCGGACGCTGAAATCAGAACAAAATCACTCCCGTGATACATTGCCAACCTTATTACGAAGGGCTGCCGGGAGTCACCCATAACAACACAGAGAGAAGAGGCCACAAAAACCTATTATAGACACGCCGAGGATAAAATGAACGAGAGAAATGGACAAGAAAGGGTAAGACGAGGTAGCAATGAGATAAACAGATAAAGACAGCTAATGTAATTTAAGGAGAGCACAGTTGAAAGTTTGTGGAATAAAGTGAAGAATAAGATGAGAAAAAGAAAAAGAAAGGGAAAAAAAAGAGAGGGAGAGACAGACAGAGAGGGAGAAGAACAGTGAGATGAAGCATGCCGTTTAATCCTTGGTCAGCAAAAAAACTCTTTGCGGTTAAAGCTACCGTACTGATAAATATTGGCGCAAAGGAAGCTCTCTCACGCTTCCCTTCTCTCTCTTTCTCTTCCTCTAATATCTCCCACGCCTGCCGTTTGTTTTCTTTTAATTGCCTCTCCCGTGGCACATTCCTGTGGCAATTTAATGGGATCCAATGCGTCTGTGGACGCCAGCCAGGACTCATCGCCCATTCTGCCCAGGAGAATAAGATAAGCCACAGCCCAACAGAGATCCATAACACCCTGCATGACCCCCCCCCCCCCTACCCCCGCAGCTAAGACTGTCTTCACCAATCTGGACCAACCATCTCCCACCATTACCTACAATCACCACACATTTCAGTCAGAAGCCAGCACAGTTATTACCGCAGTACCTAGAGCCCGGCGCTTTGGGAGCTGACCCACAAACACATACGCAGCAGGGACAATAGCAAAGAAAACAGGCGATCAGACATCTAGTCAGGTGAGCTATGGGTAAGAAGCATTTTTAAACATGGTTCCCGTGGCTCGAGAGGGGCGTGTTAGACCTGCCAGACAAGTTCAGTCATAGGAGCACGGTTGTGGATAGTTCCACCTGATTGGCTGAGACGGTCAGCATTTTGGGATCGTTGCGAATACTAAAGACCATGTGGAACACATTTTTGGTCTGCACCTTTGTGTTCAGACGAACAGCGATTAACGATAATTACTTCTTGGTAGCTTATTCTGACAGCTTTACCCAAGACAGGAACTCGGGAAGATCAGGTCTGGACGACGGAAAGACAAAAGAAAGGCGGCGGATTACAAGAAAATGAATGATGGCAAAGGGTGGCCCCTGCTGTGGAGAACGAGTGGTCCAAGAGCACAAATCAGACAGAAATGCCAGACGGCAGACCTGGGCCAGATCTTTTGGCTTCGGTTGCTCCTCATTGGATTTGTCATTAGCTTGGTATTATGGCCTTTCGAGAGCAAATTAGACTGATTATACACATAGCACAAACACCTTCTCAAGTCCAGTTTCAAACTGCTGAGTCGAGCTCCTTTTGCACACAGCTCCTTCACATTAAACAACCCTACACTTAACTGCAGAGTGCGCATTACCTACACAAGTGAGATTTTTTTCCTGGAAAAATATTGGTTTTTCCATTGAGATTTTGAACGTTTAATTAATAGCGGTGTTGGCAGCTGTGCCCTTCTCCAAGAGGCAAAGCAGCTGACAAGCCAAAAAACCATTTACAAAGCTAATACCACCCACAAGTGTGTGTGTGTGTGTGTGTGTGTGTGTGTGTGTGTGTGTGTGTGTGTGTGTGTGTGTGTATGTGCGTGTGCTTCCCAATATAGTTTGCTTTTCAGACATTTTCTGTGTAAGGCTAGGACATGGGTATGCGCAGTGATTCAGCTGTGCAATGCCAAACAACACAAAACCCTTTCAGAGTCTCCACAACAGACTAACACTGCAGACAGCAATGAAGACACACAGCTTCCTGTCTTTGTCTGTGAGCAGCTGGGAGCACAGCTGTACCGGTTAGTAAATGTGGCAAGTGTGTGTGAGTGTGTGTGTGTGCGCGCACGCGCACATGTATGTCTGCCTGTGCTGGTCTAAATATTAATACAGGAAGTTCGTTCTTGACCCTTTGGGAAATAACACAGAATAAATATTCTTTATTTGACCAAGAAAAATGATCAAGGTGAAAAGAAGCGTGAGACTGAAAAGTACAGTCCTGAACAAAAGGCTGCTTACAAAGGACCAATGACCTGAAAGGAGTACACAGAAGGTTCTAGTCCTTTCCTAGTCCATGATAGGCTGGATATAGCGAACGTGGTTCTGCAGCTGGACCAGCCTGGTCTTTATTCACAGTGATTAATGAGGAGAAGCCAGTCCACTGAGAGATGGAGGAAATATGAGAGAGAGAGGGAGAGGGTGAGAGAGAGAGAGCGAGTGAGAGGGAGCGAGAGAGTGAGAAAATGTGTGTGTGAGTGTTCACAGTGAGGTGGTCTGGGTGCTTAGCGTATAGATATAGAAGAGGGGACGGTGGTTTGGTAAAGGTTGCGTGGTCTCACTGTGCCTCTGTGTGTGTGCGACAAAGATTAAGTGAGGGGTACATTATCTAGAAAGTAAGGTTCCATGATGCACTGCGTTTTCATTGTCATTACAACATGAATATCTACGATAAACACAGGTGGCAAAATCAGAATTCAGAATCAGAGTCACAAAACTGGGATGGTTGGAAATTATGTTGATTTCATTACACAGCAAATATGACCATCCTCATCCTATTTCTTGCAGCAGGTACAATCAGAGACCTATTGAATTAGTACAGTTTAATTTGACTTTTATCGTATCTCATATCACCGTCACAATATCTGGCGTATTAATTTCTCACCGCATGTTTTCTCCATATAGTACAGCCCTGATGGACAGGGGCAGATACATATTTGAGTTTGAAACCACACAAGTGTGGAAGATGTCTGTAAGTAAAAAAAAAAAAAAAAAAAAAAAAAAAAGAGTGTAAATGAAGCGCGAGTCAAGTGAGTAGAGGAAACAGAATTCAGAAAAAGCAGAATAAGAGAGGAGATGAATACAGAGATAGTCGATAACATAGACAAATTGAATTTGGGACAGAGTCTTTGGGTCTTTGGGAAAGAGTACAGCAACAGAACAGAAAGGAGTAAGAAAGTTTGCTGTTGAGGGGGAGAAAAAAAAAAGGACTATGGCCCTTTGTGCACAATAGATTTCATCAATAATTTACCACAGCAGCGTTTTTTAACTTCAACCCGCAGTCTCTCTCATTCACTTCCATCACTATGGCAGTCAATGAAACTCTGCAATGCCTCAGAGTAAAAGCTTGTTTGCCTGTAAAGGTTATTTAGATGAAAAATGATCAAACTGCTACACAGAGCTGTAGCCAACGACTTGAGAAAATGATATGAAATGGAGCATATTCATTTCAGTGTGTGCGCGTGTGTGTGTGTGTCTGAGTGTGTGTGCGTGTGTGTGTGTGTAGCTGCAGTGTCTACTCTCTGTTCCTCCAGCACTTTTCACTGTGGGGTTCTGTCAGTCCTTCAGATTCATGAAGTAAATGTAAATTTGAGATCGCAAATTTATTTTAAAAAAACTCAGATAACATATATTTGTCTCTATCAAAAATGAATTTAGAGGGATCTGTATTCTACTCGGGTCAACCTTTTCACCAGAGCCTTCTTCCCGGGCACATAATGAGGCAAACCCCCCCCCCCCCCCCCCCCCCCCCGGCCATATACCCTGTTTATGTTTTCTCCATGTGACTATTTGAAAAGGAATTAAATGCAATAAAATCAGATCAGTGAGAGAAACCTTGGAGAAATGCCATATGTTAAAAAAAAACCAAAAAAACCTCTCCCTCTTTGATCCTCTCCCTGTACATTGTAGAACGGCTCTAAGGTTTATTTATTTTCTACCCCTTCCTCTCCAACCTCCTCTCAGCCTTGCTCTCATTTTAAGGTTACACAGAAGACGAGGGCTACGCGGTACAAGTGTAGTGCTCTTCTCTGCATTTATAATGGAGCATTCTGTCAGGAGCAGGAGGCACTTTGGAGGCTGCAGACACTGCTGTGGTCTAACTGTGTTACTGAGAAAGGCCCATTTTGTTTGGATGAGCATTAGCTAAGCAATGTAAAGTTAAACTGGGCGCCTTACTGTCTGACCAGTGCTTAACGGTATGTGCTATGGCGGACACAAAATGGGGAACTGTTAATGTGGCCGCAGCTACAGTGTAAGCGGGCCCGATTCACGAGGTGAGTGCAAAAGGAAGATTCGTGGAAACCAGAAAAGGCTGTACACAGAGAAGAGCTCAAAAGCTAGTGATGAAGATAGGGAGGGAGGGGGAGGGGAACAGAGAGAGAGAGAGAGAGAGCGGGAGAGAGAGAACACATATAAAACAGTTATCCCCAGGTGCTAATGCACTCTCCATTTTGCATATTTTGAACTGAAGGACATGACAACAGTGCACAATACCCTCTCTCTTCAAATCCTTTCCTTTTTTTCCCCTCCTTTCTCTCCGTCTCTTTGTCTGCGACAACACGAGAGAATTCCAGCTGCTCATCAAGGGTTTTGTGGATGTTTGAGCTCTTTCAGCTGGGTTTAACTAGCTCTGAGGGACTTCAAAGAGACAGGACATTTTGACTGTTCGCCAAGAATGAGAGAGCAACACGCATTAATCCTCCATCTGAGGGACTGTACCTACAACCTGACCACAGCTTCTGATACACAGTATTAACCCTGCTGTCTCTCAAGTACATAACCTAAGCCAGGTCAGCCTCTGGTTTTACGTAAGACCAGACACATCCTTCCACAAAAACCTCTCCGTTTTTTCCCCTCCACACGGACGCAGTCTGCCAGATCTCCACAAGCTCTCTCACGGCATATGTTCTGATGGATGGTAAGCCAGTGCACTCAACAGTATGGAGGTCCCAAAGGGAGAGAGACACAGTGCACATTCACTTTCTTACTGATACACACACTCACACATGCACACAAACACACGTGCCAGACAGACACACACACACACACGCATGCACACACGCACACACACACACACAAAGAGGATTATACACACTAGACGACAGATAGAGGGAGTAAAGTACTAATCCAATCAAGTCAAGCCCATCTCTCATTCACAGAGAAACAGTGTTGTTCCATCATTAACACCTGACACCATGCGCCTAAGCCTGCTTGGTGTAATTTGTTATCACACACACACAGTAAGGTAGACCAATGACACCTTTTCTCTCTTACACACACACGCACACACAGATATACACACGTAGGCGCACAAAGTACTCATCAAAGGCACTTCACCAACAGTAAAATACCCAGGAATCACGTTTAACAAACATTCAAACTCATAGCCATAACAAAATGAAAAAAGAAGAAGAAGAAGAAGAAGAAGAAAAAAAAGAGCTCTTGGCAGGAAGAGGAATTAAACCCACTTCACACTTCACTCACTCTCTTTCCTCAAGTACTACCTTTCATCCTTAAAGTCAGAGACAGGGACAGATAACGCTGGAACGCGCTCCCTCGCTCTCACAAACGTGCACACACTGAGTGATGCTGTGCGAGAGCAAACACCTGTGCCTACAAACAGCTGGCCAAGAGCAGAGCGGAAAATCCAACGGACGTGCTCCACTTAAGTCTACGCTGGGATAAGGCAAAAAACCGAGTTAGATAAATACACAGACTGTGGGGGGAGAGAGAGAGTGAGAGAGACAATACAAACAAAATAGTTATATGGGGTGCTGTGGAGAATATGACATTTTGAGGAGGAAGAAAATAGCCGTTCACTTTTCACCATGCACTGCGACTAAAGCAGAACAATGTGCAGTCGTACAAAAATCAAACATAAAAAAAGAAAAGAGAGAGAGCAATACAATAAAACTGTAGGTACTACGTCTTGAAGCTCTGGTGGAACTCTGCGCGTCCGGCGTTCCACAAAGCCGACGCCATAAATACAATTTTCTAAATGTAGATGTGTCGGCTTGCACATGCGTCTGTTTCCCCTGACATGTCCGTTTTATCAGTTCTGTTCGTGTGCACGTGGGCGTGTATAGAGCTGCCGGTGGGGGTGGGGGTGGGGGGCGGAGGGTGGCTGCACTGTTGGGAGGCTGTGGTGAGGTGTATCACAGACGGGAGAGAGAGACGTTCGGTTTGCGTTGCCGCTTTGACTTTTCACACCGCTGACCTCCCGTTAACCACGGGCGCGCATTCCTTCAAATGAATTTATTTCCACTCAATTTCCCAAAAGGCAATTTCTTACCAGTCTCAGGTGAATGGGGAGGTGAGGGAGAGACGGATGGGAAGGGTAACGAGAAGCAGGCGCTTTTCACATGCCCTGTTGAGTCATTACCGCGGAAACAGACGCAAGTTGCTCCCTGGCTCAAATGGACCAGCACACCATCTTTTCACCAATGAAAAATAAATGACTGAAATAGCTGCTGTGTTTGAAGGATAAGTGAGATGGCAAGAAACCTTATGTGGGCGTGCACATGTGCCAGCACGCATATGCGCATTCAGATGAGGTCACTGCCATTAAAACGCACTACAGACCAATGCTTTTCTAAGCCACGCATTAGCAGCTGTATTTAAAATGCTGACGCATTGGAAAGTAGCCTAGATAAGGAGCACAAAGGCTCCCCCATCAGATAAACATGAAGTAGCTAGTCTATCATAAAGGGCAGTTGGTGCCGCCGCCGCCGCCGCCACCCCCCCCCCCCCCCCCATGTTAATGCATGTAACACAAGAGAAGAAAGGGGACTCTCCTTTGTAAGACAGCAAAATAATTACAGACAGCTAAGACCTCTAAAACCAATCAATCCTGGGCTTTAAAAGGAAGTCTATAGCTCAATACAATAGGTGAGACAGACGGGCTGTGTTTAACACAGAGACCATCACTTTGACGAGCCCAAGTCATTGTGCAGAAACAACTGGCCAATTACCCATAGTTCCCAATTTTCTCAAACCCAACAAATAATGGCAATACCATTCTCCTTGTCAATAAAAAACAACAACTATTGAGACTAAACAGTTAATGAGCCCTGGTTGCACTCTCTCGGTCCTCCCAAAGATCTCTCTCTCTCTCTCTCTCTCTTTAATTCAGTATTGGCATGACTGTAATATAGTATTACAGAAGCAATGTCCATATGATAAACAGTAAACAGACACAGAAAAAAAAAAAACGACAAGTTTAAAAACAAAACATTCGGTTGGAAATGTAAATATAGCTATACACGAGGAACTCAAGTAGTGTCAAAGGTTGTCCAGTGGCTCTCCCTTAGCTTGTAACATTCTGTTGCGTACCTAGCTGCTACCATTATTGATTGTGGGAGTTCTCCTAATGCGTAACTCAATCTTGTTTTATTTGGCAGGACCATAAAATTTGGTATTTTTTTCACCTCTGAGAAAGAAAGAGGATTGAATTGTTTGGCTGTTGTCACAGTGTAATCGGAAATGATCCTCAGTGTCTATCTCTCTATGTATGCAGGGAGAGCACAGCCTGTCCACCCTGGGCAGCCAGGTCTGTCTTCATGACGGCCCTTTTCAATGGCCGAGAATATCATTAATAAGTCTATATTTAGTAAGCGTCTTCCTCAGCTTGTGATTGGTCAGTGTAGTGATGTACTCTGCGATCGTGTATTCTCTGTGGAGCTCCAAATAGTACAAGTTTATTTTGTGATTTTGCGCTGTTTTTTTCTAATGAGCGATATAGTTTTGTTTTTTGGTGTGATATCATTTGTTTGAGCCAGATTGTATGAACGACATTCTGGGATATTGTGAGGCTTGTGCTGGAATCCAGTTTCAGGACCAGCTGGTTAAGGGCGCTCTTTTCTACACTCTCTTCTTCCCATTACGGAGCTTGAGAATGGTAGGACACGACCTCGCTGGTTTTCAAACGTTCATCAAATCCGAGGTCTCTTTTTTGGAGACTAATTAGAAGGGGGTATTGGCCTAATTCAACTCTGCACAAGTTGTTTACTGCTGCCCTGTGGCTTTGTTAGATGTTTTTACCAATGTTAGTATACAGAATTTCAATTTGCTGTTTTTCCCCCCCAACTGACAAATTCTTGTGGTGCTCATCAACCCCACACCTCACTACCATATACGGCAACTGATTCACTGATTAGTTTTGAGATTTTTAGCCAGATTTTATCGGGTATGTCATTATGAATTCATTTAATCAAGTCATTTTATCATATAGAAGACTCATAACTTTTACTTTCTGTCCCTTCATGGCCATGTAGAAAATGCAAGATGAGCTAATTTTAAGTCGCAGGTAAGTACACGTTTGTATGTGCAGGAGCACTGTGGTGTCTAATGTAGAAGTGACCTATTTTGGAAGACCGTTATTCTAGTTCTTGCCAAATTTATTGTCAGAGCCTTCTCTCTCTCCTTCTCTCTCTCTCTCTCTCTCTCATGCATTAGTCTCTGCAATCAAACAGCACTCTTAAATGTCAAGTCACATTCTTCTCTCCTGTCAATAAATAAATATATTCCTAGCAGTCATTTGCACTACTCTTAGCTAATGAACACGTCAGTAAGGAGCAGCTTGCTAGCCAGCAAGTCACTTATCTAGAATGTGCTAATGAGTAGCAAGAAGGTAGTGAACCACTGTTACTGTCAGGACAACCGAACTACAGATCTCTCTCTCTCTCTCTCTCTCTCTCTACACGCCTGCACTCACAGCAAAGATACAGCTAGGTGCAGTAACATTTCCATGTTCCTTTGCAAAAGAAAAACAGCCAACAGCTTTCGTGCAATGGATTTGGTTTATATTAAAAGTTAACCATTGTCCTCCACAAACATTAACCTTCGAATAGTCTGAATGTGACATAATACCGGCATTCTTGTAAAGTTGCTCTCTAAGACAAGCGATGCTCTCCCGTGGAGAAATGCAGGCCGTATTACTACTGGAGAGACAGGCCTACTGCAGAGGGGTCTTCTTCCTTGACTGGCCAATACAGGCAACCATTTTGAAAGACATATCTGCAGGTATACTGATGATTTATTTTGCTCTTAAATTGTTGGCACTGGTATCTCCCACAAAGCTAATAAACTGGTCAAGCCCTACCTTCAGCTCTCTGTTCTCCTGCTCAGTTGTGATTTACCCCCCCCTCTCTTGTTGCTCTGTTCCATTATGATTTTCAGTGGCTGTATTTCTCTACCCTCAGGCGTACACAACTTCCATGTACTAAAAACAGGAACAACGGCCTCGGGATAAAAGAAACAGGTGGTAATACCGTATCACGGTCTGTTTCACACAGCACAGCTACACGAACACATACACGTGCACACGCAACCACACGCTTGCGTTCTGACCAGGGGACCGGCCTCAAATCGGCCAAGGAATAGACTAGCCCTTTACATGAAACACATGTGCCCGTGAAGTGCGTGACTTAACTGAAAAATGAGCGTGCCTTTTATGTGGAGTGTTACTTTTAAACGGGGTCATGTTGCATCATGGCACTTCATAAACCTGTACGTTAGGGGGGGAAGCAGGTAGTCCCACTGAGTTTCCCCCAAGAACAAAGCTGATTTTTTTAAGCATCTCTCTTGATTTTTAAACAGCGACCTCATATGCAACTCTTATAAACTCGCATACACTCACCTATTTAAAAGGAAAAAAAAGAACCAGCTTGAGTTGAGGCATTTTCTCCTTGAGAAGTATCGCCCCCTCACTGCTAAGTCATGACCCTCTTTGCTATCTCTGCTTGTCAGTCATTAATAACCCATAAACTCATCCTTCCTTTATGTTCTTTACTGAAGACAAAAACAAAGGGGGTCAGTGTGTGCATTCGTATTGCGCGTGCACACGGGCACACACACATCCATTTCTTTACTGATCCAAAGTACACTGACTCCAAATTCTTAAAATAGGGATGACAGTGTCCCTGGAATAGCTGTTGGTAATAACGACATGGCTTATTTTTAAACCGCAGTGCTTTAAAGATGAATGTAATGGCACAGGGAATAGTGACTGTGTCATCAGAAATAGTGGCTATAATACTGGCAGACAGAGGCATCATGGTGCCAGTATCAATATCTGAAGTAGTTAATGCAGTAGTAGTATCCATTGATCCTGCTAGTTAATTTACAAGTTAATTTTGTTCAAGATCAATACTAATCTCAGCTTTCCAGAGGCTGGTTTTACTGTACCGTATAGAGGTAATACAACCTACGTGTGACATGAGCAGAGAAGAAAAATCCCCATTTTCTTCTCTCTCTCTCTCTCTCTTCCAGCCCCTCTATCTGAGCCTTTCACCATCAAACTCCATTTGGGAAGCACTAAAACCACAAATCAGATCCTGATCTCTGTTCATCATTATGTCACGCCATGTTTCACTTTTCCAGCCGGGAAACCTGGGGGCACACGGGCCCCCCCCCAAGGGGCTGGGACCTGCATTTCATGCCTTGCCAAGAGCATGTTTACGACCCCTGATTTATCACTCCCCTCCACCCCCCCCCCCCCCAGGTCAAACTAATGCCTCACCTGGGGCCTTGTTTTTACCGAGCTGCACATGTGAGAGCATACACAGCAGGGCAGGGATGGTTTGTGTGTGCGTGCGCGTGTCCAAGTGTGTGTTTTTAATGTATGTGCATGTGTGTTGCAGAGAGGGAAACAGCTGATAAACTTGTCTGAATCATTCATTCAGAGGCAGATGGATAGACGTATGGATGGGCGGATGGAGGGGCATCGCAAAGTGGACAGACGCCCTTTCTTTAATCACGCTCTTCATTACAATGAATCCGTTTAAAAATTTAGTGTTTGCGACCAGTCCGCCCAACCGTCCGCTAACACGCCCCCCTGTGTCCCGCCCTGATCCCAGACCAATCTTCGCTCTGTCTGGGCACTTAAGTGTCTGGTCTGGTCTTTCACAGACACCTGCTCCCCAGTCTTGCCTCTGCTCTTTCATGATCGCCTTTTCTTTTCCTCCCTCTCTTTTTGTTTCCTTCCTTCCCCTGGATTGTTTTTCTCACCTCGTTTCCATCTGCCCTCGTGAAACTGAAAGCTCATACACATGCTGTATGATGTCATCCAGTGAAGGTTCACATAATCACCAAAGCAAACATGTCACAAACGAGCAAACAGACCCATCACTCTTACACACAAACAGTAACTGTATTAGCCAGATGCATGCCACACACCATATGTCTGCTCGCTAAAATCTCAATCATTATGCTCACACACAGCTTATAAATTATACACAAAAACAGACACTCACTCACACACACACACACACACACACACAAAATAACTAATGTCCAATTACTGAGAGAGAAGTTTTGTGGAGCTGTGCAAACAGCAACTCTGTAATTACAAATGAATATGAACTTGAGTGCCTTTCTGTGAATGACAGCTTTTAGTGCGACACTCAGAATCTCCATCTGCATGTTTGTGCATTCAGCTTTAGATTGGAAAGGAAACTAATTAACTATTAATTAGTCTCTTCTGACAGGCTTTTTTTTTAAGACTGTCAGTCAACCTCTGCTTTTAAACTGCAGAGTATGGACTGTGTTGAGCATGAAGCTGGGTCCTTCAACTCCCTTTCCCTCCCCCTCCTCCCTGTTCTTCCTCTTTCTGCCAGTATGTCTTTTGTTCCAGAGAACAGATACTAGATAACAACCATCTGACTGGACTTAATGAGTCACTGCTCCCACACTGACTAACTGACTCTTGTGCTCTTGCTTTAAGCGTGATCATTCCAATGCCATGGGTTTGAGTCCAACGTTAATGGAAGAACACTCTGCCTCTATTGTAAACTCAGGAGGTGTCTGGGAGTGAAGTTAAAACTAATCATTAGGGACTTGCCTAGCGATTGGAATGCTTACCTACTTGATGGTTTTGAAGACTACTGCCAGTTCTCTAGAGCTGAAATGTACTTAGTATTTGTGGATTTGTTCAAAGCGAATCTATTCTGTTGTCTACAAGATGGGTTTTTTTTTGAAGGTCTTAAAATATGTTGGATGGAATAGTTGAAATGCCCAGGATCTTTCTGTGCATGGGTGGGAATATTTGCTTACGAGTGTGTGTTTGCTGCGTGTGTGTGTGAGAGATCATGTACACTAGGGTGTGTGTTCAGCTGTTCAGGAGGGCCCGGGGGTGGGGGCTGACTGGTCCATAGCATCTCAGAAATGCATATACCAACATCATACAACTCCTGAAGTTCAAAGCTCATTGTTCAATGTTTCTTGTATAATTCAGTAGGCTGCTATGCGTCAACAGTAGAACTTGAAGGCGTGTATGAGGGTTCTGACTTTCCTTCTTGTTCTGTACTGTTAGGAGAGCCAGGGCCAGGGGCCATGTGCAGAATGCAGAGAGCAAGGGCAGTTTGAGAAATCATGTTTAACAGCTGAGGGGGCAGGAACAAGCAGATGTCCCCTGCTGCTCCTTTCTAACTGTTTGGATTCTATCATCTAGTGCTCTTCAAGCAAACTAACTCAGTCTAACAGCCAAAGGAGTAAACCTGTAGCTGCTACCTGAGCATCCAGGCAAACAGAAATACTGAAATCATAGCATGACTATTTAAGGCACCGACAGAATCTTCGGAAGACGATACCTTCACCAACATCAGTAGAGGCCACAAAACTACTTCAAACTCAGAAAAATCAATGTGTAGTATCTGCCACCTAATCATGACAGAAGTATAAATTAGTTTACTAACCAGAAAAAGCACAACAATTTCTGACTTCATATCCTCACCAGCTTGACCTTTGGTGAGGACGGCAAAAGCACTCTGGGACAACAAAACACCAACAGCAACAAGCATCAACCGTGAAAATCAATACCAACAATTTTTAATGGTCACCAACAGAGGAATGAAATCATATCCCCTTGGGAAATGTTACAATTCCTGTAAAATGCTTAAGGTTACGAACTATGAGCGGCGCTTTGCTGAGTCACGCATCGATTGCCGTTTTAAAAACAGAGCGATCTTCAGCCTGGAAATTTCTGTTGTACACGTCCACCACTGGAAGACAGGCAGAGTTTCCCCCCGGTGAAGCAGTCCTCCTGTATGAGGAGAGAGTGAATCCATACAGTTCCCAGTCTTGATCTAATGATATTTGGCAGACTGTTTTGGCAGAGTCATCTCCGGAGTAACCTCTGGTTCCACTCCCTTAGGGGAGCTCTTTAAACAAAAGCTGAATCAGATTAACCTTCGTGAATATGATGGGAACAGGACAAATCAACTGGGCATTTCCATACCAAGCAGATTACCCATGAATAACATCTCTCGAATACATGGAAACGATATATCTATGGAAATCACACAAACTTTTTTTTTTTTTCCTTTCTCAACAGACGTGCCCTTCAGTAGCACCTGGCTTGCTTTTTGGGCTTGGTTTTTAAACCTTAAACATTGGGAGAATGGCACCACGTTGACAACTGACAGGTCTACTTTGGTGCCAAAATTTTAAACAAAAGCAAAGAGCGTCATCTGCCAGCATCTCTCTCTGAGTACAAAACAAGGACTATGAGGGCTAAACACGTTCAAATAATAACATATCTTATGTCGCATTCGTAGCTTCAACGTATATATGTACCATAATATACACACAGCAGAGACATTTACAAACATCTTTATCGAAACATCAGAATCTTTCAACATATACATATCTATTTGTCATAACAGACGACAAGCAGGCTGTCGAATGTTAAGGATCTGTCATGGCCATATAAACACACTCAGCACTGGCTTATATCAGAATGAACTTAACATACGCAGATGTGCAGCACACATGCCAAAATATGTGTTAAGACACTGGCTAGACACATAGTTCTAAATCTAAGTGTTTTAACATCTTTTCTCACACACACACACACACACACACACAGTGCATGTAGGTGAAAGGGTCATTTAGGAGTCAGACAGCTGAGCGGTCCAACACTAAACACACTCCCGAGACTTAAAAGCTTAGGACATTCTCACAAACAGCAATGTAGTGTGAAAATGACACCGAGATGATCGAGGAATCACAGAAACATTCTAGAAGAGCGGGCTGAGTATTAGCCGGGAGGTGTGAATACTTCTGTTTTTTTACGACAGCAGACATCCTGTGTACTTGTTTTGTGTTTGTGTGAATACTGTACACATAGATGGGACTGTGTGTGTGTGTGTGTGTGTGTGTGTGTGTGTGTGTGTGTGTGTGTGTGTGTATGTCTGTGGCTGTGCAGAAGTTCAACACAAGCACCACTACCAGCCCATACAGCTCTGCTTCGTTCCCGTCACATCGGAGTGCAAAAAAAAAAAAAAAAAAAAACTCGCTGCCATCCCCAGTTTCTAGCCTGCTCATCAGGCCAAAACCATACTACCACTGTCACAAAACCAAACAACAGAAAAAGACACAGAGAAATGCACCGAGTTTGTCTCTTTTTCTGCTCGTGCTCCCTATTTGGTACATTTAAGGCTCAATGACCCCCATCACCTCTGGGTAAAATGACACTTAATTTAGGTTCTAAATGTTAATGGCATTTGAGGTTATACTGGTCATCCACGATAGGAGTGGTATGGTGTTAACGTGCTTAAATGACAGTAATGCTGAGTGGAGGTCAGCAGACTGCAGCCCCCTCTGTCAAGCTTTATTAAGCCCAGCTAGCTGAACGAAAAGGAACACAAGTGGTGATTTTCCACGCTCCATGCAGAGAAGCTAAGTTTGGCTAAGGTGTTTGAATCAGCAGGAGACTAATAAAAGGTTCAGACGGGAGCCTGAGATCATTCCTCACTCTGTCCTCCTCTCTCTCTCTCTCTCTCTCTCTCTCTCTCTCATTCTCTCTCTCTCTAGTGCATCATCTCCCACAGTACCCAACAGCTATATATGAGTGCAGACACAGAGGCTCAGACCATAATGGTAAGTAGATATTATCTGCATAACCTTTATCAAGAACACAACCTGACTGGTGAGCAGTCGGCCAAGGCTCTAAACATATCTCGCATTAATAATATTTCCCTAAAGTGAGGAAAGCTAATTATAAACACAACAGTGTGTGAGACATTGAAGAAAGGGGGCTTTTATGGTTGCTTTCACAGTTTTGTGGGTCTATTAAGTGTGTGCAAATGAGGAAGCGTTTTACAGTCCCTCCTGCTGCTTTGTGAGCAGATTTAAAGAATGTGATAGATGAGGAAGGGAGATGGAGAAAAAGACGATAGAGGGAGAAGGGTTATCAGACCGACCCCCCCCCCCATCTGAAATGTATGCCAAGTCCAACAAATCAGATTCACTCCACTGTCCTGACTTTTTTCTTCCCATACACTCAAACAATCACACACACACACACACACACACACCCTGCTTCCCGTGGGAACTGCCCTTCGGCGATGTCTGTAGTTTACCTTTGTACGTATTAAAAAAAAAAAAAAAAAAAGTCCTATCTCAACAGCAGTACTTCCTGTTTAAAACTCAGCTCTCTGTGATCTTGGGCAGTGTAATGGAACACACTCTGTTCTGTGAGTTGGGTGTAATTGTCCTGTAATCTGATTGACATTCCCAGTGACCTCATAGCATTGGTTATCACTGCGGTAACGTAGAGTCTGCTTTTCCTGAAATACATTACAGACTGAAAAATGTGCTAAATGCAACAAAAACTACACATTTGTTGTGTGTTAATCCCATCTTAATGCCTACGGACAACTCAAATAATCTCATTCCAAATGGGCTAAGAGAGCACTAGACATTTATGATACAAAACAGCCAGATAAAATGCAATATGATCTTTGGGTTAAACCAGTGGATTTCAGCACTTGAAATAAGAGGGTAAATGACACACCAGATGACAAATCCTTTATGTGTCCTGAAAGTCAATGGTGGGGCAAAGCTCTGTTCTCACTCCAATCCGCTTGCCGCAAAACCAACATGTCCCTTGTCCAGGAGAGAAAAACAGCCATCTGTTGTTTGTGTGTGTGTTTTTTTTTTTTGTTTTTTTTTTTTGTAGGAGAGAAAGAGAGAATGAGCAATAGAGAAAGAGTGAGAGAGAGAGAATGTACAACACATGAAACAGAGATAGTCCATCAGCAAGGAGAGGGCAATTCAGATGGAATGAGAGCAGAGTTTGTGTTCATGGCTCCAGCACTGGTATTGGGGATTGTTGTGGTTGTTTAGATACATGAGAGTGATGTACACACAGGCACTAACAATGGCTTATTCTGCTCCAATTCCACTTATCCACACGGTGAGACAGGCTACATGGCAACAGAGGGTTAATCTAAGAAAGGAGAAAAAAACACTCCTACCTCAATGTCAGATTAACCTTGTTCACAAGCAAAACACACACACACACACACTAAAGGCAAACTCTTTTTTGTTTTTTAATGTACTAACATACACACAAGATCATACAAAAACATCCCTTCAAGCAAGTATCCAGGCAAATCTATAAAACTGCTTACACACGCGGACAGCTGTTTTGCTTTGCAACATTCTGGTTTACTCCTTTATTCTTCTAATGGCAAGAGGTCTGAATTTCCATTGATCAGCATGTCGTGGTAGACCGCATGAAGTCATAGGGGCGTGTCGAAATCCAGGTGTATGTTTATGACTCACCTGGCCTAAAAGGTCAACCACGAATGACTGTATCTCATCAGAGAGCAGTGACACGTCTTTCATGTTACTCGGAGATAAAAGTCAAAGTTGTAGAAGAATAAATGAAAGCAGGACAAATTAGTTGGTCTCAGTTCAAATCATCTCATGTTATTTACAGAGATACCCCATTAAGCCACATTAATCCCCTTCCAGTAATATCATACTGCCCTCAAGCAAAAATCCAGTCTATATCCAAAAAACATTCTGGACAAATTCAGCCTAATGAGCTAGTGTTTACCATAACTGGAGAGGAAAAAAAAAACACTGGGAAAAAAAAAAAAAACCCAGTCAGCCTGTGACAAAATCAGCCCCGTCTGTCACTGGCTGCTTGCATTTATGTCAAGGAGCAAGGAGAGAGGGGACATTTGCTATTGCAGTCTTCAAGCCAAACCATGCAGTATAGTTGACAAATATACTTTGCTTGAGTCTTCCTCACAAACCTCATTGACTTGAGTCACCCCTACAAACCTCCCTCACGGAGAAATTAGTGTTTTATTATTATTTCAATACAAAGGTAAACAGGCTAAATATACTTAATTTGGGGAATAATATGAGCCTAAAATTAATTAATTAATTAATTATTGGGGATTTTTAGGGAGGCCTGTGCCTACATACAGCTTGACTGAACTAGCCTTTTCTTTCAAGCACATGAAGTGTCACACAACCAAAATGGGGGACATGGATTTTGGGGAACTGCACGCTACACATCTGCAGCACGACAATTTTTAACGACTTCTTTAAGTAACTTCAAACACCCGTAGGCAATTCTTACTCATCACGCCAGTAAGTAATAAGAACTGTCAGAACATTACTAATGCAAGTTGGCACAACAGCAGTTGGTTCTGTAAGGAGCGACGATGATTATCTGATCTACTGTGTTTCTGACTCACTCTCCAGTCATACACTCGATTGAAACTGTATACTACTGATCACATCCTTACTCAGCTGTTACAGGTTAGTCGAAGATCCGAAAAAGCATGTGCAGGTAGGGTCGGAACTGTCATTACGAATCCTCAGAGCTATAAGCAGCAAAATCTGAAATCAACTACATATAAACGTACACTTTTAAGGGAAATCCTCATAATACTCTGCGCCAACACTGGGTTCACATTGTGTCAAACTGACGACTGTCAAATCGTGACTTACCAGAAAGAGCATATATTATGATAATCCACTGAATATCCATTGTTAGAATCCTGAATTCACGTTAGGAGAAATGTGTCCTGCTGTCCGTCCTTGATGTGCGGTGATGAAAGTTCCCCGTCCAGACGGAGCTGGAGATCAGCTGGATCGAAATGCGAGTTTGCAGTTTGAATGAGAGCACCTGTTCAGATATCAGCCGCCACGAATTCGCCTCCCTTGAACTGTCCGCAATCCGTATTGGTAATAATGGAAAAATCTCAGGCTTGTGTGGTCAAAATGGCAAGAAATCTCAAATTATCCATCCGAATCTTTAGCGCAGAGCCCCCTTCGTTTGTCCTTCTTTAGCAGAGACGAAGTCGTTTTCTCAAGGGTTCCTCTGATTAGCGGCTGGGCAGTGGGTTTGCTTATTTTGTAATGCTACTACGCATCGAAAAGTGGGCAACCCACGCACGGAACGGAAAAACACCAGCGTTTAGGGAGAAAAAAGTTTTAACTAATAACAAGTTCGGCTTATGTTCGCAAAGCTTGTTTAACAATTTTCTAAATAAACTGGGTTGGCGGTATTAATATTTGGTGAGGTCCTTAGTGTTCCCGGTCCATTCTCTGCGCAGAGACGGGGTTTGGGTGATGCTCTCTGTGATATCACCTTAGAAGCGCTCACAAAGAAACCTAAGCGGCCCAACCCATTTCTACTTTAAACCGCATCAGCTGTTATCAATAGAGATCGGTTAATAAAAAGATCATCGTTCGATAACATCCAATAGGTTGATAACTATGTAGCCGAGTTGTGTTAATTTACTCAGTGAAGAGTATCACATAGACGCAAAAGACAGTTATATCAGCTTAGAAAAATTAACTGTGATGATCCAGCAAAAACAGAAGATCCAATCCAGATAATCTACGCGACGGCTGCTTTCTTGACATCAAGTGAAAGCGCTTCAGAGCAGGTCGTGTAAAATTAATATTGTTGTATCATTGCTTATCAAGAAAAACTCCTAACACGGCAGAGATCGACAACATTCTCAGAACAAATGCCGCTTGTTTGCCTCTCACAATGCGCAGAAAAAGCTTACAGTAGTAACCTACTGTCGGTGCGTTGAATTATCCTAGTGATTTCAGGTCCGTTTGGACACCGCGACAATTCCCATCAATTCCTCCAACCGCTTCTAGGTAGCGTACTTATACTAGCGTTTACCAGTATACTTTAGAAGCATTTATCACTGTATTTTGCTGCAACAATTTATATATGTTCCGGTTCCACGCACTAAGCAACACAATTCCCAAACTCTTTGGAGTGGGAATTCATTTCCTCGTACTCGGCGTTGTCCTACTCTTACTCCAAATCCTTGAAATTCAAACTACAGCCACTCCTCCGCCCGGTAGCTCCGCCCATGGTTGCGCAAACCACTCTCTTAAGCCGAATGACCTCTCGTTTACACTGGAGAGGTGTTCGTTTATAATTGGGCTATAAAATAATAAAAATAAATCCAAAATATGAACAATCACTGATTTTTGAAGGGAACGTTTATCCTTTCTGTCATATAGCCACTTTGTACTGATAGCATCGAGGCGATTTTTCTGATGCTTTCTTTGAGCAAGAAAATATATATATATATTATATATATATTAACATTTGACAAACCATTTTGATTCAACAGTTTGTGAAAATAGCTTTACATCTTAGCTAACTCAGTACACTATGTGGATGGGCAGATGGATGGATGGATGGACTACAATAATATGTTACGGCAAAATTATTTGTGAGATGATAACAATAGACCGGTATTGAGGTTACTGAGTGAGTCATTTTTCCCTTCTCCTTTCAAAAGTATGACCACAAACAGCCTTCCCTAAAAAATAAATAAATAAATAAACAGCATTCCCTGTCAGTGAAACAACTCTGTATATAACATTCATCTGATGCAGGAAATGTATAAGGCTATAGGTTTACTCAAGGTTGCCCAGGACAGCCCATCATAATCATCCAGGACAGTTTGATGATTGTGAGGAGACGCGATGCACCACCTCTGTCACTTTGTTGCAGTTGCAAAGCAAAAAGAGTTTCACTAAACTTCCTCCTCCTGGGGGAGAGGAAGCGGCTGACTTACCAGTGAAAGCAAATGTTTAGATTTTCCCCTTACAAGTTTGCAGACATGTACTTTATGTTTTGACAACTGTTTATCAATGATTAAGTATATACATATAGAGAAAATATAAAACCATTGGCTGTAACATCACTGCACCTTTGAACAACCTGTTGAAATAACACACAGACCAGAAATTTATCATAATCTGCGCGCGCTCTCTCTCTCTCTCTCTCTCTCTGGCTATTTATGAGTTGACAAAGTTCTATGGTCAGTATAGAAAAAAATTGTAGTGAGAATTTCGAGGGCAGTATTGCATACTGAATGATGTGTAATGAAGAGAGAGAGATTTATGTACACGTTGCATTTTAAATCTGCATATTTTTGCAGTGCACCCAAAAAGTAAATACATCATTAGTCAGCTCCCCGTTCCCTGTCTCGGAGATGCCCGTGGAATTTTTTCACAGATATTGAGCAAGAGGAGGGAGTGCAGTGTCAGCAGACAGGTACCAGTGGTTAACACAACAGATCCGCAACAAACATCTCACGGTGACTCAATAAAAACCTTTGAATATTTTTAAAAATTCATGTCCTGGAGAAGTTTTATGTAATTGAGAATGAAATGTGACAATTAGCTGAGATGGCTGTCCTTCAAAACAGCAACTGCAGCTGGATTCATTACATCCTTTGTCATCTTGACTTATATTTTAAGAATAGACAAAATCCCTTAATTCATGTGAAATTGTCAGAAACACCTCAGTTACATAAGTTGTCCTTAATTATAAGAACTAATTACTGCTTTTCATGAAAGGACTGAGGGTGGAACACGTTTCACGCATTCCTGTAGGTTGCAGCCAATCAGATCTACAGTCAAGTCATCAGCATAAAAGATATGTCTCACAAGCCACGGGCTACACTCCTTATAAGTCCATATGCTCTCATACTGCCAGACAGTGACAGAAAATCTTTAGCTACCCATTAATAACAGAACGTACCATTCTGGGCATGCCAAGCAGCGATGTTGTGCATATGAGTTTGACCTTGACCTTATTAAATCTTGTTCCTCTGGTTTTGACATTAGGTTCTTTACAATAAACACCTCAGCATTGAAGGAGAAATGTCAAGACGGACTTATCTTCGCTGTCAAACTCCTCCAGAGAATGTTTTCCCGCTACCCTCCAATCTGTCAACCTCATTCACGCTCTTGTCAAAAGCTTTTTCTGTTTTCCACGCGGCTTAACCTTTCTGAGCATTGGTCTGGGTTAAGCATGTGCCTCTGTCTCCCATTTGTATTGATTTGTTGTGGTATTGTGTGTAACATTTAGGAGGGTGTTTAACTGAGCTCAAGTCTTAAGGCTGAAAATAAGGGGAAGTTCTGAAAATATTACTTATTACATTTATGTATTATATGCATTTTTTTTTACACTTTTATGCATTGTACCTGCATACATGTACTGTACTTTGATGAAAAATTGATACTGATTTTCCATATTACCATAAACCTTGGGTAGAAGTGTCACATTGAACTTTATAAACACAGAGAAACACAAATACTCTTCAAACTTTATATGCTAAGATGGTTGATGTGCTTAAACAGACATCAATAACTTTAGCAACTCATGGCGACGGATGAGAAGGAGAAAAAAAACATAAAATATAAAAAGATCTCAATGTTTCACTGTTCGCCTAAACATCAGTCATCAATTTTGAGACGGCACTTTGAATAAAACATGACATCTTGTGAGGATGGCTTTGGTGAGGGAATAACTCCACACAGATGAAACGCTTCAACAACCACTCAGAATAGGGAAATTGGCCTCTGTCACTTTTAACTTTCTTTCTTCTTTTCGTACTTTTCTTCACAGCACTGATGACACGCTAAAGCTAGTAGGACTTCAAGGCTAAAACGAGACGGTAATGAAGCAGGATGTGAGATGACCGCCACACGATAGCATGATGTCACCGCGGAAGCGACCCAGCGCCGTTCGTGCCTGGACGGCCCCGACACACACCTTCTTTGCATCCGAATGCAAATCAAATCGTATTAACCTCAACTCAAATGTAAATGGAATCATAGCAGTTTAGTCGGGATGACATCATTCCCAGCGACAGCCAGTGAAAGCTTCATTTGCAAATGAGCGCAGTAGTAGTGTGAGTGACAGCTTATGAGGTTTGACTGAGTGTCAGGAACGACGGGGATAATGGTTGCTCTTGGTGATGGCTTTCCTCCATCTTCATTTGGATGAAGCTTACAGAGCATTAGTGCCAGCGAAAAACCATTATTAAATCAATCAAGCCAAGCGAAATGTTACACAACACAACTATTTGGAAGCATTGAAAACTTGACAAAATAGTTGAAATGAAAAGTTGTTTTTTTCATATGTCCAGGAAAAGAAAAAAAATGAGAGAATTAAGTTTTGTGGTTTGCTAACGACCCCCCTCCCCCACCACGAAACCCCCCCCCCCACACACACACACACGCACACACGTACGCGCACACACACACACACCCCTCTCTCTACAGGTAAGTGACAGTAAGTGTTTGGGTGGTTCGTGTGGACGGCTGATGTTGTAGATTTCTTTCCCTACAGACTTGAACTCACACACCCTTCCCTGAAGGCAGGTTAGAACAGTGAGCAGGTTGATTTAACATTTCATTAGCCCAAGGCGGCTGCAAATCGCTACATTTTTCCTGAAGATCAATTATTCATTAGAAAGACTTTAATGTAAAGTATGAATATGAAATGGTTCTCTGAGAATGACTTCTTTTCAGCCTTGCTTCCTCCCACTCAGCATTCGCTTTTGCCTTGGCGCAACATCCCTTTATCTCGCTTTCTATCTCTCCCACACACACACACACACACATACACACACACAGGTCATCTTTCTCTGTTCATGACAACAACAAGCGCAGTGAATCACTGAATCTGGAAATGCAGCTGTTTTTCTTTTTTTTTTTTATGAAACCTGACACTGGAGAGCTGCTCAATGCTTTTTGTTTCACCAGGTGTTTGCCATCTATTATAACTCATCAAAGGGAGATGCCAGAAACACATCACATGGCTCCACACAGCAATAAAACCGATGTTGTTACCTCTTTGTTTGAAGAATGCTTGCCGTGTGAATCAATTCGTGAGTTGTAATGTTGCTACCTGTATAATCTGCATTGTAATCATATGTATCCGGACATGTATGGAGATTATTATGCACACAAGAGATCGTTGTATGAAAGATCGGCAATTTTTCCTGTAGTCACACGGCAGTTTAAATTCTGACATAAATTTTATTTGCCTGTCTCTGATCATGGCACCACATAACTTTCTCTCTCTCTCTCTCTCTCTCTCTCTCTCTCTCTCTCCCTCCCTCCTTTTTCCCAGTGTTCGCTCACTCCTCACATTATTAAAGTTGATCTTTGTGATGAGCTCCTTCAGAAACACATAATCACCACTTAAACTGCCATCACAGACGCTCTCCCTCTGCCTCTCTTTTGCCCTCTCTCTCTCTCTCTCTCTCTCTGACACACACACACACGCGCATATTAGATGAAGTGATTAAGTGTTAATGCCGATTTAAGCAGAGAGAGAGAGCATTAGATTAATCATCTCTGTCGTTTGTAATAAATATGAACATTATTGTTTATGCAGGGAACAATTAGTAGGCTTTTAAAACAGGACAGGTTCAGCTATGCTTCACCAACCAAAAGGCCAAAAGATTTTAGTTGGGAAAATTATTGTTTATTTGCTTTTGCAGATGAGGCGGGAGAGACTTGCAGAATCAAGTTCTTATGGTTCTTATCATCATCACAGATATAACTGTGAGTCGTCACTATCATCATCATCATCATCATCATCATCATCATTGTCATCCTGGCAAACACAGGAACAATGGGTAAAAACCTCACATGGCATTCAACCAATAAGCACTTTAAACTCACATCACTCAGTCTGTGCTAATTTTGTGCACAAAGCCCTATGACTTGGAGAATAGCAGCGCTTTGGCAGCACCTGTTTGAGGCACAATGACACTCAGTCAACACTCTGAGACCACCTGCAGTTCCCTTAGCAGCAATGTCATGCTACCCCCACTCCCCACTTCCCACTCCCCACTCACCCCGCCATCCAGAGCAGTTAGACGTGTACGGGTTTTATTACCTACGCCAGTCAACGGAGGTTAACAAGGAGCTCAATGACTTTCGCTACAGCTTCCATCTGAGCAGGGGGCAAACTCAAGCACTGGTGTGTGGAGAGAGAGAGAGAGAGAGAGCGAGAAAGAGAGAGAGTGAGAGAGAATGTGTGTGTGTGTGTTGTAAAACTGTCTTGCACATCAGCAGTGCTTACAAGTTTGAGAGGGTGTGAAAACAGTAGGCAGTTGAGGACACTGAGAGGAGGCGAAACAGAACAGAAGAGTAAAAGGGGGGAGGGAAGAGCGGGAGTAAAAGAGGAGCGAAGGATTTATTCCTCCGTGTGGGTCCGCTATCTCCCTTAAACGCTGCCATGTTGGCCTCCACTTTCCTCCCTTTGTTTTTACCTCATTCAAACGATGCTTTGCGCCGACACATGCTCTGATATCGATTATACTTAATCCTTCGCAAAAAAAAAAAAAAAAAAAAAATATAGGAATAGCGAGAGGTAATAAATTGCATCAGTGCGAATGATTGCCTTCTCTTAATAGCAATCCCACAATTTTATGAGAGCCAAAAGGGATGACAGAGGATTAGCCTTTTTTGAGACGGGAGGGCGCGTGCTGAGTGCCGTTCAGGTGTGCCCTAATTGGCTGATTTCACAGTTGGATATATCTGGTACTGATTTCAATTCACACTGAGCCTGTGTCCTTGCTTCTCTGTCTCTGTCTTTCATTCTCACGTTTTTGTTTTTTTGTTTTTCGCCCTTTTTTTTCTCCTCACTGACTTTACATTCCCTTTTCACATAACTTTCTCATTCTGTCCTTTCTTTTCCTTTATTCATTTAATGGGATCCTCAAGCAATATGTTCAGTTTAATGTGAAGCCATAACTATACTCCTCTTGGAGGGAGGGAGGGGGGGGGGATTTATGTTAATGACCTGGTCATTGTGAGAGAAGGTGGGACAGAGAAATGAAGACTAAACACACACTCAGAGCTGAAGTACTTCTAAAAACGGAGACTGCTATGAACACTACCCTCTCCTCACTCCAATCTCTTTCCTCTGTTGTTTCTTTTTTTTTTATGTCTTTTTTATCTTCACTGTCTATCCTATCCTTCTGTTATTTGCAGCACTTACCTGGAGAGGATGAGTTGAAGGAAAGAGAGAGAGAGAGAGAGAGAGAGAGAGAGAAAGAGAGAGAGAGAGAGAGCCTGAGATGAGTGGCAGCAACATTGGATTATGTGGGTGTTACTCTCTCAGTACACACGGCTGTACCTCATCCATTATTCATTAGTTTTGTGTCCGGGTCATGGTGTCACTCTGATGGGCCCATAGCACACTCTGTCTCTAAAAGCACGGCACTGACCAAGAATGAGCTGCTACAGTAGAGAAAAGAAAAGTAAAGAAAAGAAAAGAAAAGAAAAGAAAAGAAAAGAAAAGAAAAAACCATCTCAGATAAATAAAAAATGCATAGCTTTTCTCTCAAAGAGTAGTTGTGTTGGTCACTACTTGGTGGTAGTTGTGTTAGTCAAGCAACTGGCCAAAACAGCATTGGATGTGAATGAAGTGACCACCACAAAACAGAAGACAAGATTAATGCTGTCGGTACAGCGTCAAATAATACACCATTCTTGAAATAACACCATTAAAAAGCAAGGCTCCTGAAACTCACATGCTAAAAGGAAAGCTACGCTGTTAGTACTTTAAAGCCTGCTTCTAGAATAGAATAACACACTCACACAATCTGCCTCACACTGTGAGAGGTATATCTATTCGTGTTACATTACAAACATATGCAAGAGTCACAGTGGATTAGCGGTGTGCTTGTATTTCACAGTGTGTTAGCTTCATCGTTGTCCTTTAACATATTCCAGGATTCCTAAAACACTCTGTGATTAAACAGAAGTGCAGGTCTCAGCGTCTGGAACCGGAGGTGTTTGTTTAAGCCACCAATTCTGAGGAAAAGCAGGGAAATTTTGTTAGTGTAAGTTTAAGAATAAATTAGCGGAATGGTTGAAACAGCCCAAGAATGTGATGCATGCACATAGCATGTGGAGCAAAATGTTTTGATTTCACATACTTTGGCATGCTCTTTGGATGAATTTTCTGAAGTGGTACGAGAGAGACCTTTTTACCGGAATATAAATATGTGCTAGTTCTGCAGTTTGGCAGTTTGGACTCTGTCCATGTAGGGATGGACATGTTTATGGTGGGATTTTAAATCACTTTCAATGCTCTTTTACATTATGTATTACATACACACAGCTGGCAAGAGTAGCGCCAGCTGTCATCATCAACACTATAAGCTTTAATTAGCCTCAAGCTGACAGACACCACTGTTGGTGACTGCGGCCAATGGATATACACATCTCTTTGTTTGTGCGTTTGTGTGTGTGTGTGTGTGTGTGTGTGTGTTTGGACTTTATGCTTGTCTATCCATTATATGGAAGGAGGACATAAAAACACGGTCGTGCGTTTGCGTTTGGTGTCTTTTTGGTATGTAAATGCGCCTGTGTATTTGGGAGGATGTTAAGAATTCTGAGAACACATTAAACACTGCTCAACATATACTGCCAATTATTTCATGTCCCAGTAAATTTCAGTAAAGGAAAAGAAATGTTACTATGACAAAGACTTCAACCTCAAGTCACATTTGGGAAGAAAGGATTAAGACTGTCAATCTACTAAGAACAGAAAAGGACAGTTAATTTATATCTATGCCTTGAGACCATCTCTCTCTGTTTCCCTGTCTCTCATACATACACTAACACACACACACATACAAACACACACACAAACACACACTATGTCTCTGTTTGGCTGGCGGATGGTCCTCCTTCCTCCCCGCTACAACGAGGACTTGAATACTTAGCTTTTAGGGAGTGAAAAAGAAAGAAAGTCAGTAAGCGTGACAAACATCCTGTCACAGTGGAACAGAAAGGAATGACCTGTCAATCATCACTGGACATCAACTCAGTCCTCACACTAATCAGACAGAATGAGTCCAGCCTTGCCAATCCACCGTGTGCTAAGCCAAGCTAATCCCCTATTCCACATACTCTTCTGAAAATGTCAAGTTTCGGTTCAGCATGCATCCAAATCATTTCTAAGCATAGGACTATGTTGGTTTTCCATGGTCTTGTTAATGCAGTTTTTTTTTTTTTTTACCCATAGCAGTTATTTATTCGTTTAGTTACTTGTTTATTTATTTGTCAAATGCCCACATGTAAAATCGAAACTTCCATCCAAGATTTCTCTCTGTATTTCGTCACAGATACAGCTGACAAAGATTATACAGTACTAAAGTACTGTACAATATGACTACAGTACTATACAGTACTACCATAACTGAGACTCTCTTTGCTTTTTTATGGTTTGTTTCTGTATAATACACAAAATCTGACCCAGTGCCAGATAATATATATTTCCTGAGTAGGATGATTTAATCAATAAATGGTGCACTGTACATGCAACATGATATTGATGATGAAACCCTATCTTTTGGATGTCTTATGAAAAAAGCACTGAGTGTGGATTGTGCTGTGACTTAGTCGTGACTCACTGTTAAAGACATGCACTCTTTCAAATCCAGGCCACAGGACGTGGCGACCACGAACTGCGAAACACGCCAGGCTTTAATGTAGCAGTTACCATGGTAATTCACATGCCAGAATATATATTCAAACCAATGAGAGCGTGGATTACGCTTTTATAAACGTTATTTTATCTGTGTATTTTAGCTCCTGGTTGTTGGTGGGTCCGTCCCTTCAGAGGAGGCACAGTCGGGCCCCGGAGATTTTATCAGTGAAACTTGCACTGGAAGATAAAAAAAAAAAAGAAAAAAAAAAAGCTGTTCACTCTGAGCAAGCTACAGATTCACAATTTTACTCTCTCTTTCTCTCTCTTTTCTGTCAATCTCCCTTTTAACCCCCCTCCTCTCTCTTTCTCTCTCCTCCTCCCTCGTGTGTAGGCATGCAGAGTCCTTGACGAGGAGCGATAACATGTCCCCTGCACTCCCACTGTCTGACCTCTTTGTGGGTGTGCGTGCGTGTGTGTGTGTGTATGTATGCGCCTGTGTGTGTGTGAGTGTATATGTGTGTGTGTGTGTGTGTGTATTTGTGTGTGTATGTACAAACACAAGCGATAGAGAAAGAGAGAGTCAAAGTAGCACAAATGTCATCATTAGACTGACAGAAAACGCTTGCGATGCACTGCAGAAAACATGCCCAAACACAAGCGCAGAGCTGAGAAACATCTTCCAATGAAGACATTGTGCAATCTGAGTGCATTGCAAAACAGTGTGCCTTCTGCCTGCACAATAACAATCAGAGCATGACGCCTTGCAATGTGTCACAATGTGAATCAATAAAATACACAACGGATGACAGTTCAGGTGTGAGCAACAAGACCACGTTCCAAAGCAATGCTACGCTGCATAAACCAGCATGAATACTAGACATAAAATAGACTCTTTTTCTTATCTATTTTTTTTTACTGTGTTTATCTTTTCTTTTCAGAGAGCAAACCACATTTTTCATATCTCTTTTGCACGAATGTGCTGCAGACCATTAGCTGTGCAGAACCAGATCCACCAATAAAAGATCCGTACGTTAATGTAATGTAAATGTAATGCAACGTATGTGACGGAAAAACAAACACAAACAAACAAGAAAAAAAAAAACCAACAGGTTTAATCGTAGCAGTCTTTGAAACTTGCTTCTTTATAGTGCGTTTAGGATTTTGTTTTATGCTTCAGCCTTTCTGGAAAGAAAAACACCATCCAGCTTCTGTCCTGCTACCAGACTTTCTTCTTCACGTTGACTCTGTGCAAACCTCTTCCCCCTCCTACCTTAAACTAAACCAAGCTGTTGGCAAAATGCTTATAATTGATTTGAAGTAGCTTATGGTAATGCCTCTTACCATGAAAACATGCTTGATGCACAGGAATCAAAAAGGTTCATTTCCATATCAAAGACAAAAAACCCCCCTCATGTCATTTGCAGGGAATTATGAGCTGATTTTGATGACATGCACCAATTTCAACATAGAAAAACATTATACAAATTTCCACTGATGTACTTCATATCATTTTAGAAGTCTCAGGGAATTTCAGACTTTTGTTTGTCTTGGAGACTATTGAAATCTACTCGGAGGGGGATTTTTTAGTTCAGTGCAGAGTGGGGATATTAAAATTACTTTTATGAGACTGGTGTCATTAAAAGGGTAATGTGAACATTAACACAGTGTACAAGGTAAAACTACATTCTAGTATTTACAGGACAGTATCAAACTTCTAACCAACTACATTCAATCACAGCACTTTTCCTCAAATGTAATATATAAAATCACTTCAGTTTACCCCTTAACTGTCATGTTTTGACACTAGTGACGTATAACCACATTTCCGTAACGTAACACGCCTGTCTGCAAAAAGAACAAACTACTCGGACATGGTAAATGAGATGTGCAAAAGGAAAAAAAAAAGAGGTCGCCCTACACTTTTCAGAGACAAAGTGCAAAAGAGCAGAGAGTGTGTGGAATGATCAAAGCCAAGCAGTAAATGAAGAGACTATTCCCGCAGTCAGTGCATGCAACCCCTGACACCTGCGCAGACCTGAACCTTACAGATATTAAGAGGATGAATTTTGTGTGCTCATAGATTTCTGCATATTGAACAGGATCATTCTGCGATCATTATCAGTATGTAGTTACGGAGGTAAAATTGATTCCAGAGAGAATCTATGAACATGTGCGAGTTGCTTATAGATTTTTTTTTTGTCTTTTGAGTTCGAACCAGGAGAAAATTCCTGCTATGAGAGTATTGAGCAGGATAATAGGAACCAGTGGTATTACAGAATAGATGTTCGGAAAAACATCAGTAAGTGCATGAAGCAGGAAAGAGCGACCCATTCATTTCTTACACAGTGCCCCCTGCAGGCTGATTCACAACCTGCGGTCAAATCTTCAGTTCACTCTAGATAGCTGCAGGACTGGCTTTGTGTTATCATAGGCTAGAGGTGACGTCAGTAATTCGGGCTGTAGAGGGAAATGCATCATCTTTTCTGACCTACTAACTGTGACTCTATTGAAAGAACATGGGAAAGGAAACATCTGAGGACTATTTTTAAAGGAGGACAAAGTAACGTACACTCAGTAGGTGTTATCGTACGGAACAGTATCAGATCTCTAATGAAAGAAGGAGCACAGGATGTAATAAAATTAGTTCAGTTATTCAGTCCATGTACAAGGAATACATTTTCTTTTCATTTTAAACCCAAATATCCTGTGACGACTGATGATGAAATCAGTGCATTTCACATGAATCCAAATCACCTTACCTGCATAACAGCCAATACCGATATGTTTGAGCGACATATTATATGTCTGCCCGGATACTCGGTATGACATCATTTTCTATATGCAACTTATACTCTATATGCAACTTTGGCAAGATACTCTGTATAACGGCATTTTTTATATGCAAGGCATAATGCAAGTGTGTGCAATGTGCCTTGTAAAAACACACTTACACACAAACATGCATTAAACTTTAATCATGTATAATCCAACCAATGCAGTAACATACATCTGAAACTCCTTAATTTGGAGGTAATTTGGATTCTGTAATAAAATATACATTAGAATATGGTGCGTTATTTGTTAACCACTGCCAAACGCGCTGTATAATTAAATCTGAGTGCTGTTGCCATGACGCCAGTGAAGAAAGTCAGGCTAGAACCGTGTTAAACAAGCATGGATAATATGCTGCATTGAACTGTGCGATACAGAAACACCTAAATAGCTATCAAGTGGAATGATAGCATTTGTCCATCATGTAATAGACTCCATAAGGCAAAATACTCCCACTCCGTTATATTAGGAGTGCCTCGGTGTTAACATGGCGAAAGGAAGTAATTTTTAATCTTGTATAATATTTCATTAAGAGGGCAGGGTTTTTTTTTTTGAGAATTTAGATATAATAAAGCAGCAATAAGGACTTCAATGTGAGACAAATAACACACACACATCATTCGGACATCTTTAAGATATAATAACAGCATTTTCTTCACACCCAGTTATCCACCATCTGGTTTTCAATATACAGAGTAATTCATGAGAAAAATAAAAAGCAGTTATGAAACCAGGATTCCTGGTTTGGTGATGTTCAGTTACTGGGTCCAGTTCAAAACCATCAAATTAGAAGTACATGCTCAGATGAATGTGTTAACAGTAAGTCATCCTTAGGGTTATAGTGACAGAAATGATAATAGAATCTAACAGTCTGAATTTCTGTCCAGTCCTTATTTGTGACATAATTGGAGCTGAAGTTGTTTAAACAAATGTAAACATGACATAGCATGTCAGTTGGATTACATTTATGCACACTAATATATCTGATGTGAATAAGCAGACTTAAGTTAAAGAGACTTCTACTCTCTGCTCTGCTCCTGCTAAGCAGTGGACAAGACTTAAATGGGATTTCTGTGTGGATAGTAAGCGATTCTTTTCATTTTTTTTTAATTAAATTTTGAATAGGTTTTCCAAATTGTAATGAGATAGATAGGTGTGCATTGAAATGAAGAAGATGTGAAGATTAAAAAAATCTCCTCAAAAGTTTCACTTTATATTTATCACCTGATTTATTCATTTCTCCACGGGTCAAAATGAACGTGTGGTGACGTCTGTATTCATGCTGACTTTCATTTTTGCAGAGGTTTAAAAAAAAAAAAAAAAAAAAAAAAAGCTGACGTCACTCTGTCATCCAAGCGTTTCGGACCGAGGCTGAGCTTGAAGTCCCGTCTCAGGATTCAGGGCATGACACAGGGTGTACTGCTGACACGACAACCGAAACCAAGATCATCTCTTCAAAGGGTTTGACTCCTGAAACTGATGATCAGATGCTCTAAGACAGCAGACGGGATGCTCCCCACGGGAAAAGGCATCCCAAAGTTTCCTGCTCAGCGATGCCACGAGATTTAACCAGCAGCAGCCGCGGCACCAGCAGCAGCACTTCCCTCAGCAGGGCTAATGAGCCACGCGTGCTCTGTCATCTCCCACTACCTCTCCAGGCTCTCTATGACTCAATACACCACAGACTTCACCGAGCCGCTCTATCCATCCTGCACATCCACCTTTCACGAGGTTCCTCAGACACGTTCAAAGCTGTCCACCGAAACGTCAGATAAAACAAGTGCCGACCGTTACATTTTTTTTTCATACACTGTAATGTATTTCACGTGTAACGCAGGGAATTACTGTATAACGCAGCGCCATTTCGTTATATACACCACATTCGTTGTGTTGAGCACCTGAGCAGAAAAAGCTGGTTGGTATGTCTCTGAAGTTTTGGTCCTCGCACACAGAGTGTCCTGCAGATGGACACTATTGGGAAAGTTCTTTCTAGAACTCATATTTAGCCCTCTGGATTAAAAGATATACCATTACATGTTTGGAACATTGTTACAGTCAGGAAGCAAAAAGCCTCCACAGGGGTTCCATGACACGTTTTATTTTTGAGATTACACGACATTCAAAGAGAGCCGCTTGAAAAAAAAAAAGGGCAAAATTCACAAACGTTTACCCAGAATTAGGTCCGAAGTAACAAAAACTGAAAAATTTAAGAGACTATTTTATTCTGCCTTTTGAGATTTTCAGCGTAAATTTCAGTCACAGTAACAGTGCTGCTGTTTAATTATGAAACAGTAAGTGTGACTTGTGATGAATAATTATTGATAGAAGAAAGGTTAAAATCTCTTCCTGCCAAATCTTATTTATATTTTCTTGAATACTGACTGTATTCCTTCCTGACAATATTTTGAGACTGCTGTAAACTCTATTTGGTTTGCTGGTTTGTTTGCTCCGTCACTTTTTAACACAGCCAGACTATGTCTAATTTGCATAGCGTGAACATGCGAAAACCCTTTTGTACGCAGGTCGTTAGTCTGCTCCGTGGGCCCGATCTTTGATCATGACGCCTTGAGACAAGAACCAGCTCGTCTTTCCTCAGCCCGTGCATCTTCCCTTCCCGCTGTGTCATTGTCCTCCGGTCTCTAATGGTCTATGACAGGGTGTCAGAGCCATGGCCCAAACTAAATGTCACCCAGATGCCAGAGAAAGCAAAAAAAAAAATATGAGGAGCAGATGTCCCCCCTCTCCTCTCATCAGCAGCAGCTTCATGACGTGCACCTCGGGGTGAGACGATGAGAGCTGGAGCCGACTTACGCAAGACGAGAGTAGAGACACGCGCGTTTCAAAAGAGCCGGCCCGGATCGTGACCTTAACGACGCATTTCTTTTTTTTTTTTTTTTTACTCTGTAATATAAAACCGTATAATTTGAAGATTACATGAAATAACTAAGCTACTATTACACGCTCTTGCATGCATCCCGTTCAGTAGTCAGTTTGTTCACTGTGGTGTTAATGCCTTAGTCTAACAGGGAGGTGGTATAGCCAAACCATCACTCAAATGGACAGGGTGGTTTTGGGGAGGGGGATCTAGAGAACATTTTATGCTCACTGTAAAAGCTGGCAAGTCTGTGTTGAAGAACTGGAAAGAGAGAGATCCAGCATATGTCTGTCAGCTAATTAGAGGGAAGTGAAAGGGAATCGTGTTCCAAAAGAAGCACTAACGGAGGGGAACTAATTGGTGCAGTGAGACCAAATGGATGGCAACACAGAGGCTCGGCAACACGGCCTAATGGTTTTTAATTAAGTCATCGCTTTGCTGGATTCGCCATGTGCACCTGTCAAAATCATGCACGATCGCGATAGTAACAACAGATAATAACATATGATGTTTTACGGAGCTTTTTTAGCAGTGGTACTGCCTGATGCGTCACTTAGCATGAGGATCAGGTGGTGCTATGTCTATGTTTCTCCAGTCTAACACGTGCTTGCTTTACTGGACGATAAGAATTAACAAAACGACCGGCTACATATCAAAGTGGACAAGACCATAAATTTTAATAGGTGATTGAGAGACGTATTTGAGAGTAGTAACATTTTGTGGACCTTCAGTTCCTTAGACTTTCATAAAAGTTTTTTGGGTATATAAATGTCGCTGTGGCGAAACAAAACAAATTCCATTGCCAAAAAATTAATTTTCAACCAGATCCATTATTAATGAGGTCACAGCTATAGGGTTGACACATCACTGAGATACATTCCACATCTAATAACAATTGTAATTGGTTGATGATCTCACAGAAATTCAGACTTGGGTGTTCACATGTCAGAGGCGCAGACGTACAGACAGAAAGAGAGAGAGAGAGAGAGAAATAGAGAGAGTGAGAGAGAGTCACAAACATTTGTGGACATAACCAACTGTGACTGAGACAGCACTAATGTTTCCCCATCAGCTGTGGTACCAGCAGACAGACTGTCTCTCTGCCCACTCTCTCTAACACAGTCCAGGAGCCACCACGGGGTGCATTGTGGGAAATGTCACGTCGGCTGTGGCATTTCTTTCTTCTCTCCTCCTCCAGCTCCTCTCCTGAAGGGCTGTCTTGTTTTTTTTTTTTTTTTTGGCAAAGTGGAGAAATACTGTGAGATAAGGGTTGAGACTTGGACAGAGTGAGCAGACGCAGAGATGGACAGATGCTGCTTTGTCTGAGACTATTGTGATGTAATGTCAGATAAGTGCTTTAATAGGTTCTGGGAAAGAACTGGAGCATATAGTTGAAAAACTGAAGTCTACCTTCAAATCCTGTGTTTTTGTGTTGACATTCCCTCGGGCTGTGCTTCGGGCTCTTGGCAAATTAGGCAGCTGTTTCGCTTTAGCATGATTTTGATACAAAATGTCTACAACGCCATGCAATCTTATTATTATCGATTATTTTTGATCAGTTCGGTTACCCACAGTTCCACACAGCATCTTAAAGATGAGGAGTGGTGGAAGCCCCAGAAGTATTTGTGCCACAAATCTAAAGTGCTCTACCTCATGTAATACGCTCTCTCTCTCTCTCTCTCTCTCTCTCTCTCTCTCTCTCTCTCTCTGTGGCTGTTTGTTGTCACCGCGTGGTAAAGTCCCAAAGCGTAAGCATTGTCTTGTTTTTTATTTCTTTTTCACCCCTTGCCTGTCTAACTGTCTTTGTTATTTATTTGATAGGAATACAGTTACTGACTGAAGTCATATCCTGAATATATCAACAATAAATAATGGCAACAATAATATTATTAGTGTCACAGAAATTGTTGTCAGAGAAAACATAATTATCCTTCTTTGACAGTTCTTTCTGTGAAAGACAAGAGACAAATAAACAAGGGAGGAGAACAGAAAGAAAAACGACGTTGACAATAACGTCAGTTTTTTGAGTCTGTTATCAACGTGTGAAGACAGGATTAGTTTTGCCACAAGATGTGGATTCTCTGGTGTGGAGTGGAATGAGTGTTATTATTATTGCCCTGGTCCACTTTGTGCGGTAAGATAAGAAATAAGAAGCTCGACAAATTCTTGTGGCTGTGCAGCAGGGGAGGGGGTGGTGAGATGGGCGGGGTGGGGGGGGGGGGACTTTATCTACAGTCTGTATCTCCTAAAATCCATATCAGGCTGAGCCATCCCCCCCATAGATACAACTCTCAGTACCTCCCACTGGCAGCGGAACTAGATGGTGATTACAATGTGACATTGTTTTTTGTGTATATACCTGCACATTGAGAGAGTGGAGCAGAATTTGTATACAGGTGCTATATGGCCTCGTCAAGTAATGCCTCATTGTACACAATACATATATCAATAATACATAACAATAACAATACATAATACATATATTGTTCTCTGCAGGCTCCTGCTCATGTTGTTGAATATTAAGCCGTTTCCCTCGTCGCGTTTAATTTCTCAGTGACATCAGAGACAGTGACGTCAGAAGGACAGGTTTGGTGCTGATATGGGTCTATAGCTAATCATTAAGAACATCACAAGAGGTAGACGGTGCTCTCACTACAAGGTCACAGTTTCCAATTTTGACTAATTAATCTCGTCCAATTCAGGTCCCATTATATTCCTATTCAAACAAATGTCCTTTGGTGAGGAGAGGGAAATTGAAAAATTTGAAGAAGAATGATGAAATCATTTAAAAGCATCTATCATCTAATCTTGGAGAATAAAAGTGCTGTGAGGATACCTCAAGGACAATTTCACGATTGTTTGATATTCGATCTCAAACGGCATATAAGTGCTTTGATTTTCAGCTGCATCTGATGTTTAACTCTACCATAAATATCGTTAAATAAAAATGCCATTCTGAATCCTTGATATAGATTTGGAGAGAGCGGGTTGGGAAGCTAAAAATTTTACTGTAATGGAGATTTATTTATTTTGCTCCAGCTTCAAATAAAACAATCTCAGCTGCATTAAAGTAAGAAAAAAAAGTAATCTAATTATATCCCCCAACATTCATCAATATTTACTTTATGAAGTTGTCAAAAGGGATGAGGGCTGATATTTGAATGTGTGTGTGGGTTTTTTTTGTTTTGTTTTTTTGTTTAATAAAAATCTATATCCTGTGTTTTACATAATCAGAGAGCACTCTCAAACACAATTACAAACACTAATAAAAGCGCGAGAGCCACCAAAATGATGAAAAACACGTCAATGCCTCACTGTCTAAGTGAAAAACGTTGTAGTAATAGAAGGCTGAGCTGCTGAAATGACATATTATTTTCTTATGCTTGAATGAAGGAAATTAGTCCATGAGTGACATCTTAATGTGTTTCGTAGTGATTCTCCATCACATTTATTTAACACAAATAAGCAACCGCGAGAATTATCTTTGAAAACGGAGTGACCACTGATCAAATATAAATCTCTCTCTCTCTGTCTTTCTCTCGCTCTCTCTCTTTTTCTTCCCAGCATTTCCAGCTAGTGGCTCTACGCGAGCCTAGAGACATTTATTGGTCGGGGCTGCAGTTCTGTGAATTTCACCAGTGCTGAATTATTCAGGGCTGGAACCAGAAGGAAACAGGCAGAATTTGTCAGTATAAGTTATTCATTAGCCTAATGTTCTTATTTTTTTTCCCCCACTGGACATGCACACAGGGCAGACCGTGAATTAAAAATGCACCAATTCAAATCAATTTGTGTGTATTTGCATTGAGGAGTCAGTGTTTGTGCGCATTCACACAAAGTTGGAATCCTCAAGCACAAAATCTCCTCAAGTTTCTTCAGGCTCTCCTAAGACTATTAATGTATTATACAGCTGAGCATCACTCCGATACTGGTCAGATTCTTCTTACATGTTCTGCACTCCTCAGGGATTTTCATTTGTACTGAAATCAGTTGATATCAGGCTGAAGCAGCCTCTGTCACCAATTAGGTTATACCAGTCAAAAGATCCTGGTTTAAAAGGGGATATCATAAAATGAACAAAATGGCATTGCTTTTTCTTGTGCATTTTTACATGCACATATAGTATAGAAAAATACAGATATACATACAGAGGTTTCCACCCACTCCACTGTCTCACCCATCCCCCCCAGACACATACACACACACACACGTATCAGTCTAATCCAAATGTCTGTCAGAAAAAAGAGCCATCTCCTTTTTGATGCGGGCTGTCGTGCTGTGACTTCATGGAAGATTAGTCTCTTATCCATCCCATCGTCTCCCAGAGAGAAAACCCAGCAGAGCAATGCACATAGGCTTTACACACATGTACACACAAAGTAATTGGGTGTGTATGTATGTATATACACGTGCATGTATGTTATATCATGGGGACATGTGTAAATAGGTATCAGCTGGAATGTGAATGATCTCATTTACACTTCACGGACTCTGCCCCGAGCACAGAACACAGCTACATAACACATGTACAGTCTGCTACCAGTCCAGGTACAACAGCAATTTATGTATTAGTGTGAGTCACTGTGTGGGCCTTTGTGGAGGCAGAGTACTACAGTTAGTGTGTGTGCATGTGTAAATGAGTATAAGACAGGGGGAGGGAGAGTGAGAGAGAAAAAGAGAGAGAAAGAGAGAGAGAGAGACAGACAGAAATCTTTGAATATACCTTTTCTCCTATTTTCTCACTGAACTACATTTCACTCCCAGTGCAGGAGTGTGTGAACACACAGTGGTTTGTCCTCTGCTGAACTCTTTTCTCTTCAATAATAAAAAAGACTATTTCTAAATGTTGCACCATTTAGAGAAGGTTTTTTTTTTCGTTTTATTTTGTTTTTGTGCCTGTTTTTCTCCCACCCAGAACACTCTGTCTCACAGGACCTTAGACTGTCTTTGTACGAGAGATTAAAAAAACCAAAAAACAGACTCTCTTTAAAGATGGTGTCTCTCGTCCTTTCTTTCTCTCTGTAGCAGTGTGTGTTAAAGAGAGGAAATGGGAGATGGGGGAAGGAAAGACAACAGAAGGAGAACAGGGGACTTACGACAAAGAAATAAGAAAAACAGATTTCAGACGGCAAGGAAGGAATAAGAGTGAAAAAGGAGGAAAGGGGCGCGATAAAGAGTTCTGGAAGATGTGTAAGGAAAAAAAAAAGAGAGAGAGAGAAAGGACTGCATTTTGAATTTCGTGAGCAGTAATAGAAAGATGGAGTAGTGCGAATGCAAAATAAAGATAATGGGGATGAGATAATGATTGGCATTACATGTGTGAACATGCGTGTGAGAAAAAAAGAGAGATGTGTGAATCTGAGAGATGAAAAAGTAGTCACCTCGGAGGGTGCGACAGAGAAAATTGAGGAGAGAGATCTGGGTAAAGACAGAGAGAGAGAGAGACAGAGAGAGAGAGAGAGAGACAGACAGATAGACAGAGAGAGAGAGACAGAGAGAGAAATTAGAGAGAAGAGGACACAGGGAGGGGGGTGGAGGTGGGGTGGAGGGGCAAAGAAACGAAGCAGTGTATGAGGCGGGAAGGCTGAAAAGCCAAGGGATCAGGGCCTTGAGAAAAGAGGAGAGAGGGAGCTTTGATTTCACGCTGCTCAGCTTGCGCTGTCTCTTTGGAGATAGAGACTGAGGGAGTGTGGAGCTGGTGGAGCTCCTCCAGAGAGGTGCCTCTCCACAAACAGACTCCCTCTGTTAATGTAATTAATTCCTGCCCAGTCCCTATAACAGATGAACCTGCATCCACAACATATCCCCGCCTGTAATGCTCACACCTGAATGGGTTCGACTGAAATGACTGAGACGCACAGCAGTTAGAATAAAGAACGAACATGAGGAGCTGTACAGGTTATTATAATGTAATGGAACCGCCAGATCAGTGCAACAAATCAACTAATACTGTTTAGGAGCGTTAAATTTTAATGCGAGCAACCTTTAAAAACTCTTCAAAGCAGAATAAATCTGCTTCTTTGGGCTTTTTAGCTTCTTTTAGCTCCTGTTTGCTTTTTCTTAAGAATTAAAAAGCAAATTCACCTCCGAAGACCTTCCCAACTGATCAGCTTCAAAGAATCACGTAAGCGCACTGTTTCAAAAAACATTTTCAGAAGCCACTGCAGTTCAGTTTGACTTGCTCTTAAAAATGCGCTCGCTCAAAAACTCAGTAAGAACTGCATTGCTCCCCTAAGCTCAGTCAAAATCAAACCAGACCCCCACTGTGAGGGGGGAAAAAAATAACTGCAAACCTCATGTCTAATGTTCATTACGGTAGCGTTTGCTTCGGAATATGGGGATTTTAATCTGCCTGAGCATGCAACATGTATAGTAAACAAGTCGAGGGTTTTTTTTTTTTCTCTCTCCCTTTTTTGCATAACATTTAGATGAAAAGCATGGGAATAACCCAGGCGCATAGCGTGACTGACACGTGTGACTGAATCGCTTTTACAAAGTGAGTTAAGGATGAGAAATCCTCCCAAACGCCAAGCCAGAGGAAATGATTCTCTACCCAAGCGCGCTCATTAGAGGAAGTCCTCCCCTTGGCATGATTGGTATTCGTTTGAGCTGTTTGTGAGCACTCGTTTGATCAGGGCGTCTGAGGAGTGGATAACCAAGAAGGTAGGATGTCAGGCAGAGGTTGGACTCCTTCACTCATACTCTGAGAAAACAGAGAAAGATTAAAAAGAGAGAGAGAGAGAGAGAGAGAGAGAAGAAAAACATTAAAATGCTTGTCTTGAGCTAAAGCGCTGAACTGAACATTCTGTGTCTCATCAGAAAAGATTATTATAATCCATAAAGTAAAAGAAAATGTAAATATGGTGAGAAGCCAAAAGTAAGACATGAGGCGGTTTGAAGAGCACCTTGTGGCGTTTGCTGAGGTACTCAGAGGTGAGAAAAATAGACCAAACATACGCTGGGTTTCCTGTCAGTTATTCAGGTTGTTTAGCCTTCCTTTCACAGTGGTTGGCAAAGTGTTAATTCACCTCAGGGCAAATCATTCTGTCAAAAGTAATACTGAGGCCCAGAGAATCTCTCTGACCTCTTGTGTTATTCTGGAACATTCCAGAACGTTCTGGGATATTCTGCTGTTTATGCTGTGGACCCATTTTTATGCTTTCATGTTCAACTCAGCCCAAGAGCAAGCTATCACACTCAAATATTGTAAACTGTCCTATGACCTCTTGGTAAAGAGTTAGGTTGACAGATTCATGCTACGAGTCATTTCTGTTACCTAGATGATTCCTCTTTCTGATGATCAATTCAGTTAATTGCTTTATCTGGTCAAAAAAAAACCCCAAAACAAAGCAAAAAACAAGGAGCTGATTACAGTCATTAGAACTTAATGAAGCAGAATGAAAAGTGGTATAAAATTTTCATTATCTGCTGCTAATCCCAAAGCGTGTGTCTTCACAGAATAGTGTAACTTGTTCTTGTACTCCAGCGCAAGCTACACAAGATCACTGCAACATAACATCCCCAAACCCATTTCGAGCGCAAGGATTTTACGAAAATAAAATCATTAAATTCACGACTGAAAGACAATAAAAAGCCACCTAAATATTATTCTGCGCCGTAAATCCTTTTGACTTTATTATATTTTTAGGGCTCCTGTCTTCTGAGCCTCTTCATATGGAAGTGCATTCAACCAAAGAGTCAGAGGCCTTGACCAGCACGTCACTGTATTTCACCTTTGGCTCCATTGTACAGTGTTTTTCAGTTATCCCCAGCGTGAAGCCTCGGCAGGAAGCATGGTCTATTACCAGAGGAATTATTCATGAGTGTGTCATCTTTCATTGAAAGCACATAAAGAAACACTTTGGAGTATACATTAGTTTCTTGCTCAGGGAGAAAGGGAGAGAGATAGAGTATGAGAGAGATAGACAGCCGGAGAGATAGACTCCATCACCAATCCCTAAATGCTGGCCAGAAAAATGATTTGTTCATGGTACGGTCGCAATATTATGACACGTTGGGATTCAGTACTTTGAAGTTTTGGCTCTTAGTATATTGTATATAGGAGTATACATTGAGGGGACCGCTACTCATTGTTCTAGATGTACCTCAGTATCGTGTTATATTGCTTAAGAGTTCCTGTAGTTATAAAACAATGCATGATGTCCCTATAAAAGATCTGTTGGTTTGAACTATTTTTGGCTGTCAAAGCACTTGAATCAGATTGATAGCATGTGTCAGAAGATTTCTTTATTCTGTTTGAAATCTGCACATATGAGAATGGTGTGGTCCAGTGCATTGTTCTGTCAGTATCCAGTCCTGTCCAAAAATGCTTTGGATCACAGCATTAAGTCTGGCTTACCGCCCAGATCCTATAAAACCTGTCAAGTCGTTGGCATGAAAATGTGACGTATGTTTACCTTGACACGACTGTGATGACTTTGAAAAAAACATAAACAAGCAAAGCAAAACTAACGTATCTCGAACACACACACACACACACAGACACACACACACAGACACACACACACAGAGCCCAGATGAGCATTCACTTATTTATGTCAGAGTCGGTTTTCATTTTATTTATTACCATCCCTCCATCTGTCACACAGGTAAGATAAAAGAGTGATGTTCCCTGTGGTAAACTGCTGAAAAAAAAAACCCCGACGCTGCGGAACAGTTCTTCTCTGAGCAGAACCCATTACATTCTCTCATTCTCCCAGAGAACCACAGAGAAAACAATGGGACACCGCATAAAGCCTTCAATGCCAGTCAGGTTACCATGGCACCATGCCGTCATTTCAACCCGAATAGGTTTCCAACATAGCAAATGACGTAACCTCTGTTTTAAAAGCTAATTTGATCTGTCTCATTGTAATTATCATAAGCAAACACCAGGACTGCCCAACAAATATGCTTCAACTTCCTTATAAAGGCAATGCAAATGAGCCACTGTTTAAAGAAGGGCTGGGGTCAGTGGACTGTTTGCCTAACTTAACTAACTGTGAACTATTCTTTATGCCCAACTCAGTCCAAACAAACCTTTGCTTTTTCCATTCATGCTGCGCTCAAATGCGGTTAAAAGACAATAAGCAACAGACCTGACATTACGATTCAGAATAATCCTTTAAAGATATATGACAAGAGAAGACTAAGAATCCCGTAGGTAAAAAATGAGGTTATAGCAAGGGAATTGACAATGTCATTGCTAAGGTAGTTCAGTCAAAGGAACAATTCTGGGGGCAACACAAAAATTGGTATTTTTATCAACACACACTAATTTCAATTAAGAGCTGTATTACTGATTACTTAATTCTATAGTGGGAATTGACTATGTTACATTAGGATATGTATATGCGTTCCCATGATTCCCGTTCTGTCTTCTCTCCCTTCCCGCCCCCTCTTTCCTCACACATCAAAATCAAGCTTTTAAATCATTTCCAGCTTTTCCAGGATCAAAGAATCATACATTTGAAGACCCACCTGGTGCCATCTTTTCACAGGCTTAGCAATAAGACCTTGCTCGACTCAAATATGACCTTTTTATGTCCACTCTCATGCTGACACCCACACGCACACACACACACACACACACACACACACACACAAACACATGCACACACACACACACACACACACACACACACACACAGAGCCCAGTCTCCGTAGGCTTTTGAATCCAGACAGCCAAAGAAATGACAGTAAAGTAGAACATTTGGTAGCCGTCTGATGTTGACTGATATGACACTCAGTGTCTGGCGGTAACGGATGGCTGTGGTTTTGATATTTCCTGCAGACTTTCCTCCTGTTTTTAAACAGTGGATTTGATAGCGTCTATTCTTACAGTCATCTACCTTCGTTTGTTAAATCAATGTTTGACAAAACATAGATAAAAAGAAAAAAAGAAGACATGGCGGAATTAAAATGAAATCTGAACATCAGGAGAGAAGAGATAAATACAAACAGATCTTGCCTGTGATGTTAATGGCAGTTTGAAAGCTTGAGCATTAGATAGTCCTTGGGTGTACAGGGAGGTTGTGGACTGGGTTTAAAGATGAATCTGTGACAAAGGTGGTTGTTAAAGTTTACAGTTCATCGACACAGGTTTACCTATGTTCATTGTACTCCAGTCCACAAGGTATGTGGATTTTCATTTCATTTCATATTCCACAACACGATAAAAGAAAACTGGGTATTTAGCTGTTTCTCTCACTTATTTTCTCTGTTTTTTGTTTTTTTTTATGTAAAAAATCGCATTGCGTGTGGGTGGGATGGTGAGACCCCCCATAGATCAGAGAGTGAGTGAGTGTGTGTGTGTGTGTGTGTGTGGGTTTGCGCACATGAATGCACATGCAACTGAATGTGACTACATCAGTGTAGCTGAATATGCTAAAAAGTGTGACTGCTAGTTGACAATGACAAACCTATCGCCTGAATAAAAGGAACAGCCATGAAGCAAAGGCTAGATCAACGATCTGTGGCTAAGACGATTCTCCAGTAAAATGTATCTTTAGTTTTGGGTCAGAAGAAAAAGCTTTTCACTGTTTGGACAAACTCTGAAACAGAGAGAGGAGTGGGAGGGATGACAAACTAAGTGAGAAGAGAAGAGAAGAGAAGAGGGGAGAGGAGAGGAGAGGAGAGGAGAGGAGAAGAGAAGAGAAGAGAAGAGAAGAGAAGAGAAGAGAAGAGAAGAGAAGAGAAGAGAAGAGAAGAGGGTTTGGGGTTTGGGTTGCAAGCATTTGGGGAGATATACCTTTTGTATATTAGCGTCATTTTCTTCCATTTCAGATAAGACATCCACAATCATCCATTCATACATGCATACACATATTCACATGCTGACAGCATTGCACTCAAATAAAGGCTTACAGTCCAAACATGGCATGAATGTATGTTGGAAAAAGTGCCCAGAAATCATTTTAGCTTCAAAGCAATGACAGCAGTGGAGGAGAGAAAGAGAGAGGGATGGACGATCTTCATTTCATGTGAAATGACATTCATATGCTGGAAAACTGAACCATCTGTCAACACTTTTGTATGAACACTTTCAGAAAGTGTCAATATCAACTTGAAATGAAACACATGTAAAAAAAAAAAAAAAGAGCGACTAGTATTGAAATGATATGAATGATAGTTTTCACATGCATAAGCAATATGGCTCACCAGTCAACAGGAGAATACTGCTTTTGGCAGCAGAGTGGAATCCTAAAGGCAATCTTTCTCGGGCGCAGGATTCCGATATTTTATCAACCGCCCCATACGACACGAGTTCAGAGTTCGGTGGTTTGATTACTGGGATACACTCATACAAATGACCTCCAGCTACAGAGTCAAACTCCCTCCACCACAAAACTGAACTGCACTCAACTGTACATAACTACAAAGTTTTTTTTGTTTTTGTGTGTTTTTGTTTTGTTTTGTTTTTTTTGTTATTTTGAAATAAAAAACATTTTATCTTCAATTTCTTCCAAATTTAGAATGCCCAATTTTCAGTGAGGTCTTCTGAGATTTGAGCCTTTTTACATATCCACTTAAATAAACAGAATTATTTATTATACATTTTGATTGTCACTGAAATAACTCGATAAACAGTGCTTTTCAGAGCACAGCTTAAGTTATAACAGTGAATTTTTTTTTTAGCAAACTCGTTTATTTTCCAAATAGTAAACTTTAAAAATTATGCACACAGGCACATACACATTCACACACACACACACACACACACACACACACACACACACACACACACAAAGAACTGCAAAGAAGATTGGGGCTTGTAAAATACACAGGTAGAGAGGAGAGCAGTGTGAAAGCAATGTTTCATGTAAACAGAGATAATGAGTATTACACCGCAAGTGCCATCACCTGGTCTAAATATAGACTACCTGAGCTGCTGTGTGCTTTCATAAAGACTATCTTTTAGTCTTCTCCACCCTCAGCTCAAGTGCATCTCTTTCCTAGATGGAGAACTAGTACCATTAAATTTAACCTAAAACACTGACATCACCTCCTCACCTCACTGTTTAATTCATCACCTCCATCAAAGCAGGCAGCCATGGAGATCTCTCTCTCTCTCTCTCTCTCTCTCTCTCTCTCTCTCTCCCTGTCGGAGAAAACCCGGCAAAGTCTGCCATCTGTGACACTTTCCATGAGTGCCTGTCACCCAAGTCCGCTCCAGTGTGGCATTGCTTAGTTCTCAGCACCCACACACGCCATGTTACTTTACATTCCACCGCTCATCTCGGCCTTGTCCTCTGCGCACGAGAGCTGTTTTAAAATGCGCTTGATTGGCGGACGAGGCAACGGAGGACGCTGTAACGGTGATGCAGTGGCTCACATAGCACTTATTCTGAGCAAAAGCCGACGAGATCACAATTTAGTTATGCTGTGGGTATAAGTAAGTCCAAATGTTATTGTTTTTCATGTTGGTTTTGGTTTGAGTTGTATTCTGGCAACAGAGAAGTTGAATTCCTGTGCTTTCCAAAGCAAGGGAAGACTTGACGGAGCTGCTTTGCGGACTATCAGTGACAGCCAGCCAACAGATATTTGAAAATGGATAAACAAGATTTATTGAAATAACCAGATTCTAATAAGATTGCATTCTTAGGGTGATATGGGCTTATGTAGATGAATGAGCATGTGTTATTATGACTGCTAATAATTTGTCATGGGAATAAAAAAAAAAATTCCATATTTGGATCAGGGCCTGTTCTCATAATCAGAAGGAAAAGCACAGACTGTGAAGAGTATGGCAGTAATTGATATGTTTGCATAGATCACCGTGTTATTGCAATTGCATGTTTCTTATAGCGTGTGAGAGGCCCAGCAGTAGTGCGGTGTGTGTGTGTGTGTGTACACGGATCAGGGAATGTTATTATAATCGATCCAGTCAGCTGCATCAGTTCCCAAGGGCATGCCCGGGAAGAGGCTAAGCTTAAGACTGGGATGAAGGGATGAATCCCATCTCTCCCACATATCTGCATATCCCTCTCTCCGAGTAGGAGGAGAAAAAGAACCAGGATGAAGCACAATAAGCCACACATGCTACTGAGAAAAAAAAAAATCCAGTATCTACTCCAATAACAATGAAAACCCATATGGACTAATTCCCACCTGTCGGAGAGATTCCTGGAATGAGATGTTACTATCACGAATGCGTTAGTGCATTTGTTGCTAATTGATAAGACTAGATGTGCTAAATATATGTGGGGTAACAAACATTGCATATACCAGTATGCTGTTTTACCAGTGCTGACGGGTCACACGGCTTCTTTTAGTCATTTAGATTCAGTTTCCTTTGTGGCAGAAATAGAGTTTGTGTAGGAAAAGCTGTTTTTTCTGTGTTGTTGTTGTTGTTGTTGTTTTTAAAGGAAACACTTCTGCATTACAGTTTCGTTGCAGTATAGAGCAGTGAATCATGATAGATTTTTTTAAAAATGGATTGAACGTTGTTTGCTCTAGCAAACATCTCCATGGAAACGAGAGTGGGCTGAAATTGTGTGCTAAGGAGGAGAGTTTTAAAGTGCTGCACGCTGAAGAATGTTTGGTGATTTTTTTTTTTCTTGGATGTATGAAAATATTTTGAACAGGCATGAAATAAAGGCACACTAAACCTCAACTGAAGAAAAAAAAAAGATTATGTTGCCACTGCATCCCTCTCTCTTCAAAGTGTACCTCGTGCATATTCAAACTTTAGTCCGTATGTCGAAATGTATGCCATGTGAAAACTCTGTGTCCATGTCTTTTCCATAAAAGTGGATGGAGCCCAAAGTGCTGGAGTCTATTCTGGTTAGTCCCCAGTTTGCACAGATGGGACTGGTTAAATATTTATCAGCAGTGAGCAGGACTAGGACAGGGAGATGTCGATAACCTGTGTGCTTCACTCATCATATCCCTGTAAAAGCAGTGCTAAGAACATGCAACAAACTTCTGAAAAAAAAAAAAAAATCTTAAGCAACTTCCTGTTTGTGGGTGTTGACCTAAGGATTATATAATAGTTGATTACGGTCTCAAACAATCACATTTCAATGAGTGACCCTTTTCAATGATGTATTCTCATGTTACTGTTTGAGAATCTGTGGAAAGTGAAATAATAATAATAATAATAATAATAATAATAATAATGATAATAATAATAATAATAGTAGTAGTAGTAGTAACCAGCATTGTGTATGTTCTTCTATTATTTGTATTTTAACTCTAAAAATGAAAATATATGAGTTTGATGGAACAAACCACGTAATCTTGTCACCGTGGCCCTCTGTGACTGCACCTAAACAACTGAAATAAGTGGGGATACCACTATTTTGAACGGCTCTCTTTGCAAGTGTTCTGTGTAACTGCAAAGGACTAACACATTATCACTGAACGACATCACGGAAGACAACACACTCACCCTCAGCCCTAGAAGCATGTGTAAAAAATGGTTAGGCTAATCTTCCACTCTGGCAAAGGGTACATTTATATAAAGGATTGGATTTAACATGTCATGTGCATTATGCAATTTTGTCTTTAGCAAAGATGCAGTGTATTTTCTCACATAATCCAACACTGTTGCCACCTCTCTCTCTCTCTCTCTCTCTCTCTCTCTCTCTCTCTCTCTCTCTCCCTCCCTCTCTCTCTCTCACTCCTGTGTTGCTAGAATTGGTGCAAGCAAGCCAGTTGCTCATGCCATTCTCTCAGTAGGGCTCGTGCTGTTGCCATGGAGCACTATAGACTGTGATTTTCTTTTTCTTGTGAAGGCCCAGGCAGTGGAAGAGAGACACTGACAGTATTTTTAAGTTGAAAGAGACATTTTCTTTTTCTTTTCTTTTTTTTTTTTTTCCAGTGACCATCCTCCCTGCTCTATTCCCACACTTGCATCTCTGGTTGTGTAGTCCTGCGAATTAATTCAATGGGGACCCAGCAAAAACATCTAACCAGGGACGGCGTGTAGATTCAAACAACGTGATCTATGTCTCTCCATTGGCACACTGAATCAGGAAGACTCAGCTGTTGGAACAGAGCCCTCCTGCAAAAATGGGCTGAAGACCCAGAATTTCTGCTGCTCTCAAACTAAATTAAATTTATTAGACACAAAGTCATTACTTCTGTCTTTTTTTTTTTTTTTTTCCTGAAATGCATACTAAATTTGTTCATTATTTTAACTCAAATATCAGATGTCGGCATGACACTACTATCTCATATTCAGAGATGGAATTATTCATCTACAGCAAATGATATTCAGAAAAGAATACAATACGATATTGTCATTGCGAGTCTACCCGAATGAGCCATTCAAAAAGAGCTTTTTATTAAAAAGCCTACCATCCAGGTCCAGAGTCTATATGGCTGACATTTTAAACCAACATAATTTTCTGTATTTGTCATTGATTTTAGATGTTAATGTTAATCTTGCTACACAAAGAGACATGCATTTACCTCACATTTTACATGTTAAAATACCCTCCAAACTTGGGGTTTAACTGGGTGTTTCAGAACATGGAGTTTCTTATCTCATTAAGCATTATTATATTGTTTGTCACCTCCAAGCACCTGCTGATGTATCAGACACTCATTAAAGAGCTCATCCATTGAGGTTTTCTTGAATATCACATTTCTTTAAACACAGTCTGCTCTCTCTGCGAAACAACAACACGTTTAACGAGCTGCTAGCTGGCCGAGGTCAGCAGGCGCATCGCACCCAACGCCGTCAGTGAAGTTAAGACAACAACCAGCTACAGCTACAGAACACAACAAACACGCGTCTCGATTTCAGCGAAGACCTGCGAGTTCGGCTTTTGACAACTGGCAACTTGCAGACCCAGGTCACGCGAAAAGTCATTTCCAGTCAAGGGAAAATGGAACATGATTATGCGATCTCAGATATCCAGTGCTCACACAGAGGCAAAGCAGGAGGAACACAGTGTGTGCCTTCGTCACAATTCTTTTTTTTTTTTTTTTTTTTAATTCTACAGAGGACGTCTTTGGTACTCAGATACTATACACCACTAGAGGGTGCTGTTTGAACAATATTTTATGCTGAGGAAGTGAGCCTCTGACACAGTATTCTGCAGTAATGATCTTTCATTTATGTGTTGCTTTTAACCATCATTAACCGGTTCTATCCTCTGAAACAACTGTCTAATCAGAATTGGGACTGTTTAGTCCTAGGTGTAATTCAAACTACAACATATGTTTGCACAGTTATCTCTACAAGCACATTCGTTCCTTTAGTAAAAAAAAAAAAAAGAAAGAAAGAAAGAAAGAAAGATAGAATCTGCATGTGAGATGAAAACATAGGATTGTATTGTTGTATTGTTTTGCTGTCTTCACACAAGCAGACTAACTAGAAATTTAATAAAACCACAGACTAATGAAAAAATATATTTGCTGATTTTTGTTATCATGTTTGCAAAACACGGAACAGCAACACATCACCACGGATATTGAAAAAAAAGAAAAGAAAAGTAAAGAAAAAGACTATGCGTGTGTTACTGATAGATAAGACTAAACACAGGTCAATAAGAAAACAGAGAGATAAGAGTGCTGGGAGACAGATGTAAATGTGGACAGGAAGAAAAAGAGGAAGAAACAGAGAGAGATTTTCAGACAGACAATGACAGTATGGTCTGGTTTAAGGTAAACACACGCAGTGGGTTGAGGAAGTTACAGGGCTTTGTGCGTCTTTGTCCTGCCCACTTCGGTTCAGTGCCTTCAACCATAGAAGACTGATGAGTAAGATCAGTAATGTTGTGTAAGCGTGTAACATCACTGATGTGTCACACAGTCTACACTGAGAAACGACATTTTCCTGATCTGAATGCCATTTACCTGATCTGAATGCCATTTCCCTTTGCAAACAGCGTTGAGTCGGCTGACTTTCTATTTTTGTGTGTCACCCAGCTCTATTTAGTCTCGATGGCTGCTCTACTAAATCTGACGCTTACCATGGCACGGCCTATGATACATAGTCTGCGGTAGTTAAAGGCACATGATGTTTGTTACCAGTAGACACGCTGTTTTTGAGTCCACATACGTTATCCACAGGCATGATGAACTGAGGATTTTGGAGCCTTTTCAAATCACTCATCCATTTTTCAATTTATTGGACCATGCCACCAACTCACATTCGCATTCACATTCATCTAACTGTTCTGATCTCTAGCCACAGGGCCAGGACTTTAATGAAGCTGGATCAGACTTTGATGCTCTCTCTCTCTCCCTCTCTCACTGTCTCTCTCTGGATCAGACGTCACCTGATCATTCTGCTCCGTGCCACTAAAGCTGGATCTTAAGGCCTTTTTCTTTTTGCTTTTTTTTTTCTGGGGGGGGGAGGGGGGGTGGCCTTTCTGAAACAGCATCTTCACCGAAGGCATGGCTTCTTTAATCCCTCCATCTCTCAGCCCTCTCACCTCTGAGAATGAGCCCCTCCTGCTCCCTCTTGATGTCGACGAGCTGAAGAGTTCCGTGCTCTGCCTGCTTGTCTGAAAAGCACTTGACAGGGTCAGGTGGTGGGCCACTGGGAATCCTCCTTCACCAGATTGACTGAAATAATTAAATGCTTCAGTAATCTCGTGCAGTATTTTAAAAGAGCGCAAACATTCCCATCTGCTCTCTAATCCTGTTTTATGTTTTATTTTCAGCCATACATCCTTTTATACACAGCTAATAACGCCTTGGCCATTAGAGTGTGACAAGAACCATTCTTTGGCGAATTCATGACTCATTTCACACGGTGATCCACGACTGTGCAATAAACCGGTTTGTTTGATTTATTTGAAACACGGGGTGTTTCTGCTTTTCCGGTCTAACACAGACATGAGTCTCAGATCCTAACGCACATTTTGAACAAATTCATCTGGTGTGGAAAGATGTTTGTTTTTTTTGTTTTTTTTTTTACCATCAAATGCAGTTGTTGAAAAAAAAATTGAGGTCAATTAACAATGAGGAATCTAAAAAAAAAAAGAGCGAATATGTATTATTCAGATTTGATTGAATGCGAAAACTCCTTTCCGGGATGAGGAATGGACAGATGACCAAACAAAATCTGCTTCATTGGATAAGAAACTTGTGCTAATTTGTGCTTTCTGCTTGTGCTTTCTAACTCTTTCCCACTTAAAATGCCAATGACTACAATTTTTCCATTCAAAACCCCCAGGGAGCCTTTAGTATCTTGGTAGAAAGTGAAACACTATACTCTTTGTCACAACAACATTATGACATTGAACGCAGCTCTGACTAGACAACCGTTTCACAGGCCTGTCAAAAATATTGTTTAGAATTACTACTTTTTGCTTCCCGAAAAGCATGGTTGATGTAATCATGCAATGATGTAAACTGCACAGTCTAGTTCTGAAACGTGATCGGCCGGTGACACGTACAGTTCAAAATTCTCTCGAAATGTCCATGACCTACTTAAGATCACACTTATACCACAAACTTTGAGAGGCACGGGTTTCTTTGCAGTGCAAAACACCAAAGTCTTCCTGAGTTCTAGTTTGTTGAGTAGAACAAATGCTCTCCTCAGTCAAAGAAATGTTTCAGTAAAGTAAATGGTGGCTAAGTTTAGAACATAAAACCATTTAATTTTGGGAAGAAGCTGTAAACGATCCTTACAAGTAATGATAAAAAAAAATGTAATGAATTATACATTTTAAAAAAATATAAACTTGAAATGGAGAATGTTATCATAACATAAACTGTAGGCTTACTGCTTAAGAACATGAATTCATGGAAAAACTTTTTTAATGTCATGGTTCAATGTCTTTCAAGTTAATTCAATGCATTTCCCAAGATAGAGTAAAATAGGAAAAATCCTTCAACAACTTGGCAATAGTGGCGTTGCATTACAGTCTGGAGATTGTGGTGAGATTGCAATTCACAACGTAGACCATATGAGATGTTAACTAATTACCTCACTGTTACCAGCTACTGGGGCTGTGCAGATCTCTGCTCAAGTCTACAAATGCCTTGACGTGTAAGAATAAGTGGCAATTAAAAAACTAGAATTTATATTCTTGTAATGAATGTATTTATGAAATATCAGTGAAGCTAAAATGCATAACGATGATCTCAGCAAACAGTTTCCACATCCAGGAAAGCATTAAAGAAGCACACTGGTATTACGAAAATGAGACGAGTCATCTCATTTGAACGGGGCAGAACAGTGTGCCCTTTCAGACTTCCTCTCTTCTTCGCTCAAACTTCTCCACGTTTACTGTCCACAAGCTGACGGCTGCTTTGACGCAGCAGTTATGAACTTTCACATCCTGCAGTCAAAGCCTCAGTCGTGAGCTCCAGCGGGCTTTTGTTAACCCAGAGAGAATCTGTCTGTTTTTTTGCTCCAGATTTACTTTTGAAAGATCGAAACAGCAGTACAACGATAACCACAACCAGGAAACAAATCAGAGGAATGGCTATGCCCAGAATCGTTCCAGCTGGGCAGGTTTCTTCAGCATTCCTGTCCGTAGTACCTAAGAAAACAAAACAAAGAGTAGGAATAGTTGTGTGAGAGTGAGTGTACATGCAGAGGAGAAGGTTGATGGGTACACTGATTTTAAATGCATACTTTTGTATTCTAATTGTTTTTATGGATTTTTCTTAGGTACTCATCTAAGTAAGGACAACACCAAAAGACATGAGTCGTGCTTGAAGTAGGCATTAATGGTATTGTTACTTCTGAAAAATAAGCATAGTAAAATCAGTAGATGTTGCCTACTGATTGATGATGCCACACTGAGGTTTATAGTGTCCCATGACTTCTTTCATTCCACTTAAAGCTCAAGCACCGTACACATTACATAATATTTGAGTGTGGCCGTGTTTGACCACCTTCAGTATGACTGAATCTTATAATGTTACTACCTTCTGTTTCTATCCTGTTCCTATTTTCACAAACCTCAAAGTTAGGGTTAGAGAAAAATGAATGTGTGGTCAGTAAAAATGTTGAAGTGTGATCGGATATTTTGGTGAAGTTAGACATAAGACATTGTTGTCATCACATGTTGATGTGTAAGTTGTCTGAACAAATTCGATAATGTTGCTACCTTCTGTGTGTATGTTGACTGACAGCACTCCAGATTTGTCCTCAGCCAATTTCCTCCATGTGTTTGCAGGTGTGAGTAGCCACTCCTCTACTTGACAGTAGTACTCTCCGTTGTCAGACATGTCAACATTGGGCACAGAGAGGGTATACTGGGTGGGACTTGGTCGACTATACACCATATCACGGGTTCTATTCTCACTGTACACGGTGCCATCCAATTTGGCATGAAAGATAGTTTTGGATGTTTGAGCTCCGCCCATTCCCTCAGTCTTCAGCCATGCGACGTCAAACACAGATTTAACACTGGACCGTGAGACGATATTACAATCAACTGTAAAACCAGTCTTGCAATCTGTTATATTGTGGCTGGAGTTCTTTTTCTGTAGGTGCAGTTTGCTTCCTGTTTAAATTGAAGACACCAGTTTGTGATAGGTTAGATTACGGACTAAACATTTGTATAGATACTTTATTGGTTGATGGTCTACTGAGAATGTAAACTGTGCCTGTGGTCTGGCAGCTGCCATGTTTGGAGATACAATGGAAACCCTATGTTCTATGTTCCTGTTTCTGACTGCTTCAACTCTGAATTACGACTAGAAGCATTTATCGTGACATTGATGAGTCAGACATGAATATTGCTGATCTCAAGGCCCATTTCTTGCACATTAAATTCTTGTCATCCCATCTCAATTTTTTGTTTGTTTGTTTGTTTCTGTTTTTTTAACAATAACTACAGTGCTTTCACGATCTAAACTTCCTGCTGCATCCAAACATTGAATGAGAAAATATGCCTTTTTGGAAAGGATAAATATTTTAGCTTAGGATGAATTTCAAGATTAAAACCGTGAAGAACATACCTAAGAGCTGGACTGTAACGTATGTGTAGCCAGATTGGTCGCTTGCCTTCAGTTCCCACTTGTCCTTGCAGTCAAACAGGTATTGCTCAGCCTTGCAGTAGTAACGACCGCTGTCGGACTGCATAGCATTCATGATGAACAGTTCGAAGGAACTGGGACTAGGTCTGGAGAAGCGGAGTCTGTCCCGACGATCCTGGTTTTCCTTGCTGTACTCCAGAGTACCATCATGACTGTACCTCAGGAGTGGTGTATCTTCAAAATACCAAGTAAGACTGTACCTCCGAGTGTTGTCATCTCCACCAGAACTGAGAGAGCAAAGCAAATCCACACGCTCTCCCTCCACAATGCTACGCTGCATGCCAGTTTTGTTCATTGTGAAGTCACTCGCTGGAAGACAAAATAGAGCGAGCATGTTAAGATCCAAGGATTAATTTGAATGGGTTTATATATACAGTATGTATTTGTAAAACAGTTTCTGTGATGGTCATAAGGTCCTGTAATCTTTGAGAAAAAAAAAATTGTATATTACTGAAGTGACTGTGCGGCATCTAAAGTGACTTGTGAACGTATTGTCATGCTAGGTCTTGATAACTTAACAGAATGGATCAAATAATTGGCCCCAGCCATTATAAATTAAGTATGGTATGGATTTCCACATTGTGAATGATCTTGTGAGTAAAACAATGATATATCTATGCAAAAATACAAGAGGTGTATTGCTATTGGAAACACACCTTCTTCGCTGACAGTGAGTGTCACCGTCGTGGACTTTTCTGGAAGTGAAAACCAGTCGCCATGTGTATCCTGTAGCCATTCTTCAGCCACACACTGGTACTGCCCATTGTCTCCACTACTGGTCTGCTGAATGGTCAGTTCAAAAGTCTGTCTATTTAGCATTTTCATAAATATCCTCTGCTTTTGCCCCAGATTAGCCACTGGGCCAAGCTTGATCACGCCATCACGATCCATGCCTATCACCATTTGGTCACCCTTCTGCCATGTCACGGCAAAGCGGGAGGTATTGCTGATCATCTCACTAATTAAACATTCAATCCTCACTTCAGTGTTAACGCTGACCTGGACCTGAGACTGGGGCTGGATAGAGAGAGACAGTGTGCTTTCTGACCGACAGACAGACAGAGAGAGGGAGACAGAGAGAGAGAGAGACAGAGAGAAAGAGAGAGAGAGAGAATGAGAATCGCTTTAACAGGGCTGCAGTCAATGGACATACAAATTGGGGATATGAGTGTGAAAAACAGAAACATGCATGTCATATATCTACATGTAAAATTCATTCATCTATTTATTGCTATTCAGTGTACTCATTTTTATCTGTTAATATCTCAGTATACTTTAAATTGATTTGTACCTGGCTTTTTAACAGTCACTCCCAATGGGTAAGAGCTTTTACTTGATTTCTGAATTTGCCTCAGAAATGCCTCAACTTCACACTGGTAAAGTCCACCGTCCTGGAGACTGGCACTAATCACCTTGAGAATGAAATTGGTCTCAGTTGGATTTACTATAGTCTTGAGCTGATAGTTGTTCTGGTCTTCTGTCCAGAAAATGTCTCCAGTGTGAAGCAAAGACATAACATCTCTTTGAACAGCTGAGCTGTTTGTCTTAAACTTCCACCTTACGGTCAGGGGAACTTTTGGTCCCCTCACTCTGCAGATCAACTCAATACCATTACCTATTGTCACCCTCATATCACGACTCTTCAAGTCTACTTTCAGAAGAGAATCTGAAACACAGCAGAAAGTGGAGAACATTGATTTTCAATAATCGAAGATATCAATTAAGATGTGAATATATTTTCACAATGATCAGCCTCAACTTAGTCTAGATGATGCTGATCAAAGAAGGTCATCACCGCTATTACATATCTGTACCAGAATGATTTTAGGGCAAAAAGTGGTTTGTAAGGTTTTTTTTTATGGTTTCTAAATTTCCAAGATAAGGTTCTTCCTCGCTCTCCTCTGCACCTCCGTCAGTTCTACGACCAGTTCAAAAGTGAATAGTTCAGTGAACTTACCCACAGAATTAACAGTGACAGCTGCACTCTTTGAATTGCTTCCAGCTTTTTTCATGTTTCCACTGCTCTCCATAGTCCATTCAGACACAGTGCATGTATATTCACCGCTGTCTACCAAAGCAGCTTCGCTGATCTCTAGGGCGAAGTTTTCTGGTGTGGACCTGAAAGTCCGAACACCCCTCTGCTCATACTGAGTTCCAAGGTCTGTCATCACTCCCTCTCTGCTCAGGCTAATGACACTGCTGCTACTCCCTGAGGTTGTTTTATGGTGCCATTCCACGGATAACTGTTGACTGGATCCAGACGCTGTGCAGATGATCTTCAGCGCATCTCCCTCTGTCACGATAATATTTTCCATTGCCATGACAACAGCCAGACCACTCCCTTAAGACATGAGATAAAGAATGGATAGGATGTCATTGTCATTGGTGGGTAAAAGTCAGTAGTCAGTGAACAGTCTTTTTTTTGGGGGGTGGGGGGGGGGGGGGGGGTGAGTCGAGCAAATTTAGTGGATTGAATGTCCCAACAGTGCAAAATGTTATTATTCAGTTCAGCCAATGTTGAGTGGATTGTGTATCTAATGAATTGCTAATCTTATGAATGCAAATATGTGTGATGACGATTTGAGCATGGCATAGCCTCATTGAAAAAATGTCAATAAAACATGCAAAACTGGAATCCATGGGAGTAACGCTGAGAAAATGGGCATCATGCAGTGTATTTGCTTTGCAATATTTTTAATATTTGCACACATTCTTTCAGCCACAAAAAGATAATGTGCATAAATAAATACCGCTCTTCCAACTCAAACAACACGCACGCCTGGTAAATTGAACTGCTAGCTGAACATCATTAAATAAGCACTTGTCCCTATTTTGGTCTCACCTTTTGTCGTGATTGTCAGAGTCTTTTCACTGGACTGTTGGCTCTGTTGTCTTGTGAAAGTTCCAGTGTCACTTCTGTCCTCCTGCCAAGCTTTGCAGCGATACTGACCCTGGTCTTCAGCTCTAACTTGCCGGATGGTTAGAACATAGTCCTTATCACTGGATTTCACCACCCTCAGCTCACCATCATTCTCTCTTTCTTTGTAGTCTGGAGCCACGGTCAAAACACCCAGTGGACCTATCTGAGCAACCTCCTTGTTGTTCTTTAGCCAGGCCATGGAAAAATAACGGCTTTCAATATTCTGTGCCTCCACACTACAGCGGATCTCAACAGTCTTTCCCTCTTCTACGTCTCCTGAAAGAGTGTCTACACTCACAATAAAGGCATCCTGATCTGGAGCCACTTCTGAAAAAGGGAACAAGGAATCACATCACTGTACAAAATATGGGATCTATGACTTAGTACCTCTGACTCAATGATACTATTAGACAACATCACCATGATGCCACAGTGACAAAAGGAAGGCCTTAATGTTCATTCTTCAGAGTAAATAACTGCATTTGATCATCAGCCTGTGGGCATTCATTACGTTTGTTCAGAGTTCAGTTTGTTGTATCATTCATAGTAGCCACAAATTCCAACACTCCTTAAAAAAATACAGTATGACCTCACCTATAGCTTTGATCGCCACACTGCAGGCTTTGGTATCTTTGTAGGCAATCTTCACCCAAGAGCGATCAGGGTCCTGGATCCACTCAGTGGCGTGGCAGTAGATCTTTCCCCTGTCTGATTGCTGTACCTGGATCATCTGGAGCCTGTAGGTGGTGTCCCCCACCTTCTCCATGCTAATTTGTCCAGACCGGTAACGATCTTCGAACCCAACACCAGGCTTCACAGTCAGGTCCCGATCCAGAGCTATGATTGGCCGGGGCTCGGCGTCACTGTCGCCATGGACAAGCCAGGTAACAGACAGATGGGTGTGCTGGAAGGTCTCACTGGACACTTGGCACTCCAGGTGGAGATCATCACCCTCAGTTAAGCTCTGAGTTTGGGGCCCAGAATAGGAGACCTTCAGGGTGTCCTCAATTACTACAGGAGACCAAGCATTGTTATAACTTTAAAATGTTTCCCACATCCTCTACAATGATCTATGTCTTAAAGAATATAATATTTTAAAAAATCTAAACAATTTAATTTTTAACATGTAAAGTATTGGTAGGCAAGGCAAATTAGTTATCATTATCAGTACCCCATTTAGTCTCATAGATTAAAATGGTGCACTTGAGGGAAAAGAATATTACCATTCAGCTTTGTTTTGGCAGAGTATGCTCCAAAATAATTTCCATCAGTGTTTGGGGTAGCACATTCGATCTCTGCAGTATCACTTGACCGAAGATCTTTGATATGTAGGAGAACAGAGTGTCCTGTCAGCCGTTTAATCTCGATGTCTCCGTCTCTCACTCTCTTGAGGAACACTGCATAGGCATATTGATTGTCAGCAGTGCTGATCATTTTGAGTTCCATCTGAGGACGATCGGGTTTATAGGCAATAAACTCAAAGTTTTGCTCTGCCGGCCCTTTAAAGCCACTGACGTTACAGGAGATGGTGATGGGATAACCCTTAACCCGGTATAGTGGCCCTTCCTGTATCTGGACCAAACGCTGACCACTGCACACATCTGGAACAAAGGACGAAAGGTGATGCGTGTGCATGTATTCCATTTACCCTAATGAAAACATCACTGATACACAAATGTATAGACCTGAGATTTAACTCTTCAAGAAAAAGACAGAAACACTCCATTTACACAGAATCCAATGTATCATTATGTCTTGTTCACTTTTTCATACTTCTGTGTGGATGCAGGAAAACAGGAAAAGTGATGTTAGTTGTGATTGTATTCATATAGAGAATAAAGAGCGTATTGGGACTCACCTGTATGTAAAAGTATCCCGAAAAACATCAGCAAAGGGACCTGCCAAAAGCAGGGCTGAAAAGAAACCATCCTCAGCCCAGTTGACCCAACCCCCCTTTCAGTTTCTGTCCCTCTCCCGTGAGAATTCACCACACCCAACTCCACACGGCAGCTTCACCTGAGTTTGTCTTTATCCTGCGCTGAAGTTCACTGAACTGGCTGATACTAATTCTACTGATTCAGGCTAAACGTACTTCCTATTGATAAAGAGGAAATGGCAGACGTTACTTCACATGACTTGTTACGTTTATATATATATATATGTTTTGTTTTTTTTACATACACAGATGATGTGCATAGTTTACAGTCATCAGTTGTACAGCTATTTCACTGTATCCACTGTACTTCACCATTTAAATGAAAAGGATTTTGCTCGGTATATATATATATATATATATATATATATATATATATATATATATATATATATATATTAGGTTTGAGGTAATACAGCTCAGCCTCATTTGATACGTGGGCTCCTTTAAAACTTGAACCACAAACCTTCTGTCTTTTTTTTTTTTTTTTCTTGAAACACAGAGCCACATCCGCTGAGAGGGGAAAAAAAAAAAAAACAGAGCAGAGACATCAGTTATATGTCATAGGCCTTACACTGTCGGTTTGTGGTCAGACTAAAGTGCTAGACTATCAGTCACTGACTGAGAAACAGGTGCATTTAAATGAGACGAGAACTATACTGCCTTGCAATTGTGATGGCATGAATGAATTGAAAACGCCACTTGCACATGAGATGTCAGAGCTTTCCCATTATGCAACCCAACCAGTTGTTCCAGTTCCACAAGCTTCCATGTTTCTATGCCAACAGATCAAACTTGTGGGGAAATGTTGTGAGAGTTTCAGTTTAACAATAATGGCCAACAGTGCCACCTGGTGGAGTCTATTTCCCCTATCACGTCTCAGTATCTACCTATTCTGCAGTCACCAAAAACAAAAAACAAAAACAACCATGAGCAGAACAAGCAAAGCCAAACCCATCAGGACAAGAACAAGAAGTGGTATTAAAAAACAAAAAATAACTAATGAACCTCTGTATGCATATTTTAATATAATTTAATTATCGACTGCAGTCAGTGGCAGCAGCTGCTCACTGCTCTTAGGTCATGGTGTGTCTCACTGCTCTAGCGTGTGAGCTCACTGGTGTTAGGATGGGTTAAATGCAGAGTCTGCATTTCACTGCTCCGTGGTCAATGTTTGTGTGTGACCAATAAAGTTCCTCTATTTCTCTTCTCTTTCTCTTCTCATCAGGGAGTTCTTATAAATACCCTTCAAAATGTCTGACTGTGCTGGAAATATCTAACAAGCAAATAACTAAACGCTTACAAGAGACTCACAAACACCTGGGAGTGCACCTCAACAAAAGACTGAAATGGAAGGTTGGCCCTGTCCTTGGAACAAATCTGTTCTCTGTGAGTTGGCAGAGGAGAGGAGAATGTTGAACTATTGGCCATCATAAATACAGTATTGTATTAAGTACCCAATAGCCATACTTGAAAAGTAAAGACATTGCTCTGGGAAATGGCTCAAGTAAAAGTTCCAGCAACCCATGAGAACACTACTCAGATAAAAGTCTTAAAGTATCTAATGTCAGAAGTATTTTTGTATCAAAAGTTGATGTGAGTGACACAAGCACGATAAAGCAAGAGGAACTTTCCTGTGGTTTTTCATAATTTCACATGTGGTCAGAAAAAAAGAGTCTCTCCTTTAATCTTAACAAAACAAAACACAGTCTTCGTGTTTGTACAGTACATGACTGTCGATACATTTAATACCTCTATTTAATATAGCATTGTACATTTTTTTGTATAGTATATTCAGAGCTCCTGTTAGAGTAAATCTGTAATTTCCACTTTGCAGTACATCATTGCAGTATATTGTCACCTGTCACTTATTATTCCTGTAGGCTGCTGTGAAACAGTTTCCCTCTACAATCAACAAAGTACTCATCTGTCTGTCTATCTATCTATCTGCCTATCTATCTATCTATCTATCTATCTATCTATCTATCTATCTATCTATCTATCTATCTATCTATCTATCTGCCTATCTATCTATCTGCCTATCTATCTATCTGCCTATCTATCTATCTGCCTATCTATCTATCTGCCTATCTGCCTATCTATCTGCCTATCTATCTGCCTATCTGCCTATCTATCTGCCTATCTATCTGCCTATCTATCTATCTGCCTATCTATCTGCCTATCTATCTATCTATCTATCTATCTATCTATCTATCTATCTATCTATCTATCTATCTATCTATCTATCTATCTATCTGCCTATCTATCTGCCTATCTATCTATCTGCCTATCTATCTATCTGCCTATCTATCTATTGTCTTTGTGAAAGTTATCTTGTTGAAGCTGGAGGTGTGGTGTGCCCTCAGACCCAAAGCCTTAAGGTAATGGCTCCAGAAGACAAGCAAACTAACTCACTCAGGACTAGTATTTTAACACTTTTATTGTACTTAAAGTCATAACAATTATGCATGAGACAGTGGAAGATGATGTATAATTATTTATGCCCAATCCAGAGTTGAGAGAGATGTTTAGGTTTAAATCAGGTCATACGAGAACACACAAGCAATCCGTGATTATGAAAAGTAATTACCACATGACTGTAAGACTATATGCTGTGAAAATCATGACTCCACTGTCACATGACAGCATGTATTTTGATTACGTTGGTATGAAATGTGTATTTTGAAACTCAAATTCAATATTTAATTGATAGAAATATTTCAGCATGTTTTATTGATGATCGGGTTTTATGAAACAACTGACTGCGTAGTTCAACAAACAAACAACATCCCATATGCGGCAAGAAGTATTCATAACATGTCAGCATAGAGCACAAACATTCAAATAATTAATAAACTTAGTGTCAAAACACCCCACTCACCATGGTTTTTCCACCTTCTTTTGTAAATGGAAAGGAAAGACTGGAACAATCATGAAATAGAATAAAAGATGGTTTATTGAATAGACAACTCAAATACATGATTTATGAATTAATGTTATTCCGTAAGCGTGGTTCTGGAAAATAAAGGAATATCAGCACTTTAAGAAGCTCAACAAGAAGGGGGGGAAAAACACATTATCCCACTTAAAATATGTAAAATAACTGACCAGCAACATAAATCGGAACTTAACTGAAATACTGACAGATCCTGTGAAACCAACAATAGCTGTGCAATGCAACATGTGACACATTACATGACCCATGGTACCGGACTGAGAATGTTTTTTGGCGAAAAGGAAGTGATTATCATCCATTAACAGGTATGGATGGATAAACAAACAAACAAAAAACTGTTGTAATGAACGAGGGTTTTGCTTTCCTCCAGCCCAAGTCGAACAGTGGGAAAATACAAGATAAGGGAAAGAAAACATTAAGGTGCGATTATGTGGAGTCATGGAACGGTTGTGGTAAAAAAGGTAAACAGGACCAAAACTAAAAATGGAAGGCAAAAACAAAAACGGAAGATTAAAAAGGAACAGTGAATGACAAGATAGAAGCGCAGAAAAATTAGTACCTATGATTTATCACCAGCAAGTGAAAACCATGGTGTAATCCTGGTCTGTATCAGGTTTTTCAATGTGACATAGAAGTGAAATCTAGTTAGACCAGGCTATTAAGAGATGTGTATTTCAGACTGATACAATTAAAACTGTCTGGTTTAGGTGTCCGACCTACAGCAAAAATGTTTGTGATTTAAATAACTGTATGCATAGACACCATGTTGGATTGGCCATGACAATGCTGAACACAGTGTATGTTGACCTTACAGTGAGAAAGGGCAAATATCCTAAAGTCAAAGCCATGTGCAAAAGTGTGACGCTGACAAGGTCTATCCAGAACAGAAATGTTATTCTAGTGAAAGTTATGGACCCAAAGTTAAGAATGCCTGGTATGTAGGAGGAAATATTATCATAGAATGATTTTAATTTAAATTAGTCACATTGATTAGGTCATTTATATTTATTATTGCAAATGCCCATGGGTAATTCAAGGTCATTAAACTACTGCAAATCAAGTTTCCTTGTTCAAATTTACCAGCAAAATGCTAAATTTTTCGAATTTCTGTCAAGTTACTTAAAAGCCAAAAAACACGGTAGTGTTGCAAAACTAAAAAAAAAAAGAAAAAGAAAAAAAATCTCATTCATTTCATTTGTGTAATGACGACTGAAGACAATTTCATATTTTCTAATTAAAAACAAATATTGGGCTTAAATCAGTGTCACTCATTTTACCTACTGACAATGGCTAACCAGTTAGCCAAATGTTTCAAGAAAAAAAAGCCACACAGGTGATGATGCACATTACAAAGTATGCAGTGTTCTCGTGTTTGGTCTCACCTTCTGATGTGATTGTCAGAGTCTTTTCACTGGACTGTTGGCTCTGTCGTCTTGTGAAAGTTCCAGTGTCGCTTCTGTCCTCCTGCCAAGCTTTGCAGCGATACTGTCCCTGGTCTTCCGCTCTAACTTGCCGGATGGTTAGAACATAGTCCTTATCACTGGACTTCACCGCCCTCAGCTCACCATCATTCTCTCTTTCTTTGTAGTCTGGAGCCACGGTCAAAACACCCAGTGGACCTACCTGAGCAACCTCCTTGTTGTTCTTTAGCCAGGCCATGGAAAAATAATGAAACTGTATGTTGTGTACCTTCACACTGCAGCGGATCTCTGCAGTCTCTCCCTCCTTTACGTCCACCTTCTGAGCTTCCACATCAACGATGAAGGAACTCGTGTCTGGGACAAGAAAAATCCCCCCCAAAAAAACAAGTCACTCCGTTAGGTCCAGATACACATTGTATGTTTAACATACTATATTAATAATCAGTGTTACTCTTTGGATAGAGACAGAATCATCTTACTTAATCCTTTGATCGCCACACTGCAGGCTGTGGTATCTTTGTAAGCAATCTTCACCCAAGAGCGATCAGGGTCCTGGATCCATTCAGTGGCGTGGCAGTAGATCTTTCCCCTGTCTGATTGCTGTACCTGGATCATCTGGAGCCTGTAGGTGGTGTCCCCCACCTTCTCCATGCTAATTTGTCCAGACCGGTAACGATCTTCGAACCCAACACCAGGCTTCACAGTCAGGTCCCGATCCAGAGCTATGATTGGCCGAGGCTCAGCGTCACTGTCGTCATGGACAAGCCAGGTAACAGACAGATGGGTGTGCTGGAAGGTCTCACTGGACACTTGGCACTCCAGGTGGAGATCATCACCCTCAGTTAAGCTCTGAGTTTGGGGCCCAGAATAGGAGACCTTCAGGGTGTCCTCAATTACTACAGGAGACCAAGCATTGCTATGACTTTAAAATGTTACCCACATCCTCTACAATGATCTATGTCTTAAAACAACTGACATTTTTTTTTAATTTTAACATGTAATGTTTTGTCATGCTTTGCATAATTTAAATACATTTTCATTTTGCATACAACATTGGGATGAGGTTTTTACTTTTAGAGACTTTAGAAATATGGAGGAATATGAACGGTAAGGTATGGTAAAATAATTCACTGATGAAAGAAAATGAAGAAGAAAAAGAGCAGGTTACCTACTGATGCAAAGTTAAAGTAAACACAAACGAAGAATATTACCATTCAGCTTTGTTTTGGCAGAGTATGCTCCAAAATAATTTCCATCAGTGTTTGGGGTAGCACATTCGATCTCTGCAGTATCACTTGACCGAAGATCTTTGATATGTAGGAGAACAGAGTGTCCTGTCAGCCGTTTAATCTCGATGTCTCCGTCTCTCACTCTCTTGAGGAACACTGCATAGGCATATTGATTGTCAGCAGTGCTGATCATTTTGAGTTCCATCTGAGGACGATCGGGTTTATAGGCAATAAACTCAAAGTTTTGCTCTGCCGGCCCTTTAAAGCCACTGACGTTACAGGAGATGGTGATGGGATAACCCTTAACCCGGTATAGTGGCCCTTCCTGTATCTGGACCAAACGCTGACCACTGCACACATCTGGAACGAAGGACAAAAGGTGGTCTGTGCACATATGTGTTGTGTTTGTGCTATCTAGAGCAATCCATTAATTACTTATTAATGTAGAGTTGAGCTTTTCAGTCATTAGAAACAAAAAGAAGATCTACCCTTTAAGTAGAATCTAGAGACTTGACATGACATGCTTTAGATATGGATTCAAATATCTCACTTCCACATAAATGCAAGAGATCCATCACTGTAATTGTGTTTGTACTGAGAATAGAGAGCAAACATCGGCTTACCTGTTTGTAAGAGTGTGTCTAGACACAGTATCAGAAGTGTCCGCCACAGAAGTGGCTGAAAACATCTCATTTTAAGCACAACTGATCCACACCCCTTTCACCTGTTTGTCTCTGTCCTTTCACCTGCTGTGTGAGAATGAAAAATAGTCAAGCGTGTACATGCCCTAGATCTTCTTTTGCACCATCTAAAAGAGGAAATGACATAGTGTGTGATCAATACCAAGAGACAAGAGTATGATTACGGTATGATTTCACTTAAACATAAATCTCACAAAAAAAAAAAAATCAGCTTTAGACTACTTCATTGAGTCAAGTGTCACTGTGATGAACTGGATCACACCAGTTTTTCTGATATAATGATTTTGGACATAATGAATTCATTGTGGGAGGAACAGCCATTTAGACACTTACCACAGTGTCGACATCCTGTTTGCATTACAGAAATGAAATACGCATACAGAACCAAGCGGTGAGAGATTGCCATCCGGAGTGTGGTATAGCTCTGTTCATTCGTCTGACAATGTGTGATAATTACTTTCCAACAGATTTGTGAAAACATGGCGAAAATCATCAATAAAATGTTTGATTAGTTCAGTTTCGATGTTTGTACATCTGTGACATGTTTTGCGTGTATGTGACAGGGAGAAAACAACCGTGAACTGGACAAATATGGAAGCAGAGGAACGGATGAATTTTAGGATGGTTTTGAACATGCTAAATTGAGAATGACATTTCTGATAATGGGGAAGTTGTTTTTTTAAACTTTATGCTGGGTTTCACAGGGTCTGATAAGGCCCTCTTTCTGTAAGTGCTGGATGGCTTTCTTTGTCTATGCGTAGACGCATTCCTTTTCTTTCTTTGGGCTTTCGCTCAGGCTCTGTCTTTTGTGTTGTCATAAGACAATTAACCAGTTTACTCGTTTTGCTATAACAAAGAGCCAGAAAGAGCTCTCCACCCACTTCAGTATCCTCCAGCATGTTCAGAAGTGTGACCGCGAAACAAACCGTAATAACATTTGTTTGTGCCATTCAAAGTAAAGTTTGAAAATCAGAAAGCGACCGCAACACTAAAAATCATACCCAGGACCACAAGTCCGTTAACCAGGCCCAGGAAGGAAGGCATGGATCAAAAGATCAAGGCCCTTTGAATGCATCACTTAGGATTTGCTGGGCTCTTGGATGAGAATTTTCTTCAGGAAAAGGCAGAATAAATCCACTCCAACAAGAAGGGTTTTTTTCCCCTTTTTTGTCATAAGAAATTATAGAATAAAAACCACCACATTTTCAGGGATGGAGGCACGAAGGCGTCTTGTCTGCAGTTTTCTGAACCAATGTCTGACCACCACATTACACGGAAACCCCAAAAGCACCATCAGCAATTTTAATTTGAAAAAACGAACCAAGTCACTCTTCCCTGAGTGGGGAACAACAACAACATATATATATATATATATATATATATATATATATATATATATATATATATATATATATGTATATATATATATATATATATGTATGAAAACTTAGAGAAAAATCACTTCCCAAAACAGTGTGTATAATACATTACTTTCAGCAAAAGAATAAGGTAGCCCACCCCCACCCCCCCCCCACCCCCCCACCTTTGTGGTTTGGTGCTATGTATATATACTACGTGGTACCATCTTCATGCAGAAACTGAAATAAATGGCATCTTCTGCTGGTGGCTGCCAATCACAAATTATGTATTTTGCTAGTGACTGCCAATCATTTTTGGAAAACATGAGCTAATGAACTGTTGCTCTGTGTGATACAATAAAACCACGTGTGAAAAATATTCCAAACCACTCAGCCTCCAGTGCAGCCATGTCTAACCAAACAAGCACAGACCATGACACCGGGGTGTTCACAGAAAACCAAAAAGAGGTCATTTAAGGTCAAAGGCCTTTAAAAACAAAGAGGACAGAGCTAATATTGCTCTGTTCAGTTTCAGTGACGCAGATGTAAGCGTGCGAAGCAGATCATAGCTTTGGAGGCTGTTGATTAGCAGACAAGACCACAGTGAACCACCAAGGCCCTGGCCGGCCTGAACACAAACAACCAAAAAAAAGATCGACCCCCCTTCTAATCAAATTCCTTTCATTTCACAATCACAATGAGAGTGATGGTTATCTAATAGTATTATTAGTCCTTTTCTTTTTCCTTACCACCCTGAAATAACATGCAATTTCCCGTGAGCCAAGGCCCGACATGCATGAACTGCAGTGACACAGCGCCCCTTAGTGGACATCTTTTGAAAGAACACATCACGGGACCTAGTTGACAACAGAATAGATGGTTCAGTAGTGCCAGTTTAAGAAATACCCTGCTTATTTCAATAGTCCTCCTGCTATGCGCTCAGGTTTCTGAAAGGTGATCTGTCTGACAGTCTTCATCAAGTACAAGGGGAACAAAGACAATAAAAGATGTGTCAGACAACTCTAAACAACTGACCAGTTTAACAGTAGATGTATGATTATGTACTATTAAAACTGTTTCTGTCCATATTGCTTGGCATATAATATGTGTGTGCATCCCCTATCCATATTAGCATATGCACGCTGCACAAAGTAGGGCACGCTGCCTCACATAGCTGGCTCCTCCCCCGCATATCATTTGTTTATATAGTTGCCATGGTGAGGATGAAGTGTTGACTAGTAGCGACAGCATTCCTGGCTTCCTCCTGCTCTTGCCCTGCTCAAGTTTAACATTCTACCCAGGCAGAGCAGAACACAACCAGGGCAGATCCAAAGTCCACCAACTCCAACAAGTAACAGAACATGAAAAGATCGTTTCCTGTGTCGACCATACGTGTAGATTCTGATTACCACTCAAAACAAGTACACCAGGAGAGCTAATAGCACAAAATCTACCGGTCTTAAGAGAAACCACTTCTTTTTCTCATCCACTTTAAAAATTACCAGATGATAGAAAGTAGGCAAGCCTTAATTTGAAGCGTTTGTTTAGCTCTGGAAGTAAAGGTCAGTGTGTAATTGAGGCGACACTGTAATAATTCGTTGAAGCGACGGCAGGAAGGAAGTCTTAAGAAAAAGGTGGTGCCAAGCACAAATGTCATGATAAATAAAAACTTGCAGCAGGTTCACGGTGTGCTTCTTACGCAAGCATGAAAACAAGCGCACTGAATTAATGAGAGGTTTGCAATATAAAGAATGCAGTCTTGACATCTCCTGAATTCCCATGACTCTTGTATGTCTACCTGCTCCACTGACCAAGACCTGGTAACATGCACTGTTGAGTTATATATGTATTAACCTTCATGTATATGAGTGATCTGTAACATCAGACTCTCTCCTGTAAGACATTTTTTCCACATGTGGGGTAATGCCATTCTTACTGCCTCCAGTCACCCCTGGGGAGTTATCCATCATGTGTGTCAGGGGCAAAGTTAGACACATCCACAAAGCCAGTGGTTCTCAACCCCATTCCAGAGGGCCCTCTGTCCTGCACGTTTTTGTTTTAACTCCCGAGCTCAGGACTGACACACCTGATCTCATTGATCAATTAATCATCAACCCCTGGATTATCTCAGTTATCTCAGTTAACTGTGATGATAAAGAGATAAAACAAAGAAGTGCAGGACAGTGGCCCCCCAGGACTGGAGTTCAGAACCACCACACTAAGCAATGCCTTGGTCCTGTATGCTAACTATGCTACATATCTATTAGTCTTGTGGCTTGCCTGCTTGCTTGTGATGAGAAGTGGTGTTATAGGAGAACATTAGTGTGATGTTACTTACATGAGGCAAAATGTGACAACATGCTCACTATAGTCTAGACTGAACACTGGTGTTCTCTGTCACTTAATAGTCAAATAAATACCATAAAGAGATACACAAATTATCACAAGATGCAAATAACAAACACAAAGAAATTAAGCTACTCGGAAAGTAGCGGGAAGAGGGATAATAGAAAACAGGGAAAGAGAAAAGTAAAAAAAAAAAGACAAGATGGAGTGAAAGAAAGGTGGTTTGGTAGCACTCGCTGTGTACAAAAATATGTCAGACTGCAACGTTATGCATATAAAACAAATCCGCATTAATTATTGAGGAAGATGATGCAGTGGTGATTCTCGGAGGGTTTGCGAAGATTCAGGACAAACAGAAAGAGCTTGAGCCAACTCGCCGATATAAAACTTTTATTACGGTATCAATTTTTGGAGGGGTTGTGGTCCTTTTCTTTTTCCGCAGAGAGCTAAGAGAGACTGTGAATCATAGAAAAAAAAAGAAAAAAAATCTGATTGATCCTGTTCTGGAGCGGAGAGGGAGAAATCACACAAGACTTAACAAGACTGAGCAGAATTTCAATCACATATACAAAATATTCCAAAAAAAAAAAAAAAATACTGTCAAAACCATAAAATTACACGTTAAAAAGAGAATAAACAAGTCCCTTCAGTAGAGCAGTACAGAAGCTAATCAGTCTGGGTCTTCGACGCCGCGCGTCATCGACGGCCGGCGTGCAGGCTCTCCAGCGGCGTTGGGGCTCTGGCCTCGTTTTAAAAGACTGTAGTGAGGGCTTTGTCCTGCAGGTGCTTCCTCAGTGCCCAGAAAAGGGCACGCAGCTGCTGTTGCCTTTCTGACAGCATCAGCTAATCTCACAGCCAGATCAAAAGAGCGCGCGTGAAATCGATGTCCACCAGAGAGCGAATATGTGTTTGCGCCAGCATGTTGTACGCGTGTGTTTTTTTTTTTTTGTTTTGTTTTGTTTTTTTAAGAGAGAGTCAAAGCGAGTGCTTCTTGAGATCAGGGGGTTCACGTGGAATCTGCTTACATACTGTGTGAGGTGTAGTCTTTCTGTAAGTATTATACTGGTAACCGATACTCTTTTGTTTGTTGGACAATACCCTTTAACTAAACAGACCCTTCTTAAAGCAGGACCTACACACCCAAACAAAAGTGTTTGCATTGTCTTTCTCTGACTGGAGAGAAGTAGTGCAAGTCCTGGGCCTGTCGGTTTCACATCCAGGCCTTGTGATGTAGAAGAGGGTGGGGGGAGGGGGGTCAGTGAACCTGACGTTGCTGCATCCATCCATCACGAGCAGATGGAGTCCATCCGTCTGATAATCCTATTCCCCTCAGTGCGGGGAGGACACACAGGGTCAGAACTCTGGGGCTGCACGCTGTCAGCATCAGGGGCATGATTGACAAGCAGTCTGGGGGTGGAAAGCATGCGGTAGTTCCATGGGGAACATGACAGACATGGGGTCTGGGGGGCCTGGAAACTGTACAGGGGGGAGTGGGGGGGGGGGGGGGGGGGGTCAAACTGAAACCTGACGCCGAGTGTTTCTGTCAGAGGAGAGAGTGTTTCGCAGTAACTCCGTGATCCTTGGCTCTTTTTCCGAAAGAGTCCTTCATGCAGTCATACAGACAAACAACCCTCTCAACACTCTAGTAAACACTGGGCCACAGTGCAGCAAGAAGCTTGAGCTAAACACTAAATATCACTCCTCTTAAAGAGTAATTTTCAAACGCTTCAACACTCAGTGCTAAAAACATGCTCTTATTTAAGAAAGCAGTCCATAAGGCAGACATAGATATACTGAGATACTGTGACATTCCTGAGTTAAGTGCATTAGTTGTTGTTGTTGTTGTGAACAGCCCGTCAGTCATATGTGGAGTGGTTATATGGTCTGGACAGCATTCAGTACACTTGATAATCCAACTTTCATAAGCAATAAAACACTGGCTGCCCCGAGGCCCGGCAGAACTGGACTGTGACATTAGGTAGAGTGTGGGTAGAGTTTGGGCAAAACGTGATCACATTAATGGGTGAGAGAAGGTTCCAGGCCTCTGCAGTCATAGTCAGTCCATCTCCAGGTCCATGAGTTTGTTGTGGGAACGTGGCGTGTGCATCAGATTCCGAGAGAAGCAGCACCGAGCGGAAATGAAGCCCAGGAGCAGCGAGAGCAGACCGATGAGCACGGCTGCAACTACGCCGTAGAGGACAGGCATCTTTACAGAGTCCCACACTGCAAAACACACACGCACACACGTGCACGCACACACGTGCACGCACACACGCACACACACATGCACACACACATGCACGCACGCACGCACGCACGCACGCACGCACGCACGCACACACACAGGCCAAATAAATGTCAGTCAATACACAGACATCTAAATAAACCAAGATACACACCTTAAACAAACCTTGCCATACAGCAAACCCCCCCCCCCCCCCAAAAAAAACCCTTATACGGGTGTGGTACATAATGTCAAATATATAAAAAGCTGGTTGGCATTATGGTCACTCTTTTCCCTGTATGTCATGCATACAGGTTTGTCCATTGTCTCTCAGTCATGAAACATGAGGTACAAAGAACTCACGTGCTAGTTTGATGGAGAGGAAGACAGTGGTGGAGGTGAGGTCGTGCCCTTTCGTCCAGGCTCCGGTGGAAGGCGAGAAGAGCCAGGGGGTGGCCGTGCAGTAGTACTGGCCCGCGTCCCCGTCCCCGGCGTGGTGGACGCGGAGGACGAAGCTGTTGCCGTCCGCTCTCTCCAGGCTACAGTCTGTGCTGTCGTTCCCTCCGCTTTTCCTCACCACTCCCCATCTGTCTATACTGATCAGAGGCTCCGAACCACCGTTCTCCACCGCCCGCGCTGGACTCTGAAACCACCGCACCTCATACGCTACGTCACCTGTCAGAGAGAGAGGGAGGGAGAGAGAGAGAGAGGGAGAGAGGTTAGACGCTGTATAACAAGTAGAGAACATGTCGGAGAAGTCATCATCAGGTAAAGGCTTTGAAAGTTACTCAGTAACTTCAAAACAACCAAAAACCAACCCAAAACCTTATCGAATGGATTAACACAAAAGTCAGTACTAGGTGGTTTACTATTCAGCTGAGTGTGGAGAGTGACACGCCCTGAAAAACGTGATCGGGGCTGAAACGCTGACAGTCTCCTGCCGCGTGGACAAGCCCCTGCATGCACTTCCCGCTGCTATGTGAGGAATCCGAATGGAAGCCATGGGGTGAAGCTAAAACTGACAGCAAAAAGTCAATATAACTCATGTGTGCCACACCTAGGCAAGAGTTTCACCAGAGCACAGGCTGCTTCAGCATGCCAGCATAGAGAGGCACAGTTAAAGGTCATTATACCAAAATATGTAACTATAGCCAATTTATTTATTTTATTTTTTTTTTTTTATATTTTTCAGTATCCACATGTTTTAGCATAACTTCTCTGAGGAAAACCTCTGAGGAGAGGAATGTGTATTTTGCTACGTACATATTTACTGGGGATGCCTGTGTTTCAAATCTCCAGAGCAAATCCACGGAGATTAGTGGAGCGGCGTGGAGTAATGATGAGACTGATGGTGATGAAGATGAAGACGGACATGAGTTTGATACTTGTGGATGCACTTAGCTGGTGATTTATGCTATTATAATCTTATAGCCATAGACATAAATTGACAGCATAGAAGTCAAGCTCTCAGGGCGCAGAGAGAGCGAGCAGTGCTCAGTTCAGCGGACACATGGGCCGCAGAATGTTCTGGGCTTGTGATCTTTCTGAGATCAGTTTCCACCGATGCTGTCAGCAGAAACGAGTGGCTTCCTGTGTCCGCCTCAGCACTTTGCTCCTTACTTTTGTTTCATGGGAAATATAACAATAACATGGGGGGAAAAAAAAATTATAATTAACAAGAGAGAAGCCCTTAACGAGACCCGCATTCCACGCCGTGCCACAACAAAATCGTTCTCTCCGAATTCTGCACGGGAAGATCTAAAGGGCATTGGAAACAACGCGTCGTGTGTAAAAAAAAAAAAAAAAAAAAAAAAAAAACGTCGGTTATATAAATTGCTTTTATACCGTTTCTTTTAAAGGAAATGCTGTTTTCATGAAATTGTCCACTTCAAATATTCTCCACTTTTCTGAGAGGGCCGGCTACACTCACAAGCTAATTCAACGGCACATTTGTCTGTGAATTTGGGCCTTGTTTTACTAATGGACTATGAGTGCAAGTGGAAAATGAGCCATGGGGAAGGCAGGGAGGTCTCTGCAGACAGCAGTAAGTGCTCTTTGTGAAGCAGAGATGGCATCAGGGCCTGGGGGAGCACGGTGCTCCCCCCCATTCTCAAACACTGTTTACAACAACTAGGCCAAAACTGGCTTTGGGATTCAGACTCTTAACTTTCTGCAACAAAGTATTTGTGACCCTCCAAAATGAGAGCTCCTCCGAATGAAAGCTTAGACATGCACATGCTGTGTGTGGACGCTGGCATGTTTTAGCTTACACAGCTGTGTGAGGGAGACGGTATTAAGCATGAGAGTTAAATACCATTTACAGTGCGTTTGGATACCTTCCATCTCAAAGCTTGCGAACATATAGTGTTTAATGACTAGCACTTTCAAACCGGTCATAACATTTTACAAAACACACACACATACACACAGAGAGATATACACAGACACACATACAGAGAGAGAGAGATACAGACACACACACTTTGCCCTAAGGCAAAAGCTTCCAGGCAAAGCTTGCAGAACTTAGAATGGCTAATAATGACAGGCAGTGATAAATACTCTCAAAGATAAAGGACTCCCCTTTCATCCTTTAGGCCCTCTCACATAACCACATTACTCTGGATAACACGCATATGCACATATTTCCCATGTTTCAATGTTTTTTTGTTTTTTTTTTTCATTTAATGGATCAAAAGGAGCTGACCTCTCATAACTGTGTTTGGTATCATCTTTTGCCTGGGGCTACCAATACAACATAGAATCCGCGGGTTACGATCTCCCTGTGATTCTGGGAATTACTCAGAGTATACCTGAATAACCACAACATTCTGGCACCATCTCTCCAAAGCAAACACAATGCCTTGAGCAATGCATCATACACTCCGATAGTTTAACACAAGATTACACAGAACTGTCCTGTCATTACACGCAGACGGTCGAAATTTCAGCTACAAGCAACGGACGCAATCATCTGACCTCCAAAAATCCAAATACGTTGTCATAAATTCCCATAAAGTATCCACAAACCAGCCATTTCCAAAGCCCTCTGGATAGTTGGAAACAAAAATCAAGCCCAAATCAAACACCTCTCTAACTGTCACGAATACAGTAAGGGGCAGATTATGAAAGAGAGAGAAAAAAGGAATGTGTGTAAGAAGAGGAGGATTAGAAAGAGAATAAAAGGTATTCTGTAGGAGAAAGATTTGAGAATAATAATAATAATAAAAAAAAAAAGTACTGCATAAATAAATTTGATAAGTCACACATGGAAATGCCTCTGTGTCTAACACGCGTGCTTTTACGTGTTACTGCTACTGCAAACAAACTGTAATGTAACTGCCCGGTACATTTCACTGAAGTGTTTTTACACTGTTTGCAGAGAAAGTAGCCATCAAAATAAACAGACTTGAGGACCATGCTTAACTGCCAAGTTGTTTCAAGAAATAGCTGTAGGCCCTTTTTTTGGATAAAAGATTGTATAGGCATATGATACATTCTGAGTTCACCTAAGAAAAACATAAAAATCCACTTTCAACACAACTGCGTGTGCTAACACGCTCCGCACATATTCACATCAGCGTGTCACACAAAAAAAAACCACACCTATGGAAGAACCGGATGACTGGAGAAAAGACGTTATTATTAGTCAGAGGGGGGGGGAGTCACAGTTTCACCGGTGAGTCTGGAGTGGCGTTATCACCGTTTGACACGTTAACGCCGCGTGTCAGAGAGTAAACAGACGGAAACTTGAGAGTGAGATTACACAGCGTTTTTACAAACGAAAGCAATAAAATCTCGCAAACCACTCCCTCCCAATCAAACAAAAAATACAAGCGGCAGGAAAAGACCTCTGACAGGAGGTCTGAGAATGAATGAGGGAGGAGTGGGAGGCTGTGAGGGGAGGAAAAGACAGACAGGAAGGGAGAGAGAGAAGGAGAGAGAGAGAGAGATAGAGAGAAAAAGGCTATTTGTTATTGATGAGTGACCTGTACAGCAAAAAGGAGAAGTTTGATAAGGAAGTAAAACAGACAGGGTGAGGTCCCCCACGTGTTAAAGCAGGTGGTTGGAGGTTGGAGATGAGATAGGTGAACATGTCAGTGAGTATGTGAGATCTGATTAAGTGGGCATCACACAGTTTGCTCTGTGAGTAAGCTTAAGCGTGGTATCATGGCAGGATGGCACAGGATACAGTGCATGGTGAGCTGTAGAGCATTGTGCAAGGTAAATATGTACAGCCTGAGTAATAGAGGCTGATTGTTTTAACAGAAGAAGTGATGGTGTGTGTGTGTGTGTGTGTACACTTGCCTGTATTAGGAGTAGAGCCCTGCACAGTCAGGATACATTCCATTTTGGCTGTTTCCCCAGGCAAAACGCTGTGCCTGTCTGAGTGAATGGACACATTGAATACTGGACCTGTGTGGGAAACCAGCACACACACACAAAAAGAAGTTTTAAGGTCAAAGCATAATTTTAATTTTTCTGTCTCACACGAAGACATTACATCAGTCAGTCTTGTGGCACAGTGGAGAAAGCATCTGCACTGAGTCTTGCTGCGACTGAGTCTGTCTCAGTGCCGGTTGGCTACAGCACTGTAGTCGGATACATGCTTTTTGTTAATTAGCAAGCTGCTAGCTGGGTCCTCGGTTTGATGCTTGGGTGAGTGTGAGGTCTGCCTGGGGAGGGAAACAAGGTCAAGTGCAACTCGCACAAAGCCCTCTGTCTCTAAATTCACATGTCTATCCTTAGACTCAGCCTGACACACAGACACTGAGAGAGACAGACAGACAGAGAGAGAGAGAGAGTGAGCCAGAGAGAGAGAGAGCCAAAGAGAAAGAGAGAGAGAGAGCCATAGAGATAGAGAGACAGAGGGAGGGAGGGAGAGGGAGAGAGAGCGAGAGAGAGAGAGAGGAAACTTGTGTGAGCAGCAGGAATCTGCCCTAAGGGAGCTACTTTAGAAGGCAAATCATCCAGGGAGAGAAACGAAAAAGAGGGAAAGAGACAGAAGTTGGGTAGAGAGGACTTCCTGTTCTCTGACAAGCCTGAAGACCATGTATCCCTTTTTTTTCCAACAAGCATCCGAGCTTCTTCGTCAGCCCTATGCCCACATATGCATTTGCCCAAGAAAGAAGGAGCCATGGGTGCTATTTCTCTGACCTATATTAATAAAAAAGACCACCATGGCGAGATCTGTGTGCAAATACCTGTGTCTTCAAAAGCGATGTTTATCTTATTGGATTCTGCACTGACAACTCGGGCCCAGTCGTCATTCTGGTGGCGGGTCCAGGCAGTAACATCACAGTAGTACAGTCCACGGTCCGACACTTGGACCCCGTAAAGACGGAACCGGTACTCCAGCTGTCCCGTCTTCTCCAGGACGACGCTGTCGATCCGGCTTGGTTCAGTCCACTCCTCCAGCTGTAGGACCGAGTCTGGGCTCAAGGAAAGAACCTTTCGGGCATGCCCGCCCTGGGTCTCCGCAAAACGGATCAGAACGGAATAGCCCGGGTTCTGCAGATTCTGAGCCGTAACGTGACAACTCATCTCAAAGGTGGATCCACCTGTGGAGGCCTCTCTAACACGGTGAGCCACCACACTCAGTACAGGAGCTAGAGGAAAAGAGAGAGAGAGAGAGATACAAAAAATAAAATCAGAAATAACACAGCACCTCACACAGTCATCGCACCAATAAACACATTCACCAACTTGGTAGTTCATGGTAATCAGAAACAAAGTAAATCAACAGTCAAGAGTCAAATTCAGAGCACAGTTCACAAAAAATAACCAAAAAAAAAAAAAAAACAGCTCATCTTTAGAGATGGGGGGGGGGGGGGGGGGGGGGGGGGGGGGGTTGAGAGACACTGAAACACTTCCATACGGCCCGAAGCTGAACTGAGTGAAGATAAGACACTGTCCGGGCCCTGACAGTGGGACCATTGTCAGCCCAGTCAGTGTTCAGACAGAGCATTTCATAATATGCACAATTAAAAGCGTTTAGTCTCGGCCTAACTCCGACATGGAAAATATGAGCCACTGAGAGTGTTCACATTGAATTTACTTTGATGTGGGTGCTAAAGTCTTCATGAAAGGATCTCAGACAGTAATGTGTGGCAGCATGATATGGACTGCCTGTATGGACATGTCTATCTGCATTTCAAACTAAAAAAAAAAAAATTGAGACACACATTGTCAGATCTTCTCCTTGCCGGTTCACAATTTTCTCTGTAGCTGTTTGCATATCCGTTTGAAAACCTGTCTCTAATTAATGTTTGTGGTGTTTCCTTTTTTTTATTGTTATCATAAGTTGGAGTTTCTGTCAGGAGGAGGGTAGAACGAGGTAGGTTTCAAAGCTTTGGAACAATTCTCAATTTCCGTTCCATGCAAATGAATGCCAAAAATGTTCACAGCTTAAAGAGATGACAATAAAGGATTTCAAATGAACAGAGAGACTCAGCAAAGCCCAGTTCTGCATTACAGTCTACGAGCAGAATGAAAGTGAGCCTCCACTGTTCCCAGTTCCCTTCATGGACAATAAACGGAAAAGAGATGTTAAAACGCTAAATTAAAAGGACGTGAAATCTCGGATCTTACTCTTTGGAGTCCAGAAAACATTGGTGGGGCTTGACTGAACCTCTTTGGTCCGAGCCCATCCGCCCTGGCGGGTGCGTCCCCATGCCGACACGACGCAGGTGTAGTGCCCCATGTCTTCCTTCCGTGTGTGGATCATTCGTAGCCTGAAGACTTGCTCTTCACTCCGGAGTATGGCTATGTCACCGGACTCCAGGCGCTGCTGGTACTCCTTCCCCGGAACCAGTGACCCGTGCTCGTTTAAAGATCCGACGGTGAGCGGGCTTGGAGACACATCTCCCGGTACGTTCTTGGTGAAAGTCCATGTCACGCCGAGACGTCCATCTTGGAGATGCAGAAGATCACTCACCCGACATATCAGCTCCGTGGGGTCACCCTCGACCTGAGGGGTCAAATGCTTACTCACAGTCACCTTAAACTGCGGCTCTGCAATCAAAGGAGACAACACAGAACCATAAATTTGCATCTAAATCAGTCCGTCCGTAACTTATCAGAAGACGATGACTTATTATATTTTCATTTTCTGAAGTACCATAACACTAATTCTAGTTGGCCCAGTACAAATTCTGCCAACTTAAGTTTTAAGTCTTTGTCCTCTTGACTTTGATGGCGAGGATGGATACACTCCAACAGCAACTTGATAGTAATCTATTTTTATTTGTTATGGTCAGTGTTTGAATGCTGAACCCTGCAATAACAGCTGGGGCCAAAGGCTTGGACTCTGATTAGACATTAGGATTATTCTGTAAGGGGCAGAGAGAGGATTTACATTCTTTCCACTTACAGCTGTCATTGTTCAGTCTCTCTCTCTTGCTCACACACACACACAGACACACACACACACAGAGGTCTTGATCGGTGTGCGTGACACAAGGCCAGTAGGCATTGTGGCTTTGTCTCAGATATTGCAGTGCCTGAATCATGTGTTGTGCCCAGCTGTTGTGTTGGGAGAGAGGAGACACCTGTTTGTGTGGTTATGGAGTGGAAGTCCTCCTCTTCCCTAACAGTCACATTCCCATTCCCAAATTAAAAAAAAAAGCAGTCTCACCCGCAAAAGTCTTAAACTGTCCTGTCTCTGAAAACAAAACATCATTTTTGAACCCTCTCTGCAAGAGTCCTGCAAACACTCCTGACAAACGCTTTAACATTTAGCCTTTAGCCTTAAAAGGGAATCTCTTTCAAGGAGCCATTTTATTGGGCTACAATGAGGAAGGAACTAACGGTAAAAGCCATCTGGATCTAGTGTCCAAGTGTGATAAGGATAATGTGCACTGCTTTAATGATTGTGAAAGCAAAACTCCCCCCCATCAAAAAAAAAAGAAAAAAAAAGAAAAAGAAAAGAAAAACTCTCTGGCCGTTAGGATATGCAAAACACTTGTTTTAACTTCAAACCAAGTCTAAAAGGCAGCTTGCTGCATGGCGTTCCCTGGGGGGCTTCTCTCTGGGAGTCACAGGGAAACTCCAGTAAGAAGGAGTCTTTTTTTGGACTCCAGAAACACAGAGCTCTCAGAGACTAGCAGTAAGATGCTGAACAATAGGCTGTCACAGATATAACAGAGACAGGGTAATGGCCCGCTCTGCCTCCACACAAGGCTTTGGAAAGCTGAATGCAGTTACCCTGAGAACCAGGGTTACAGAGAGGATAGCTCTACTGCCTACAGCACTCAAAGAAAGAAAAGAAAGAAAAACACGACACACACACACACACACGCGTGCACGCAGAAACTCAGGCTAGTCTCCTTCTCCGAGTTAGAAAACCCCTGCCTCACGCCTTCTCTGTTTCGAAACGCAGACGCTTATGTTGGAATCCTCATGCTCTGTTTTCTGAATTGACAACCCTGTATCTGTAATTAGAGCTGTGCGATGCTTCTGGGTTCTCTCTTATGTAAATCACATCTCTGTTCATTCCCCCCTTTTTCCTCTTCTCTCCGCGCGGTCGATAATTTTCCACTCCGACGCTTACTTCCGCCTACACTGAAAACCGCCAGCCCTGTTTTGTTTCTGAACCTGAAGGGAGGTGTCAGTGATCCCGTTCGACAGGAGACACTGAGGGGCACAAAGGTCATGTGCCGGCGTGACGGTGAGGGAAAGGCAAAGGTGCATTAAAAACCTGGATAAACTGTTCCTTAAGCACAGAGCATTAGGGATTATGCCTGTTCTGTAACTGCACTCGACTGTGCCTTGAACAGCGTGAGTCAATTAGCTTAACATAATCAAAAGCTCGGGATAAAGTGAGCAGAGATAAAGGGAAAGGTACAATACAACCAAATAACATGATAATCACGACGAGAAAGCGTTAAGCATTGAAAGCATTATGTTAAACCCAGAGTGAACATCAAGCTGAGACCCAAAAGAAAACATGGTGTTAGTTTTAATACTAATATTGAATTTTACTGTGGCACTTATGTAACAGACAGCTCCTCAAAAGCTACTTGCTTGATTTGTATTCTGACTGTCTCAGAAGTTGCTTTGAATAAAAGCGTATGCTGAATGAACAAATGGAAATGTAATGTAATGTGGTTCTAAAATGACATTTCAGCACTCAGACACACACACACACACACACACACACACACACAGAAAGTCCTGAAAGAGTCCTGAAAAGCATGCTGGCCCTGAAACCACGAGGACAGCAGAAATGCGTTCTCGGAGCACAGGTTCGATGTTGGACTGTGATTGTTTAGTAAACTTCAAACAAAGCTCTCACACCATTACCCGCCTATCTGGAAGGCTGCCAATTCTGGTGTAGATAATATCTGAGAGAAACAACATAGCTTACACCAGACAGCATGACTCCGTTTATTCCCCCTCACTATGCCTCTTTAAAAACCACTGTGTCCAAGCAAAGTGCTCGGCAAGTCAGAAACCAGACGTGTCCGTGGCATCTACAAAATGATGTGGCTCAGCCTACTCTGAAATGCATTACGGAGGGTGATGGGCTGTCTGACAGAGGTGACACACTCGGTCTGTGAGAAATGCCTGGGCTTTCTGTGGCCTAAGGTGTTTTCCTGGAATTCCTCAAGATTGAACAGATGGTGTCACATGTGTGTGTGTGTGTGTGTGTGTGTGGTGTTGAGAAACATTCTTAGCTTTATCTCTCCGTCCTTAGGTTTTTAACTTGCCATCTTGTCAATCAAATACAACAGGGTAAGTGAGGAGAAACTGCGACTGACTTGACCATAAAGTGGTCTTGACAAAGTGAATGTAGAGATGTAGCGATAAGTCACATGAAATCTGAGGAACACTGGCACTGATAAGGGCTTTTTTCGATACTTCACTGTGTCTTCACACTGTGTACTACAATAAAAACAAAAAAACAAAACAAAAAAAAAAAACACCTTTTGGCCCTTCGCTGAAGGAGATTGGACGATAGGGCAAATATGTTATCTCCTTCAGCAATCGAATTCTAACTCTTTTTTCCCCACACAGAACCTTCCATGATCTCAAACATCAGCAGACTTTACATTTTCAGCTAGAGATATCTCCGACAGATATAAAACTTTCGCCAGCAGATTCAGGAGCCTGTTCTGTTCATATTCGTCACAGACGAATATGCTGCGCTCGAACAAATGAGCGACCAAACCGCACCACCTCTGCATTTCCTTTTATCCCGTTTCCACGTGGCCCAAACATAACCGAAGACGTTCATCATTTTACGTAAACATCTATGTTCATGACTTTATGTTAGCATCTCAGTGGTGAATGGAGAGCGGTAGGGGCAGGGGACGAGAAGACCTGATGACACCGTAACAAGTCAAGCATGCTAAAGCCAGCGCCAGTGCTCAACGTCGAGGAGCTGGAATACCCATCAGTTGTTACACTAACATTTTTAGCTTCCTACATTTCTAGTTGTAGTTTGCAAGTAGTTTGCTTCCATTTCTAGTTGTGTCCCAAATTCCAAAAGGTCACTTTACCGTTTAGGGTTTTGTTTTGTTTTTGAATTTGTAACACATGTGATATTTCGGGTTCTATGCATAAAGACACAGTATCTCAGTTACTAACAGACATGGGGCAAAGCATGACTTTCTATGATAGATAATCCATGGACTCAAATTGTCTCTGGTACATTTTCTTCTCTGGAAAATTCATTTGAAATTGGAAAACCTGATCAGCACTTTAGAACAGGAACTTTGGCTGTTGGAATTTGGCTCAAACAAAAATGACTTCAAAAAAAAAAAAGAAAAGAAAAAAAAACAAAAAAAAAACAGAAAAAACAAGATGAGAGCCCAGCGCAGATGTGAATCCAAATCCAAATCCAATCCTTCCGCTCTCCACCGTTCACTTATTCTCGGAAAAACCTCGATGCAAATACAAGACCGAGTTCATTTAGGGAGATGCAGTACTACACAGCAGTGAATTGATCATGATTCACACTTGCCTGAACATCTTCCTGTGATTGCAGACAACATGTTTAATGGATACTGAGAAAGTAGAACTGTCTTTGATTTCACAGAAGGGGAGGAGGGCAAGACTCCACCCACTCGTCTTGCATTAGAGAGAGAAAGTAAGGCAGAGGGGGGAGGGGAGGGGAAAAAAAAAAAAAGCATGAGCAAGTGAGAGGGAGGAAAGGAGGAGGCGAAGAGAATGATATTGAGAAGGACAGAAACACAGATAAGACAGAAAATGGTCAAAATAAATCAAATAAACTCACCTAGTTGCATAACAGTAACTTGGACAGGCTGGGAAGTTTTTTCTGCTGCCTGGTACCAAGACCCACTGCCTTGTGGGAGCCAAATTTTCACCTGGCAGGAGTAAAGGCCAGAGTCGGAACGTTCCACTTTGTGTACGACCAGCCTGAAGTCTCCCAGCCCGACTCTGCTCAGTCCCACCAGGGCCGACCCGTTCTGCGTCTGCCCGTCACGGCCCATGTGAAGCAGAACCCGCGGGGCGGCCGAACTGTTGGCCGCCCTGACCAACCATGTGACCTCCAGGCTTAGAGACTCCAGGTTGGCGGCAGCCACAGAGCAGGTAAGCTTGAGAGTGTCCTCCACGTTTACGGTTGTTTTCTTCTCCACGGCAACCGCAAGAGACTGGGCTGTAACACAGTAAAGGGTGACTGTTAAAATGACCTCAGTCTCCAACAAGAAGATTCATTGTGAAGAAGCCAAAAGCAGGCAACAAGACAGAGCTCTCTCTGTAAAACCGGCAATATCAGTGAGAACTCTAATAACTCGCAGATAATCTAGGAGACTTAATCTCTATGACACGGAGCTGAAATGGGCAAAAAATTATTTACGGAGCTCAATGAAAGCCTCAGGAAATCTTCTGCATATGCAGGAAAGCTTCCAATGAAATGCCATTAAAAGGTCAATGTTCAAATAGAGAAAAATCAGGAGACTTTACTACCATTGTTCGCGCCAGTTCATAATTATGGGATAGACTTAGAGAGAGCTCCTGACCCTCATTCTCTGTCTGATGACTACAGGAGACTCATCCTAAAGATAATCCCTCTTTCGGCACAAATCTCACATTTATTAAGGGGAAGTACAGTTTGGGAAATGTGTAACCCAGACAACCAGTCCTCAGATAAAACAATTTACGCCGCGGTCAATTTCAGCTTAATATCAGACAGTGAGTCTGCGGAGGGCAGGTGTTCACCGCTGTAAGAGGCTGAGAGAAGAACCAAAACAGCCCGTTTCACACACTAGACGCAGGGAAAACCGCAGGAGACAGTTTTGCGCAGGACTTTGACGTCTGACACATCTTTTGTAGAGCGTTCCTTGTCAGAACACTGTGTGTCTCAACACCGTTTTTTTTTTTTTTTTTTTTCACCCTACACTTTTTGTTTTGAATCTTTGTTTTCAGTGTCAGCAGCTCTCATCTGTCACACAGAGAACCATCAGGAGACTGACACAAGTTGGCATTTTAGACTTTGAGAGGGTAGGTGTTGCATACTTTTTTTTTTTTTATGAGCTCTTGAAAATGCATATTCAAAAATTAAGCAGTTATGGTTTTCATAGATGTTATAAAGGACATACTATTTGAATAAAGTACAGTATACTGTCATAATTACCAGGAGGTAAAGGTGACCCAGTTGCTACAGTTATGTGTTTACCACTTTTGCTGATTTACATACAAGCTACTAAATGACATGTAAGCAATGAAAAGTTACTTGTATAAACTCAAGGCATGAGCACAGGAGAGGTGCTTTGTGCCTGCATGCAGTATAAACGGAGCAACTGATTAACATAGGCACCAGTTTGAGGCAGTTGTGCAGATATGCTGTGTTTTTTCTGAAGCAAAAATGATGCCACACTAGACAGTAAACCACCAAAAAAAAAAAATTAAAAAAATCAACAAACATAACAGATATGTCTCCGAACTGAAAATACAATAGTGGCACAGCAGATGTGGACAGCAAGATTAACAGATGTTAATAAAGTTTGGCTTTGACCTTTCTACTTATGACAACTGATCTCTGCCCAAACAATACGGTACACGCTACTGTGCCAACCAATTGTGTTAGAAGCAAGTAGTAGTTACATGCTTCCAGGAATTCGTGGAATTTAATAAAGAAATCCCACCCTTAAATTATGCAACAATACATTTTTCTACAGAAATATCAGTTTGAATAATAACAGCGTGTGGGTGAGGTTACCTCCCATGGGGTTGTACCGAGTTCACTTGTTACCTAATCAAGATTTGTTTTGAGTATTTAAATTGCTTTTCTTTTAATCATTCAGACATAAACAAAAGGCTTACTGAACACAATAAAACGTCTTTTTTCCAAAACCTATGACGTCGAGCGCGTGCAACTTCTGTGTCCCTCTGAATAGTGTTAAGAGGTTTCAAAGGAGAGTCACCGAGTCAAGCAAAGCTCTCACCTATAGGTGTGATTGTGACGCTCCCCATTTTCTCGCTTCTTTCCAGAATTTTCTGCCATCCTTTTCCTCCTCCCGCTTGTCTTACCCACTCTCTAACGGTGCACACATATTCCCCCTGGTCCGTCGGCTGTGCCCCAGTCAAAATCAAGCTGTAGGAGCCAGGCTCTCCTAGGTTCAGGCGGAGTCCACCATCTCCATAGCGTTGCCTGGAGCTGTTTCCCACTGTCAAGCCGTCGTCTGGCCCAAAAGTCAAGATTTCTTGCAAAGGGCCGCTCTTCTTCTGGATGGACCAGGTAACGGACAGGAAGGTGTGTTCTGTAAAGGCCCGAGTGGCATTGCACTGGAGCTGTAATGGTTCCCCTTCAGAGACCACTGGCTTGGGGGGGACTGGTTCAACTTTCAGGCTGTCTCCAATCACTGAAACAACAAACAGGGTTACAGTAAAACTGACAGTCAGATCAACGTCCATTAAAGTGTCCAATACAGGGAAAACTGCGAAAACAGGGAAAGCATTTTAAGACCACATGTACATGGTGTTTTCTTTGTGGAATTACACATACAAGGCGCTCAGGTATACTTAACAGCATGAAGTTCTCTTATGGGCTATATGATAGTTTTTTTTACTGAACCATTATGTCTTTAAGGTCATTTTAACAGGAGAATTGTGGTCTCTAGTCTTCTTCAATGCACTGGATTTGTCTTTCCTTAAGGAGCTCCACACTGATAGCATGAGTAACAACACACAGGATGTGGCTGCACAATGATTCAACACTCACTCACCTCCCCCCGCAATTACATTTAAAAGCGTATAAAAATCCGCTCATACCAACTGAGGACCATCTTCACATTCCTGGCAGTCTGTATGTGGGCCAAAAATGCTCCTCGTGAGAAATAACTGCTAAGCATTCTACTGGGTAATTTAGCAGCCTCGGTTCACACAGCGAAAGCAGAACAAAGTCGGCCCTGCAGTAATCTACAGCTATTGTGTGTGGAAGCGCCATGTGCGGAAATGGCCCCCGAAACTCTAGCATCACTCTTCCCCCCCCTTCCTGAACAATTCCCAACAAAATGCCCCTAAAATGACTACAAAGCCCCTTCAAGCTCACCAGCTTTAAGATAAAAAAGAAAGGTTGCTATTCTTTGCCATATGGTGCAAGTGGAAGTGAGACCCCATGTCTTTTTGCTGAAGAACATAAGCAGGTAGCACTGTCACAGAATGCTAGGAGGTCACGTAAAGTGTGTGCGCATCCTCAGAAGGCAGAATACAAGATTGGGATACCAACATTAAGGAGGGAGAAATTTTAATGCCATTGTATTAGTAATGGGGACATTTAATAAGCTCTCACGAAACACTCCTAAAATAGTCTCGTTTCAGCGACACCCCCCCCAACCCAACCAGATCCTCTCTCATTAAGAGGTTACCACTCCATACCCCATATCAGCGTCCAATTCAGCCAAGTATTCAGAGTGGTGACTGACAAAAAGGAACACACCGACAGTTAGACTACGAGCCAGAGAAGCCGAACTCACTTATGCTATCGTGGCTCTGTGCTTAACAGAGCCCCCCCCCCCCCCCCTCTCGCCCCCATGCAGTACATTAGCCCAAAGGTAAAGTGATTTAAAGGGCATGTTTAAATATAGATGGGTACACCCAAATAATACAGGCAAAGCAGTAGTAGTCGTTGGATGTATAGTTTAACACCATTTCACACATACAGATATATCACTGCAGAGTCGGCAATACAGACACAGACCTTTCAGTTCCACGTCGGCTTCATAGTTTCCACTGGCGACAGAGTCTGTGCTAGGGGTGACGCAGCGATAGGTCCCAGTGTCTGTCGCCCGCACCTTTTGAATTTTCAGTTCTGCTGCGGCATCACCCAGCTTGTTGACTGCGATGTCTCCGCTCCTGACGCGGTCGAGCACCGATCTGTCAGGGTACGTGGAGTCGAACGTCGAGACGAGCTGGATCGGATTTCCTTCTCTCGGAACCAGTAACCACTCAAAGTCCTGGTCTCTGGGACCCTCGTAGTTCGATACGTCACAGCGAATGGACACGGCTTGTCCCTCAACACGGACCAGTGGTCCGGGCACCACCTTAACCACCCTTCCCTCACACAAAGCTGGGGGGAGAGAGAAAGAGAGAGAGAGGTGTAAATACTGAGAACAGCAGCGAGAGAGACATTGCTATCGTAACTAACAGGAAATATCAAGTATGAAATTGAGAAAGAGACATCATGAAACATATAATACAGGCAAGAGCCTAGACATCCATTTACTCACACACACTGTCCTGACTTATAGATTTATAGAATGCATTTTTAAATATGGATGTTTATTGAACAGAATATCATTGCTTGTCCACATTTACACAAATTTTGGAAAACAAAGTATCATCTATTCAAAGTGTAACAAATGTGTGGCCAAAAAAAAAAGAAATATTGTCCTCAAACAAGTCATCTGATTGGCTGTTGTTTTAGCAAGCTCAGTCATGATTTGCCAAATGTTGGTCAAATGTATTTGCTATTGAGGACAGCAAGGTTGCGTCTGTCACCTCTATTTATATAAACAGAGGTACCCTCATCCAGCATTTGACTGAAAATGGACTTCTGCCAGTTTGGTTTCTCCTACAGCATTTGACGTGAATGCAAAAGGTGAGAGACCTCAGGGACATGGGGAGAAGACATGTTGAAAGTAGCCGAGCAGAGCCCAGATCAGCAAGAACTGAGCCTGGTTCTGGTGTGTGGGAGATAAAATCATCTAAATCTTCAAAAATGTCTGTTTGAACCCATTTCTAAATGAAAGTAAGAGATTAGAAATGTGACTTGAAAAGATATGATTTTATCATACATTAATGAAATCAAAAGTAACACCAGCAAAGTAGGTTTTCCACTTCCAGCCCTCAGGAACTGAAGAACAGACAGACATCTCCTTTTATGGCTGTTAATTTCAAACAGCCTAATGAGTCAGAGCTACAGAGAGGCATCCTTGTTGGCTTTAACTAGCAAAGGATCAAACTCTGACACTGTTCTTACACATATTCTGACACTCCGGCAGCTGCCATCTCAAAGAAATGTGATAACAGAGAGAGAGAGAGAGAGCCAGAGAGAGAGAGAGAGAGAGAGAGAGAGAGAGAGAGAGAGAGAGAAAGAGAAAGAGAGAGAGAGAGAGAAAGAAAGAGAGAGAAAGAGAGAGAAAGAGAGAGAGAGAGAGAAGAAGAGCATGTAGGGGCTTGTCCTCACAAGGGCCAGGGAAAGGAGGCTAGAGTAACAGGGAGTTTCAACACATTTAGGACAAGGACATGCAATTTTAGAGCAGGAAACACTGAACAGTCAATACAAGCTAAAAACACACACTGCCAGAGATTCTTAATAGACTTAGAACAGCAGACACAGCTGGAATGATAGAGAATATATCTATAGAGCAGAGAGGAAAGGAGACACTTAGAAACCTTTATAAAAACAGAGGCCCTGAGTTGACATTTATACATTGTTATGAACATAACAGCACACAGCTCACAAGCATGACTTCACCGTAAGGTATGTGTGAATGTATCGTGTCTGACACTCCCCTATTCTGTTAGATTCTGTTAGTCTAGTGGGTCACTAAGAGAGCATGGCAAGAGCTGTGAAAAGTACCCGAAGTACCTGTAAACTCAGTTTGCACACACGCATACACAAATACAAAGACACACCTCGCAACCAAAATTTGGATACAAGATAGGACTTCTCCTTCTTAAATTCAAGAAGTGATAGGTTTAACGGATTTCGTAAGCTTCTACATTTTTGATTAAAGCCTGAGAAAAACATAAAGTCCGACATTAGAATGTGAGACACTTTGTATTATCTTGACATCATTCCTGAGCTTTGTATCTCTGGGACTTGTTGAGACTGAGGTGAGCTGTGTTTATCTGTGGTGTGTGTGTACGCTGTAGATGATGTGACTGTTGAATCTAGTTTGTTGCCAGTAAACATAATATAGGCACTCTTTCAGTCAAAAATGACATACCAGGTCAGCTGAATAACATGGAGAGATATATACACACATATAAATGACACTTAGACTTTGTTGTGTCTTTAGTTAAACATTTAAACATTTCACATCGTCCCCATTTAAGGTCTGAAGGAAAGCCTGGATTAGACCTCTGAAGCTGGCTAGTCACAGTAATTTGGCTTTGTTTCGTATATGTTTCCCCATTTGCAGTTTATAGCATTGGGACAACGAGACAGATTATATGCATTGTTAAAACAATAGAGCAACTACTTTGTGGCTGGGCACTGTCTGTAAAACACAAAGGTAAACTATGAACGTTAACTCTGCGTAGGTGTACATCGTTTCTCCTTTCAGGGTGACCGTCTTATTGAGGCTGTGCTTGTTTGATTCCATGAGCGTGACTGTCTGAAAGCCGTTTCTAGATGAACTTAATGACATCAAATCTCTGTCGCACTCTGTTAAACACTTCGCAATTATAGTTAGAGCTGGTTTAACCCGTGAAATGCTAGTGAGGGGAGCACTTCTTCCAAATGATTTAAACTAGTAGAAAAGGTTCGACTAGGGCATAAACACGTTCTCATCTACCTGAAAAGGGGAGAAGACATTTGACAAACCGAATTTTGTAACCCCACAAATAAATGTAAATATAACTGCTCTGGAGTTATACGAAATCCGGTTACAATAATAAATATAAACGAATCACTTAATTTAACGAAGCGTATAATTTAAATTACATTTTCCAATTATTGTCAGCCATATGGCTCACTTGCAATAAGATACACAGAGCAAACACGCTTACTTCGGGGGTTTCTCATCAGCCTCCCAGAGAGGACACTTAGGAATAATGGCACGGAATAAAAAGTAGCCTACTTCTCACCCCACTGAAATAAGTTACATAAAACGACTACATAAAAGTAAAACATAAACACTGATTGTTACCCTATTTATTATACTCACCTAGCGTTAGAGACAGAACAAAAATGGTAAAATGCCACTTTTGTGTTTCCATTTTATTGAGGGCGCGTATTTTTTCCCACGGGATTTTCTTTGTCATCCAATCCGGTCACAGACAAGCGGGCGTACTCTTGAAATTTCAGAATAGTCGAGCGAAAGCCGGTCTTTACAATAAATCCAGTTTAAGTCGAGTTACGTGGAACCTCGACCACTCGTCTCAAAAAAATCTCTACGACACTTCTGTAATTCTGTAGGGAGGACGAAGGCGCGCATGTTCCTTGATGAATATCCGTGAATAGAGCACGAGACTACTGCAGCCGTGTCCGGAAGTGTGTATGTCTTCTCATTTCTGTTCTCATTGGTTAAGAAAAAGGGACATGACAAACGTTGCTTGCCGCAGGTGAAGTGTCGCACCCCCCACCACTGAGAAGCGGGGAGTTGTGAGTCACTAATTATCTCTCCCGAAATAACTTCCAACATCAAGAGACGTTTTGCTCCAGCCCAACACCTCAGCTTTCTTTCTCCAGCCTTCGCAGATATGCATGTAATGATTCACCTTTGTGTGTTAAGAAGAAAAAGAGGAACGCGTGGATTAGTTTTTAACCATTAGTCATTAAAATCGAGTTTATTCTGGGGAATTCGAACTGAGATCTGTACTGTAATGTAACGATATTTTACACCTTTAAAACCGGACGTTCTCGTCAGAGCAATGTAGCCTGACTTGGCTCTGTTTAGACAGGCCCGCTGTGTTTTTGGCTACTATTGAGATAGGGGTCAAAGTGCAGCCGTTTGGGTGTCGGGGAGAGATCAGGGGTCGAGGCGTTTGTTTCAGTGCGAATCCGCGGCGTGCTAAAAGCACAGTTATATGTTGCTATTTTTTGTTTTTTACTCCATGTTGATAGTATCTGTTTGGCTGATCGTCTCACTACAATGACTCTTACAGTGCATCCTTGTAAGTTGTCTCAAAGCTATTCCACACTTCTCTATCTTTCCCTAAGTTATGAGTGTAATCACTTAATCTTGCTCTGTTTCTTCAGTGACCCTGTTGTGCAGGGCCACTCCCCGAATCTGTGCGTCCAGTGTAAATATTGCACACACAACAAGTGAAGCCAGCCTGTCGTGTAACTGCTGACTTCCTCAGCACGGTTCATATGCAAACAGACATGCTCACACAGCAGTAAACAAATAAACTCACCATGCCACTTTACTTGCATACACTGGTCTTCCTTTAAATGTACTACAGAGAGACATGTGGGACAGTACAAAAGGACAGATGTAGCTATTCATCTGCACCTGGGAAAAATTACACAGGAACTCCTGTTATGAAAAAAACAAAACAAAAATAACTTTATTACATAGAGTTCAGGGCTGTTTCAAGAAGTTGGATCACAGAGTTAGTTTGAAAACTTTAGTCAAATCCAGATCAGCATTTAACAATACCCCAATCATGTGAACTGAAAGTTCCTAAAAGTGTCAGGTGAACCAAGAAATTTGACCTCCTATCGTACAGGAGACTCTCTGAACAGACAATCAGAATACTCTACTTATACGTATAAATCCAGTTATTAACAAATGGGTACAACAATGAAGCTTAATTTAAAAAGTACTTTAATTTACTGATTATTTTGCTTCATTTTGCATTGGATGTCTACAGTGAATGGAGTATGACTACAGACATCAAGAGGTTCATTGTGCAGAATCACCAGAATATGCCACAGAAACGTAACATGCAAATAGGAACTTGATGGGATGTGTGGGTGTGTAGATTACAACTCGTGCTTGAGAAGGTGACTGAAACGTCACTCTTTCACTACGACATTTACACTAGGTAAAGTAATCGGGCAGCTAAACCACATCAGATCTTTCTAAGAGTTGGTGAACATTAATTGTTTGTATATATTTCTCAGTGTAAAATATAACTGTTTATGTCTCTAACGCTTCCTGTCCTGTACATGCACACACACACACACACACACACACACACACACACACACATTATTCTGTGCACTAAACTGAAAAGTTTGTTTGTCAGGGGCTCCCTTAATTTACATATAGCTACAGACAATTTTACCATCCTGTGCACATAAATTCTGAATCATATTTGCCAAGTCTTTAGAACTTTGGATTTTTTTTTATTCAGTATGTCTCTTCAGAGATAAAAGCCCATTGATTAAAAGACAAAGCACAATTCTAAAATAGCCAGGATCCTAGTCAAGTAAAAACATGATCTCACTTGCATAAGCATTGTTGTTATGTCGTAATGGACACAGGACCGGACCCCCTTTGCACTACACCCCCATATCTGGACCCTTTGCACTACACCCCATAAATGCCTTCCTAGCACCTGTCACTAGGGCTGGACCCTGAACCTTGCACTACACCCCATATCTAGACCTTTGCATTACACCTGTTTTCATCTAAACTGTTTATTGTACATGTCTGCTATTCATCTCATCTCATTCACCACCTACCTCAGCCTGATGTTGATGTAGCACAGCTCACTACCTTGCACATAAACTGCACATGTCTGCACTTTACTCCGTTTCTTACCTTCTCTTACATATTTTATTTTATACTGTTTTTTTTTTTTTTTTTAATTCTCCCTTATATTACATTCTTATATTACATTCTTTAAATTCTGTTATTTATGTTCTGTTTATTCTGTTATGTGTATTCTTTTTTTATCCTTATCTCTGTCTTGCTCTTTTTATCATTCGGACAGTCAGAACAAGCATTTCACTGCACGTTGTACTGTGTATGGCTGTGTGTGACAAATAAAATTTGAATTTGAATTTGTAATGTACACGGCACTGAGAATACACAATGTGGTGTTAAGGCTCCCCCTAGTGTTACAGTGTCAAACTACAGGTAAGTGTTCGTATTTGGGATTCTTTAGAAGCAAAGGTATGAAAACCTCAAGTTATATTGAAGAGCTCGGTAGTCCCATCATTAACACAGAGACAGAGCTGCTCTTCTGGGACACCTGAAACAGATCTGAAAACAAAGAATAACATGGTTGGGAATGAACCAGCTGCACTGTATATGAAACAACAGGTGATCATGTATGTGTTCAATATGGGCCATTATTGCACATGATAATACCCTTACTGTACAATGACTTCATATGTTTCTCTGTTCTTCCTGATCATTCCTCCATTCTCCCTTGTCTTGCTGCCTGACTGGTTGTTCTGAATTCCAGTATAAACAGAAAACAGTGAGAGAAAGGTCCAGACCTACCATGCAAATTAAGTGAAAAAGGAAAGATAATTTTTATACATATAGCTGTTGGGTCATAATTATGTCAGAACACTTATATCAAGCAATATTTATGTCATCAAATGAATATATTTATTCACTATTCAGATTCAGACATTCAGTGAATATGGGATTACGTTTCATAAGAGAAAAACTGAACTTTGCCTGTAAAACGTTCTCCTGACCAAATAAAACATTTGTTTTTACTATGACACCAGTCATGAAGAGACGTGCATTCTTGTAGCATTACAATACATCACATTTAAACGAACAGATGTAATGTTGCATAATGTAATGTAATGATACAGGAATGTACCCCTCATTGCGACTGGTGTCAGTTCTATCTTATTTTCCTAGTTTATCAGTTGTAATCCAATGAAAGTGTTTGATGACTGAAATTATAACGGAGTGCTGGAACCAAATACAGTCCATCCTCTCCTCTCACTGAGCTGTAACGCAGTGCAAAAGTGCAGTTTTGTGAGGAAAAGTTCAATAGGAAAAGTGATGATGGCAGTCTATGGATGTGCTGTAATCTCATTTTACCTGTAACATGTCCAGCCTGGGATGTTGTGTCTATACTGTGCAATGAAAGCTTGGCTCTACTGCTTTGTCCGATGGTCAGTGGATACCATGTCTGGTCAGGGTCCTGACAGTAGAACTTCCCATGCAGGTCTGAGATCAGTTGTCCGCTCAGGGTTAGGTTGAAGGCGGAGGGAATGGACTTTTTCCATTTGCACGTGGTCCTTAACACCTGCTCTACCTTTCAGGACAAAGTCCTGGGATAGGGAGGCAATCTCCTGTACTCTGGATGGACAAAGCTGAATTGTGCAAGGATACAGAGAGATGTGTGTGCTGGATAGTGTGTGTTGGCACTTCGCAAGACAGACGGATAGACTCCACTCTTCCCAGCATCCTCCTCGCTGGCTGGACAGGGGGGCTTACCTGCATAGAGAAGAAATTGTCATGAATCCAATTTATTAACTTTATTCTAATTTCTACCCTAATATTCTAATTTGTTTTACTTTACTAAGTTTTCCATCTGATCTGTCAGTATAATTATCTTTCCTAACCCAGTGGGGTTGACTGTAGAACTGTATTTGCCCCAGTCGCTAGCATCTGTGCTCGGTGTGTAGCACTCATAACAGATAGTTATGCCGCCCCCCGGGGGGTTAAGGATGAGGATCAGGGCTGAGTCAGGGCACAGAACACAGAACAGATGGTAGGGGGCAGAATTCGTACTAAACAAAGAGTTGAAATGATTTATGCAACAAATGAAATGCGCTTTTAACAATGCATATAAACATTAAGATAACTTTCAAATTGTCATCACAAGTGGTCTCTTTACGGTTGTTTAGACCCTTTGAGAATAGGATGAGTCATATTATGTGCTCTCCACAGACTGCAGTGAGAAGCATAGTAAATGTCAGTCACACAGAAGAGCAGCTTCTAACTCCTGTCATTATGACTGTGTCTTCATACCTGGACTTAATAGTGTGACTCAGAGACGGAGCATGTCAATGGTCTTCATATGCTCACATTTTGTATGTGGTCTCTCACCTCTTAGAACTTTTTTTTTCAATGCAGGAAGCCACGCATCTCGGAATGTTCCAGAACAACCACATTAAAGTCTCAGTATGAGTTTTGATGATGTTTTTTATATTTATACTACCCTAGATTTGTAGATAAGATGGCATTCTTTCAGTTTTTAAGCATTTATTTTACTTCTTGAACTAACTTCATTATGTGTTTTGACATTAAAAATGTGTGCTGACATTTAGAATGAGAAATGTGCAACCGTGGGAACTATGGTGCGTGTTAACCACTGCAGATACACACAGAAAAGCACAAAACCAATCGCTTGACCAAGATTCCACCCATAGCCTCTAAATAGTGACTAATTCAGTTGGACTGATTTTAATTCTCTACCCTTTAACACCTTGCCTCTGGACTGGTTGATAAATGCTGCTTCTTGTTCCAGCGCACCATGGGTATTACCTAGCACTTTATGAAATGTTACTACTTAGCATTTTATGAAATATATTACCCAGGACTCCTGTCATTATTCTCTGATCTTGTACCACTGCATGATATGTGTTACTTGGCCCTCCATGGTATATGAATTAGCTGTCTCTCTCTTGTGGGATACTCTTTTTCAAACTGAACAGTCAAACTGAACAGCATAGCCGGGATAAACTGCTGCGTTGATTATTGTTTGTTGCATCCCTGCTTTGTAATCACTGTTCGCCTATAGTCTGTGGTAACCCTGATTATGAGCACAGCTTCAACCCCCACTTTTGAGTGGTCGCTTCTTCTTTCACTTCCTACAGCCACCTCTCACTTGTACCTGGCCACTTACTGCAACTCAGCCCTACAGCACTTGTATTGCAGTGGACTCCTTTAACAATTGTAGGTTTGGATTGCATTCAACCTCAATTGTTAACCACTTTGGACAGAGGGGTCCACCAAATAAATAAATATATATATAAATAAATATAAAAATGTAAACATGAACACATTTCCATTACAGGTCTACTGAAAACAAATCCAAAGTTGACCTTTCATCTTTACAAACTGGGACAGACAAAGATCAGTTTGTAGGGTGGCAAGGATGGAGGGCAGGTCTTCTGTGGACAAGCCTCTACTTTCTACCGAAGTCCATTCAGTTTTCTTTCTGAGCTTGGCTCCATTTGTTAACTTGTATTTGAAGCAGAGTCACAGATCATGCTGCTGAGAGATACTGTTGTGATATAGAGCTGAAATCATCCTTCCTCGCGTGGTGAATGTGGTCTTTGAGTCACATGCTGCTCTTTCGGTTTCACCTAATTAATAACACATTCTGGTGTTTGCTTTCATATTTCAGACCAGGCCAAAAGTGAGTTTTCCTGAGTTACTTACTTCTCTTTAGTTACCTGACCATTTAAGTCAGTGTCCTGGGGTGTTTTGTATATCACAAGCTTTGTGTCATCAGAACCATATATCACAGCTGTGTCTTCCAGCCTTTGACTCTTTCAGAGTTGACTGTGGCCTCTAGAATGACTTCTTTTTCTCACTGTACCTTTTGCTTAGGCATTCAGTTTGGAGGCATTTAGCCAGATTAGCTGCGGCTTAAAGGTTAGAGAAGTGAGCTTGGTGCAAAAAGGTTGCCGGTTTGAACCCTGGAACCTGCAGGAAAAATGTGGGTATGTGGGTGGGGGTGATTGAATAGTGCTTTCCTCTCCTGCAATACGGTACCTACCCCCAACTGCCCCAGGTGCTGTGGCTGTCTACTGCTCTGTGTGTGTGTGTGTGTGCTCATGGCCCCTTGTGTGTGTGTGTGTGTGCTCATGGCCCCTAGTGTGTGTGCTTCTGTGTTCACCGCTACCTTGGGTGGGTTAAAATGCGGAGGTCAAATTTTGCCATTGTGTGGATTAATAAAGTAAAAGTTAAACTTAGCTTATGGTTTGGGTCATTAACTTTCTTCTTAAACATTACCTTTAATGTTCTCAAGTAAATAAAAATGGTTTTATCCCATCTCCTAACTGTAGCCTAAAAACTATTCATCAATACATTAATACTTTGTTAAAGTGATTTATTTTATTGATATTAAGAATTAAAGCGTATTACTATGAGAGCCATGGTAAATTAATGTGCGTCTACCACTGCTGATGAGTCCAGAAAAAGAGGAAAGCAGTCAGTTAGCCAATGTGGCTCAGTATCTAAAGACTTTAAAAAAGGTTAAAAATACTTTTATGCTGATGAATTACACACTGAAAATATTCAACTGAAATAGATCGATTTATTTAAAATCACATAGCAAATATATTAAAAAACAGTAAAGCAGATGATAAAACACTCAACCAGATAGTAGGAAATACTTGGTGGAAGAACTTTCAAACACAGTTATAGTTGAAGGGCTGCTGGGATGAGTTTCAAACAAATATTTACATTCATTTAGTATGGAATTATGGAATTAAATATGTACTCAGTACTCAGTACTTTCTGTTCTTAATATTTATTGCTCAGTACTTTTTTTCTCTTTTTTTTGTCCTCAGTATTTATTGTGCATTATTTAATTGTTTTATGTGGCACTGTGGTCCTTGTGTAACGCAATCTCGTTCCCTTGTATGTATGAGTCGTGCATATTTGGAAATGACAATAAGAGCAATCTAAGTAAGTAAATAAAATGTCCAGAGCACTCTTCATTGCCCAGCTTACATTAAGCTTCCACCTTCCACATTTAAGCTTTTATTAGTCATTTTGGATTTTATTTTTGCTCAAACCCCCATGTATATATATAGCTTAGTTATATATACATACATATATATATATATATATATATATATATATATATATATATATATATATATATACACTACCGGTCAAAAGTTTTAGAACACCCCCATTTTTTCAGTTGTATTGAAATTTAAGCAGATCAAGTCCAGTGAATGACCTGAAAGGAAAAAAGGTAAGTGGTAAACTGCCAGGCGTTCCAAAAAAAAAAAAGTTTAGGTTACCAAAAACTGAAAAATAATGTAAATTTCAGAGTTATTAAAAAAGGTCTTTTTCAGGGTACAGGTAATGGGCTTACAGCTTACAGCTTTTCTGCGGCAGTGGAAGTAAATTAAGTCTTTAAAGTTGATGCAAACAATTCCAACAGGTATTCTGGCTTTTGCTGATTACTTGGAAACTGTCTGTCTGTATAAAAGCAGTGTTAGAAAAGACTATGTTACTAACCACCCCCCCCCCCCCCCCCCCCGAAGCATTATTTGGACAATATTGCACTGCAGGAAGTAGTATATTGCTATCATAATGGCAAGAAAAAGGAAACTAACAAAGGAGGATAGACAAACCATTATAACCTTTAGGAGTGTAGGTCTTTCCTTTAGAGAGATTGCAAAGAGAGCCAAAGTGTCAGTGAGTACAGTTTCCTACACCATCAAAAGACATTTGGAAACTGGAGGAAACTCTGACAGGAAGAGGTCTGGCAGACCCAAAGCCACAACAGAAGCAGAAGAAAAATTTCTGAGAGTCAGCAGCTTGCGTGACCGGCATCTCACGGGACAACAGCTTCAAGCACAACTTAACAGTGGTCAAAGTAGGCAAATATCAGTTTCAACTGTTAAAAGAAGACTTCGAGCTACAGGTTTGAGAGGTTGTGTGGCAGTAAGAAAGCCATTGCTAAAATGGCAAAATAAGAAGAAGTGGCTTGCCTGGGCCCTGAAACACCAGCACTGGACTGTTGAAGACTGGAAGAAGGTTTTATGGACCGATGAATCGAAATTTGAAATTTTCGATTTGCCATGCAGGGTTTTTGTATGTTGATGAGTGGGTGAAAGGATGGTACTAAGTGTGTGACACCGACTGTCAAACATGGAGGAGGAAGCGTGATGGTTTGGGGCTCTTTTGCTAGATCCAGGGTCAGTGACTTGCACAGAATGACTGGCACCCTGAACCAAAAGGGCTACCACAGCATTTTGAAGCACCATGCAATACCCTCTGGTCTACGCCTAGTTGGTCAGGGGTTCATCCTACAACAAAATAATGACCCGAAACATAGGTCCACACTATGTCAGAACTACCTTAGAAGAAAAGAACAAGACGGTAGGCTTCAAATCATGGAATGGCCAGCACAGTCTCCAGACTTAAACCCCATCAAGCTGGTTTGGGATGAAGTGGACAGAAGGGTGAAGGCAAAGTAACCAACAAGTGCAACACATGTCGAAAGAATGCCACCAGTGTGTTCAGCTGTTATAACTGCAAAAGGTGGCTACTTTGATGAGTCAAAAATTTAGATTAATTGTGTTAGAGAACAATTCCATCACTTCTTTTTTAACTCCAAGTGTTTTTTGTTCTACACTTTAATTTTAGAGTACACTGAGACAATAAACTGTGTAAATTTCAATAAATACTGGAAAAATGGAGGTGTTCTAAAACTTTTGACCAGTAGTGTGTGTATATATATATATATATATATATATATATACACATACATATATATATATAAAATATATGCAGTATATATAACTAAGCTCTGTTTACTGTTAACCTGTTTTTTTTCTCATGCTGCTTTGATATTTGTTTATAGAAAGGAGTTTGCAGCAAAAATAGAATCTAAGGACCTTAAGTGAAAAAACTCTTTGTGTATAGACTCTCCTATATAAATTAAATTCTGTGAATTTTCACATGACGCGTGACTTAAGCGTCTGAAGGTGTGGTTGCTGATCTGGAATTCGGGTGTCGGCTCCACTCACATCTAAGCCCCTTGTTTAGGCACCAGGAGGACAGGACGATTCTAAAGTGGCTGTCGTATTAGTCTTCTTGTGTCAGCTGAGGCAGTCTAAGTTCTTCTGCATGAAAACAAAAGATGTTACATTAGATTATGCTCAAAAATGATTTTCAGATATTTTTACACATGAAATTATGATAAACCACACAGAGATGCAACACTTAGATCGGAACACTGTTTCTGCAGTTCTGTTCCCTTTGATTCCTGGTCTGTACTATGTCCCTGTCAAGAACCAAGACTGTAATCGGACGCAAGTGCGCAACACGGGAATTTATTCCAAAAAACAGGCAGAAAGGAACAAGGAACTGAAGAGGTACAAAAGGCTCTCTTAAACAATACAAACAGGCTCTAACGTGATCTCAGGCAAAGGTCTGTGGCAAGTAACCAAAAGTAGACTTCGCAGGGGAAGTGCAGAACTAAGGAGTATAAATAGGCAGGGGAATAAATGAAATTAACAAGTGAACAGGTGCAGGTGATGAGTGATCAGACCGGTGATCAGTAGACCGGCGACGCTGAGCGCTGAGTGGCTGAGGCCGACAAGGGAGGAGGCGAGGTCGTTACAGTCCCATAACAGTGAGAGAAAGACAAGAGCCCAGGCGACATAAGTGAATACAGCCTCACAGGGGATGACTGTGATTTGAACTCTGAAGTCCATTTATAACTTTGCTTGTTCACCGTTCATTAGTTGACTGTACGTTTAAAAGGCTTTTGAAAAGTCTTTGTGTATACAGAACACTGCATCAGTCAGTTACTCTGTTTTGTCCATATTGACTTTCACATTCACAGGAAATTAAGTTGAATTAGTGTCTCACAGACACTAAAACGCTAACACTTTACAACATAGACTTCAGTGGTAGACATTCTCGATGCACATCTAAGTATGTACAGTAATGAATCTGAATGTATTAATTCAGATATGAATGACATTTGTGACGACTTTCCTTTACCTCTCTTTTGTCTCTCACAGCAACAGTGGCAACAGCAGACAAGGATGACGCAGATGCATAAGAGGATAATAAACATTTCTCCTCCAACTGCAATGCCCACCAGCGCCACTAGATTTGAGTCTAAAAAAGGACACCAAATAAAACAATAACCACTCATTTATTGAACACCCACATCATCATCATCATCATCATCATCATTATCATCATGCAGTTTTTGGGTTTAAACGCCTTTCCCATTAACAGAAAAGCAATACTATCAATGGTTCAGTAAATGCATCTGCTGTGAATTTTGTGAAAAAAAAAAGTTTCAAATGATTCAAAAATGTATTCTAGCTTTTAAAAAGGACATAATGTTCATCTTGATGAACAGAAATGAAGAATTTTGTCAAAATCAGCCTGAGTTAACCATGTTTGCTTTGAATAAACATTATACCATATTGTAGGTCCTGTATTTTAGTCCAAAAAGGAATTAAAAAAAAAAAGGGTCCTGGGCCTCTGAAGTCTTTATTCAAACAGAATAGTTTGTCATGCTCCGGGGGGGCTCTCATGAGCAATGACACTTTCCTTTAGCAGCATGTCTTTATCTTATTATATCAGATTAAGCTGATGAGTTGCATTGCTACTAGTTCTCAGATAGGAGTGTACTTTGAGAAAAGGCATGTGGCTGCAAGCATTTACAAAGAGTGTTGCAAAAAAATGCAACACTACCATTTATTGGGATCATTTACAGCTTCTATTGATGTAACAGTACAAACAACCACCTGGGCAAATTCACCAACAAGATTCGTGAACAGTTTTTAAAAAGTTTTTATGCATTGTACTTTTTTTTCCATTGTTATGCACATAATTTCATGTGTTCACAAAAAAATAATGAGATTCCGGATGTCAAAGCCAAATCAGAGATTAATATATAACTGTACCTTCACACGCTGGCTGAACCTCTTGACTTGTGTCTTCACTGATGTTGTTTCTGACCGTGCAGGAGAACTGGCTTTTGATGTCTTGTGGAGACGGTCTAATGTTCTTATTATCCTTCATGTCACTAATTACCGTTCCATTCTTTTTCCAAATCACAGACTGGACGTATGCAAAGTCATTAACGTTACACATCAAGGTGGGAACAGAGTCCTGACATGTGTATGTGACTTCAGGCTTAGGAACTCGTTCTGGAAGCAGTAAAAAATCAGGAGTCAAATCTGGACTCAGACAGTGAAATTGATAAAATAATGTATGGTGACTAGTCATAAAGGCTTTATCTTACAAAAAGCTACATTTGTTTTAATTGCTAAGATTTACCATGGTCTCCCAATATCTGGATGGATGTCAGACCAAGCAAACACAAATACCTTGTTGTGTTAAATAGCTATCTAATAAGAGTGAGCAACTTCTTATAAAAACAAACTAAAATTTTCCATGCTTATCCAATACTTAGGTCTTAGGAATGCATGTTTTCACATCCTTTCACTTACCAAGCACACACAGACGTTTTATTGTGCTCCCTGTCATTCTTCCTTGGGCATCATGAACCTCAGCTTTGTAGGTCCCTGCACTGTCTAACTGTATATTCTTTAGAATCAGAGAGCCATTATCTGTAGTATTCAGTTTTTCAATCTTGACAGCAGACTTCTTCATAAGGTAAACTCTTTCTCTATCATGCGTCCATGACAGGTCTACTTTCAGGTGCTTAGTGTCCAGTGGAATGGTCCAATTGTCACCCACTGCTTTGTAGATACAAGATGTTTCTTGCCCTCGAAGAGAGTAAAAAAAATACTCTGTTAATGTGTATAAAACTACTTACACAAATTTAAGTGGTGTTCAGTGAACAACCAGTAAGAGATAGAAACACAGGCATACACACACACACACACACACACTTTTGTATGCACACAATGCTGAATAACCTCACTTACACATACATTTTGATTGTGTGCTGTGGTTAGCTTTAGTGTTACTGCAAATGCGCAATGAAAACCAAAGAATCAAGCATGTTTTTTTAACTCAGTGGTAAAAAAAAGTACATTGTTAAATTTAACACATAGCAATGGACACTGCCTTTCACGGTATACACGCAAACCGCATGTCAGAGTGTAGAGTCTGGTTCACCATACCAAGGTAAGAGATATCTGACATATACAGAAAAAGAAAGGGGCACAGTGGCTGGGCAGAGTACATTAGTAACAACTGAACTTGGTTTTTATGTGTGCATTTATATATATTTTCCTGACGCTGATTGGGTCGTGGGGGTAAACTCATTACACATTTTTTCTCAAAAATGTTCATTTAAAATCCATTAGTAAATGAAAATATGGAGTTAGATCCCTGACTTGCAATTGTGTGACTTTATCAGACATTAAAGAAGTCAGACAAGAAAACATCAACACAAACACAACAGGAAGGTTTTTAGTCTTCAGCCCTAAGGGACTGAAGTACAGACAATGTTCCCTTTAATGGCTCTTAATTTCAGATGGCCTAATGACTGAGAATAATGAGTTTAGTAGAGTTATAACAGCAGATACAGGTAGAATGGCTGGGAACACTCCAATAGTGTACATACAAAAGAGGAGATTTAGAAACACTCATGAAAGCAGGGGTCTTCTGTTCCTTACTTTTGTAGAGTATAGGTACAAAATTCACATTCCAGTTCCCATACATTCACTAAACACTCCGTTAAAAGTCAGCTCAGTTTGGACACATTCATGTACAAATATAAAAACACACCCTTAAATCACAATCTGAGCATAAGATATGGTATTTCCCTTCATAAATTCAAGAAGTGATTTGTGAAATAGTTTTGTTTCCAACTTCTGTATTTTTGACTGCAGTCTGAGAAAAACATTAGGTCTGACTGCAGACTGTGAGACACTTAGATTATCTTGGCATCATTCCTGAGCTATGTGTCTTGGTACTTGTCAAAACTGAGATGAGCTGTGTTTATCTGCAGTGTGTGAACACTGTTGATGATACGACTGTTGATTCTAATTTGAAACATAGGTAGGCCCCTTCAGCATAAACAGCACATCTGCTAGCTGGCTGACATGCTGCCCTAAGTTAAAGGCTGAAGGCTAACCTGTGTTAGATCTCTAAAACTGACCACTTTGAGGTGCAGTAGTTAGTGACTGTGTATCCTGAGTGTTTCACATTTTGAAAATTTGAAAAGAAATTGTATGCATTTTAACAACAAATGGTGCAGGTACTCTCTGGGCATGGGCCATGTTTTGTATGCATGTTGTGTCTTGTTGCATATCTAATTCTGTACTGCTGTGGGGGACTAGGTGGTTTTAGTAAGCATACAGGGTTTTTTTTTACCACAAATACACACACACACACACACACACACATAGACACACACAGTTGGTGTAACTTAATTGGATCGTAATATAGAATGTGCAATATAGAAATTGCTCTGGAAAAGTGCATCAACTAAATGAGCATACATGTAAGATAAATTTAAAAAAATCATCAATAGACAATAAACAGCAAACTGCATAGAGCCTCATCTGATGTTTACATTTAAATCAATCAAAAATGTGCATACAAAGCATTTTATACTGCTACAAAGATAAGAACACAGGAAGTTGGAGGATAGTCAGTATACTCTGTCTGAGCATTGTTTTATAAATGCACCAATGAAAAAAAAACAAAACATTTTGACAGTGAATTATATGTAGGTGCATGTAGGCTACATAGTGTTTCTCATAACAAGATCGCCGTCCTATTAAGGCATTTGACAAACGGAGTTTTAAAATTCAGTTCAATACAATTAATGTAAAGATATCTACACTGGAGAGGAACGGCATCCGTGCATAATAACGTAAATGTCCGAGAGGGAAAGTTGGCACGTTAAAGCTTTATACGTAAAAATATAGTCAGCCTTACAGTTCATGACAATAAGAGAACATATAAGATAAGATAAAATAAGATAAGATAACATATAAGAAAGAGCAAACTCGCATCACGGCTTTTTCCCCCAGCTTTTCTGACAGAACACCTCGAAACACTGCAAAAGTTGCTTGCTCAAAATTCTACTGAAATATGCGTTTAAAAAGACTACACAGAAGTAAACTATAAATATAAATTGTTATTTATTCATATAAATATATATTGTAATACTCACCTAATGTCAGAGACAAAATGAAAATGGCAAAGTGCCATTGTTTTATTGTCATTTTTCGAAAGCGCATAATTTTTTTTTTTCCGAAGGACGCTCTCTTTCAAAGAGTCAAGCGAAAGTTGACTTTTAAGATAAGTCAAACTTGGCTTGAAGCCGGTGGGGCCGTGATAATCGGTCTCGATAATGCCAATGCTTACACTACTACAACAACGACGACTACTACTCCTGCTAATAATAATCTAAACTGCAATTTGCAACTGGATGATTACTTGGACAGTTAATATTTTTGTGTGGGACGCTACCATCTGTTACCAGTGCCATGGGCGGAGCCGGGTAAGGGCCAAGTGAAGCTCGGAAGAAGCGTTTGGAAGTGTTCCTCTCTTTCGTATTCTTTTTCGGTAAATTTTGTGCATCTGCGTGAGATAAAAACAGACATTTGTTGTTAACGAGATAAGCTTTCTATATTTATGATAGATACAATTGCCTTTGGGAGTTCGGACAGTTTCCTCTTTTGAATGGGACACAGACTGCCAAAACAACACCTGCGACTACGTCGGACGTAATGGATTGGGGTGGTTTAACTACTGTTACTGATGTTAACTATGCACGGTAGAGCTGTCTGAAATAATGTTGTTTCTTTTTAGTATGCAATACGCATGAGCACGATTTAGGGGGGGGGTTCGTCCTTGGCGCCGTAGTACTATATCATACCTTCAGGCAAGCGACTCCAAGTTTTCTTTAGGCTATGTTTCACTCCAGTTTCGAAATAAAATTAAATTAATTGCAAATTCTCCATCTTCTTTATTTCCTTCACGTTCGCCACTTCTTTTAAGAGCGGAAGAAGGTCTGCTTTGCTTATTTGTTTTTAACTGATTCGTCGTCAAGCTCTATTAAATCGAGCACGAATTTCATCAAGCTCTGCGTGTGATTTGGTTCAGTCGTGGGCAAGTTTACCAACTCACGTGCACGATTTAAGAAACGGACGCCGTAACTTTTGACTGCCCGATATTATAACATTATCTTAATGACTACCGCCCTGTTGCACTGACATCAGTCATCATGAAGTGCTTCGAGCGACTAGTTAAAACCAGGGGTGGACAGTAACGAAGTACATTTACTTGAGTACTGTACTTAAGTACATTTTTCGAGTATCTGTACTTTACTTGAGTGTTTTTTTTTTTTTTTAAACTTATGACTTTTACTCCACTACATTTGAAATAAAAATATTGTACTTTTCACTCCACTTCATTTCTACGAAGGTTCTCGTTACTCGTTACTTGTTACTTTAACGCATAGCTTTGAAGTCAGCGGACGAATTTTCTTTTCTAAAATGCGATAGGCCATATTGTGTTCATCACAGGGGAAAAACCATTCATTCATTATCTAAACCGCTTATCCTGATTAGGGTCGCGGGGGTGCTGGAGCCTATCCCAGCGCACATAGGGCGAAGGGCGGGGACCCTGGACAGGTCGCCAGTCCATCGCAGGCAAACACGCTCACACACACATTCATACCTAAGGACAATTTTAGTGTCTCCAATTCACCTAACCTGCATGTCTTTGGACTGTGGGAGGAAACCCACGCAGATACGGGGAGAACATGCAAACTCCACACAGAAAGGACCCGGCCGGGAACCCGAAACCTTCTTGCTGTGAGGCAACAGCGCTACCCACTGCGCCACCGTGCCGCCTAGGGGAAAAGCCAATCACAGTAAATTACTCCAATGCTGTCAGTCAAGTGCGTGCTGCATTTTTTTTAAACAACTGAAGTTGTCGGTTTTACTGATGGCTACTACAATGGAAGATAAAGATGATAAAGATAAAGGTTCCTCACCAGAGCAGCCATGGCCATATCTTAAGTCCATGTCTGAGATTTTTGAAATCAACTGTTTTCCAAGCTAATTGCTTCCCGTATGCGTACGGAAACCAGTTGGCTTGAAAACCATTTGGGGCATAACACCGGGTCCTGTGTGAATCCACTGCTGCTGCATACTAATAGTTAGCTAGTGAAAATGTCGAGTTAACGTTACTGACAAAAATCCTATCAGAAATATATGTTTTAATCTTGTCAGGTAAACACAGTAATATTTGTAAGGTCAGCGGATTCACGTAGGACCCGGTCCCAATAAGACGAGGGGGAATCAAGCGGTTACGATGGTCATCCAGCTGTTTCACCTTTCAGACAATGCTATGTAGTAGAAGTATAATTAACCTATAGCTATAGCCTACAGCATTATGACGTGTTTATCCTTTTAAGGCCAGTCTGAGTTAACCTAGTGCCTGTTTAACTGAAGCTATACACTGTCTTTTATAGAGGAAGCATTTGGTTCAACTGTGTTTCTATAGGCTTTGTAGCATATTCCACAAGCTTTTTATTCTACAGGTTCTAGAAGCAAGTGCATTCAGTAGTTTGTTTCAGAGTCATTAGACTCTGTAAATGCATTGTTGCAACGATACAATGATGCGATGACATTAAAAAGAAAATGTACTTTTGAATACTTAAGTATTTTTAAAAGCAAGTACTCCAGTACTTTAACTCAAGTAAAAATTGAACTGAACAACTTTTACTTGTAGAGGAGTAATATTTGACCAGGAGTATCTATACTTTGACTCAAGTAATGGAGTTGTTTACTTTGTCCACCTCTGGTTAAAACCCACATCTGCTCCTCCCTTCCTGTCACCTTGGACCCTCTTCATTTTGCATACAGACCAAACAGGGCCACAGATGACGCCATCACCTTGGCGATACACACCATGCTAACCCACCTCAACAAGGGGAATACATATGTGAGAATCCTCTTCATTGACTACAGCTCAGCATTCAACACCATCACTCCCTAAAAACTCGTCTCAAAGCTCGCTGACTTCAGTCTAGCGCCCTCCATCTGCAGCCGGATATTAGACTTCCTGGCTGGCAGGCCCCAGTGAGAATCAGCAGCCACACCTCATCCTCACTGATCCTCAACATAGGCGCACCACAGGGCTGTGTGCTCAGCCCCCTACTGTACTCCCTATTCACCCACGACTGTACTGCCAAGCACAGCTCAAATGTCATCATCAAGTTTGCTGACGACACGACCATCCTGGGCCTCATCACAGACAATGATGAGAAGGCTTACAGAGAAGAGGTGAGGGCACTAACCAGCTGGTGCCAAGACAACAACCTCTCTCTCAACGTCAGTAAAACCAAAGAGATGATCGTAGACTTCAGGAGACAGCAGGGGAGTGGGCACCTCCCCATTCACATTGGTGATGCTGAGGTTGAGAGGGCCAGCAACTTCAAGTTCTGTGCACATCACTGAGGATCTCTCCTGGTCGCTACACACAGACACCATGGTCAAGAAGGCTCGCCAGTGGCTCTATTTCTTGAGAAGACTGAGGAAGTTTGGCATGAACACCAGCATCCTCACCAACTTGCTGACGGGCTACATCACGGTCTGGTGCGGGAACTGCTCTGCCCACAGCCGCAATCACTACAGAGAGTGGTGGATGTGGCACAGCACATCACAGGCGACAGACTCCTTGCCATTCAGGACATCTTTCACCAGCGGTGTCTTCTGAAGGCTCACACCATCATTAAGGACCGCGGCCACCCAGCACGCAGACTGTTCTCCTTGTTACCGTCTGGCAGACGATACAGAAGCATGGCTACACATACCACCAGACTTAAGGACAGTTTTTACCACCAGGCCATAAGGCTTCTCAACTCACACATCTAAACATCCCCCATTGGAGACTGGACTACCTGCTTGTTGCACTGTCCACTGCTTAAGTGCACTGTTTACTCAACTTAACTTGCACTGCACTGATTACCTACACAGGCTACTCCCTACTGCACTGTCCACTGTCTACTGCAGTTTCAATGCACTGCTTCACATTGATTACTGCACTGATTCACAATGTTTATGCGATACTGCACTGACACTACACTGGTACATAAAGCTGCACATCCCCCTATGTGCAATACCGTTGTTCACACTCGCCACTTTAAAATTTAATTTTAAGCCTCCTTCACATGTATATAGTGTTATATTTCATATTCTGTTATATTTATTGCGCACCCTCCTTGTATTTTAATTGTTCTATTGCTCATACCTCTCTTTTCTATTACTTTTCTCAGTTAACTCCCTATTCTCCTACTCTTTATTTTACTCTTACTCTTAATCCTTATTGTCTCACCCTTTATTTATTTAAATCCCTTATCCCTGTACTCTTATTCTTACAACTAGTGTGCTCTTATTGCTGAGTTGACCTGTTTCTCTCGTCTCATACATTTCATTGTACCGTTGACCCTGTGCTAATCTACATATGACAAATAAACTCTTGAACTGATTTGGAATAAACTCTTGAACTGATAACTAAAATTATAGCCTATGCTGTGTTGTCCCTCTACCCCCTGTCTATCTACTCTGACTTCCTTAATTTATACATAGTTACAGATTATGGGTGTGTATAGATAGATAGATAGATATCCAGATTCCCTACCAATGTTATGAGGAGTTAATATTAAACTTTGGTTTAGTTATTAGGACTAAACAGCCATTATGAACTTCAATGAGTCAAACTTCTTTTCACAAACACTTGCTAAGTAAAATAAGATTCTACATATACCTACTATATAATCAGCATCATGAATAACACTGGGCAGAATGGAATGAATACAATTTACTTAGAAGTTAAAAAGTAAAAAGAAAAAGACAAAAACAAAGAAAAAGGTTGTGGGAACAAAATGCATAAATACATACGCGTCATTTAAGTGCAGTACACAGAGTAAATACCAGGGAGAAAAACAAAGAAGCAGATAATTAAACACGAAAATCTGTAACATCTCTAATGTAGATATATTGTGGGCCAATGTAACTAAAATAGTCAAGCCGATAATTTCAATGAAATACGTAAAATGTTGCAGTCCTGTTTTGAGGCTTGGGGTGGTGTGGCTTAAATTAAACAGCTGCTTCACTATGGGACCAAAATTGTAATACCACAGCTTTGAAATGCCAAGGACGTATATCTTCACTGTGTTGACACTGTGCAGTCCAGCCACACACAGCAGCACCGCTGACAACCATCAACTGAGTTTTGAGTAGAGGTACTTTATAGCAAGCAAACCATGCAAGATCAAGATCAAGTTCAAGCTCATTTAAAGCCCAGTATCACTGCTAACAGTCTCAAAGGGCTTTACATGCTCACAGGATTACAACAAACAGAGCAGGGTGGCACCCCCTGACTTGATCCTCAAAGCGGGCAAGAAAAAACTCCTCAAAAAACCCAGACGCTAGGGAAAAATAAGAGAAATCCTGAGAAGGACCACAGAGAGAGGAGACCCCTTCTAGGCCAGCCAGGTGTGCAATAGGTGCCAACCCAGTGGGCAAATTACAAACAGCACAGCGATAATGAAAATGAAAACACAACAAGTAGACAATATAAAGAATGACAAAACAGCAGGGGGCTCAGCTGGGGTGGACGACACAGGCCCAGGAAGTCACGGAGCCACAGCAGCCATCAGGACAATGATGAAGAGAGAGATGACAGGGAGGGAGGGAGGAAGGGAGGGTACACCTAAGAAGAATATTCTTAGTATATTCTAGCTGTCTTTTGGTGAAACTTCAGATGTTTAATCTATCTCTAGCATCAAGATAAGAGTACCTAACAGTAACTTAAGAGAACCTAACAAACTGTAAATATGACTTAATTAGTTTAGAAATTGATCCATGTTCACTTAAGTAGACTCAGGAGATGCTTCTGACCATTGCTACCTTCTCTCATGCCCGCCACTTCAAGTTCAAGTTTATTTGTTTAGTGCTTTTCACAATCAAAATTGTCTCAAAGCAGCTTTACAGCAATCAGTGCCTGAACCCCCAGTGAGCAAGCCCAAGGCAACAGTGGCAAAGGAAAACTCCCTAATGGAATGAATAGTAGGAAGAAACCTTGAGAGGAACCAAGACTCAACAGGGGGAGCCCATCCTCCTCTGGCCAGCACATAAAATAGACATTCATGGTGTAGAATGAGTCCAAGATAAACAGATTCAGTGGTCTCTGCAATTATTTACATCGTACAGTAGAAAGTGTGTACAGTGATTTGTTTATAGTATTAAAGAGTTCATATACAAGGTTCTAGGAACTCTAGGTGGTAACAGGTATAGATTAATTTGACAACCAAGCAGTATTCATATCAGTAAGTTTGTCTTTAAGACCAACCATATAGTGGCTGAGAACGATTAGCTTTGCTATAATTATAATTGAGATTTTGGTATGGCTACAAGGGACAGGTTGTTCTTGGTTCATAGTCAGGTTGAGTTGTGTAACAGGTGCGGCGCTGGCTCAGAACAGGGGCCTGCAGAAGGTCCAGGCAGGAGGCACAGAAGTATATAGGCCTCATTCTGGGAGCAGATGCTTGAGACGGGAACCTTGTAGACCTCAGAATGGATACCCCAGTGTTGGGGCAGGGAAGTGAAGATAAAAGAAGAGAGGGAACAAGAAAGTTACAGCAAACTGAGGCATGCAGTAGTTTTTTTTAAATTTATAATGGCATTGATTCTGATTCAACTGCAGCACAAATGCTCTGGCAGTCCTAATTAATAGAGCTCTGACACCAAAAAAATAAAAATAAAAAAGGTCGGGAAGCCACAGGCCACATGGCCGTATGGTGTCCTTGAGACATCAACAACTCTCCATTCCATTATCAACAAACTTAAGTGATTGCATGTGAATAGAGAAGAGACAGCATTGACATCTCATTTCATTAAAACACTCCATGACCACGGTCCACCGCCCCAACCCTTTTGGCTAAGATGATTAGCTATATGCTAGGCTGAATGGGTAGGTCTTTAGACTTAGACTAAGAGAGTGTGTCAGAATCTCACACAGTGGTTGGAAGTTTGTTCCACAGTTTAGGAGCCATGTAAACGAAGGTCCTGCCACCAGCTGTAGATTTTGTTATTCTCGGTAAGGAAAGAAGGTTTGAGTTTTCTGATCTATGAGGGCGGTGCAGGCTGTAAGGTGTTAAGACATCACTTAGGCGCAGGGGGGCTAGAGAATTAAGGGCCTTATATGTTAGCGGCAGAATTTTATAACTGATACAAAACCTAACAGGTAACCAGTGTAGAGGGGATAATATTGGAGTAATATGTTCACACTTCCCAGTTCTTGTAAGAGGCCTAGCTACAGCATTCAGAAACCACTGAAGCTTGTTTATGTACATGTCAGGGCATTCAGTTAATAGCGCATCACAATCATCTAATCTAGATGTCATGAACGCATAGGGCTGCAACAATAACCGCATCACCGTCATACCGCAGTATTAGGAGGTGTACCGCGGTGTTGAGCCTGTAATCGCCATTACCGTCATAACAGCTTCTTTCCCCCTTATCTGAGAGTGCTGCCATCCTCATGTGGCTTTTGGCTCGGTCTCTGGCCTTGTCTACAGGCACATATCCAGATAGTTTTGAAAACTCACTCTTTCAAGACGTGTATGTAATGTAAAGCAACAGGGCAGCTGGCATACAGAGACTCATCAGATCTTTCCTTGGATTGATGAAGATGAATTGTTTCTAGATATTTATCAGTACAAAATAACTATTTGTGTCTTTAACACTTCCTCTCTCACATGCACACATACAATTCTCATGTCTATTTTTACTGTGCGTTGTAGAATACAGTTTGTTTGCGAGTGACTTCCTTAACTTATATGTAGTTACTGACAATTTCTCCTTTACAAACTGTGCACATACATTTTGTATCTCATTATTTGTGTTAACTTGGCAAGTCATCAATATAAGACTTTAGTTTTAAATTCGAAAACATCTCCTCAAATTATACAGTTAGGGGATGGGAGATGTTATATATATATGTGTGTATGTGTATGTGTGTGTGTGTGTGTGTGTGTGTGTGTGTGTGTGTAAGTGTGTATATATATAATTCTGGTCAAGTTAAGTAAGTACATGATCCCATTGGGACTGCCAGTATTACTATGCAGTAATGTGAAGAGCATTAATTTATCTTATTTTATTACTTGTTTTATTATTGTTGTATTGATTACTGCCTGTATGAAGCTTTACACTTTTTCTTTTCTTATTTAATTTTATACTGATATATGTTTGCACAGTTGTTTGCGGAGTTGTTGCAATTAATTTTACTGCTGTTGCACTTGTACAATCAAGCATGTGACAAATAAATCTCTTGAGTCTGAAATCTTTAATGAAAAATATACAATATGGAAGTAAAGCTCCTCCTAGTGGTACAGTGTTGAACTACAAGTAAGTGACTGCACTGGGGGTTCTTTGCGTGACACCAAGGTGTTAAGACCCCAGGTTATACTGAGGAGCTCAGTAGAGCCCTATCATTAATTCAGAGACAGACCTGCTGTACTGGGAAACCAGAAACAGACCTGGAAACAAAGAACAACGTGGGAATGGGGATGCACTAGCTGCATTATAAATGAAACTACAGGTGATCATGTATGTGTTTAATATAGGCCAATATTGCATATGATAATAAACCCACTGTACAGTGGCTTCATATGTTTCTCTGTTCCTCCTTGCTCTGTTCCTCTGTTCTCCCTTGTCTCGCTGTCTGATTAGTCGTTCTGTGTACCAGTACAAACGGGAAAAGGAGAACGTCCAGAATAGGCCTTTGCAGTACATTTCATTAATTTCTTTTATTGCAGACCTGCAGAGCTGAGCCATACAGAGTGATACTTTTAATACAGAGCATGGGTGACATCTGGGTCTTCTGCGTTGACATGGACTAGAGGCTCCTGCCATATCTCCACCAGTCTCTGTGTTTCTATAAACTCTGCAAGAACACAAAATAAACAGCAGGGGGCAGCACTGACACTAATCAAAAGCTTGAATTGATTTCACTACATAGCTGTGGAAATGTTAACGTGAAGAGATAATACATTTGCACTTACATATAAATATTGTAAGGACCTTGATGAACTAGATAAGATCATTTACAAACAGACACAATTCTTCTTTTGCCAAAATGAAGTTATTCATGCATATATTCATAAACAGTCTCTCTACAATTGTTTAGATCATTTGAGGACAGGGTGAGTCATATATTATGTACTCTCCAAAGACAGCAGTGAGAGGCGCAGTAAATGTCATTCTCACAGAAGAAAAGCTTCTTACTCTTGTCACTATGACTACATCTTCATAATTAGATTCAATACGTGTGACTCAAATGCAGAGAAATTTCAGCGATCTTCACATGCTGTGTGTGTACCTATGTATGTGTTTGTGCGCATTCAGTCTGTAACAAAATTCACACAGATTTGCCAAATGATTTGCCCTGTTTTCATCATTCGGTAAAACACAAGCGTTGGCACAAAACCCCCTTCTCTATATGGTCTCTTACTTCTCAGAACTTTCTTCACTGCAGGAAACTAGGCATCTCAGAATCTTCCAGAACAACCCATATTAACATGTCAACATTTGCATATGAATGTCTCTCCCTCTCTCTCTTTGTTTCTCACACACACATACACAAACACACACACAAGCAATCATTCAACACTCTCTTTAAATGATTCACGAATGTCATTTTTAACTGACGTATTGAGCAGAATGTTTATATATTTCGGACTTGTAGAGCACAGAAGGTTCTCTAAGGTTCTGCTCTCTCACTTTTTTTCTCCTCATATTTCTATTTGTCTGTTTTTTCTGTTGGCCTTTATCTTGCTCTTTGCTCAGTTTACTGTCTGTGTTTCCATGAATAGGTCTAACCAAGGAATCAAAATGATTTATTGTCTCAGATTAGAATCAGATTATGTTTTCAACACATTATGCCCATCCTGCTGTATATAACAGTGTTACACACACAGGTAATTTCAAGTAAATAATGTAACAAACTATTAAGCATTGACATCACTTCAGTGAACTCCTTTTTATCCTCCTTTATGTTATGTTTTATTAATTTGAAGATTGATGAACATATGCTTTTGGATACTTATATTTCTCTAGATTCATTAATGGGGTGAAGTTCTTTCAGTCCCTGAGTTCTTAAAATTTTTTACTGACTTAGAACGAGAATTATAGGACATAACTAATGTAAATGAATGTGTGTCAACCATCATCGCAGAGCACAGAAAAACAGGAAACACATCAGTTGACCAATGTTCCACCCTCGGCCTGTAAATTCTCTCTGAAATGTGAGCAGAGCAAACAGGAATTCCCAATTTCTTTAAATCTTTTTCACATTTCGATAACAATGTGAAAATAAGAATGGAGTCTTAGAGGTTTTCATTTTTTCAAGGTTGCCTGTGGCCTCTAGAATGACCTCTCCTCGCTGTTCTTTAAGTTTGGAGTAATTTAGGTTGAAAGTGATTTTTGCCGTAAACCTTCTGCTTAATACTTACCTTTAATATGCTTAACAGAGTATTCAAAGAAAGTTTTATTTTGTTTGTTTTACCCTGTCTTTATTAAAGCCTTTCCATAAAAGATTCAAAGTTATGGTTCATTCTCTGATTTGAAGTTCCCCAGTCTCCTCAGGCAATCTACAGGATGAATCTATCCTGAAATTACATTATTTCACAAATTTAACAGGTCAGATATATTCAAAGTTATTTCCCCAATAATAATGTAATATTTTGATAATGCAATGAATGTTTATTTTATTGAATGCGTTGTAGGGAACTGAAAATCTATACAGTAGTTTTAAACACCCACTAGACAAAAGCAGTGTTACCCACATTCACCACAATGTCATCACACCAAACGTTCACACGTCTTTGTGTTCCACTTGTCGGATTTGCATATTGATATTAATTATGCTGAAAAATTAAAAGAGTTGGGTTGAGTGACAATATACATGTAAACTATAATCCAGCCACCTTCAAAGTGTTTTTTTTTTTTAAACCTCATTTCATAAATACCATATCACTCTAACGGCTGAATGTTACATTGGTGCCTTGTTCATTGGGGTTAAGCTTTCTTTCAGGCTCTTTTTTTTTTTCTGAGCAGCCTTTCCAACCGCAGCATCGATAGGCTTAATTCAGTTATAACAGGAAAAGAGCAAAGACCCAGTTTTAAGCACCAAGAAAGGTGGGCTTGCAACGAATGTTCGCAATAGCTACAAGTCACATATGAGCACAGGAAATGAAAGTATTCAGTGATGTGCTGAGAGTGCTGTTTAAGTGAGGAGGTAGAGAAGACTTGAATAGACACTCTTTTTATTCTCTTTAAGCAGTGTGTACTTTCACTGCAGTTCATATTACTCACTGTTATTCGGTATAAACAATATACAGCGGATTATAAAATACAACACAATTGTTGAAATGAAAAAAAAAAAAAAAAAAGTGACCAAAAATTGCCATTTCTCATTTAACATTGTTGCATACTTGTCATTGCGGTTAATCCATAACAAAGTTTTGCTTTATTGCTCCAGACAAAAAAAAAAAAAAAACACTCCTCAAAGTAAGGTAAATTATTAAAAACCCCACAGCACTGACAATAAGTCACTGTTAATTTTGTTGGCTCAATCTCATTTCAGCTATCTGTTTGTAGCTTATTCTAACTCCTTTTACATCAGAACTGGAGTCACATATTCCAAATATAAATTGGATTTTTACATGTGTGTATATATATATATATATATATATATATATATATATATATATATATATATATATATATATATATATATATATATATATATATGTGTGTGTGTGTGTGTGTGTGTGTGTGTGTGTGTTTGTGTGTGTATATAATGTAGGTATACATGAATGGATAGATGTCATCCTTGTCATCTGTCAAATTTTACATCACACATGACAGATGTCATGAGGATCCCAGCGTCTGAAGATATGGCTGCGGATCGGCGTCAGGCTTCGGTGGCGGTTCCACTTGCACATGACCTACACGATTAGGTATAGCAGGGAGAGGCCGGCTCTGAATGGACTTCCTGGGTGGGGTCTGGTCATAGCTGTAATCTGGTTGCATCAGTGGGGCCAGTCTGAGCTCCTTCTCTTCTGTTCAAAAGATTTTGTATTACATTACACTAAAAAATCATTTTCCAAACATCAGCCAACAGATATTTTGTACATATGAAGTTATGATAAATCATAAACGTAAAGTAACAATTGCTGAAGATTGTTTTAATCCTTGTTCTGTACTATGTCCCATGACAGTGAGAGAAAGACAGGGGCCGAGGAAACATAAGTGAATGCAGCCTAATGGGGGATGACTATGATTTGAACTCTGAAGCCCATTTATAAGTTTGCATGTTCACCGTGCATTAGTTGAATGTACATTTAAAAGACCTGTAAAAAATCTTTGTGTGTACAGAACGCTGCATCGGTCAGGTTACTCTGTTTTGTCCATATTGACTTTCATGTTCACAGGAAATTAAGTTGAATTAGTGTCTCACAGACACTAACAAGCTAACACTTTATTATATAGACTTCGGTGACGGACATTCTCAATGCAAATCTAGGTATGTATTGCAATGAGTCTCACTGCTCCTTGCAGTTTAGCATCCTGTTGTGTAACATAATGACATCTGTTTACCTCTATCTCGTCTCTGACGGCGTTTATGGCTCCAGCAGACAAGAGCTATGCAGATGATTGTAAGGATGAGAAATGCTCCTCCTCCAGCTAAAATACTCACCATCACCCAAAATTCCAAACCAAATAAAACATTTGGGTCTGAAAAAAAAAAAGACAGCAAATACAGCAATAACCACTTTTGTATTAAACACACTCATCATCATCATCATCATCATCATCATCATCATTATCAACACCTTTACCGAGAGCTGAAGAGCAATGACTCAGTTAAGCAAACCTCCTTTAATGAATCTGTACTAGTACTGTTATACATACCCACCTGAGCACAATTTCTCAACACAGTTAACATTGGCAGTGTTAAAGAAAATGAACAATGTTGTGCATTGTTCATGTACATAAATTAAGTTGTTAATTTTGACCAAAATATCTATATATTTTAAAAGAAATCAAATCTGTCAAAGCCAAATCAGAGATTAATATATAACTATACCTTCACACGCTGGCTGAACCTCTTGACTTGTGTCTTCACTGATGTTGTTTCTGACCGTGCAGGAGAACTGGCTTTTGGTGTCTTGTGGAGACAGTCTAATGTTCTCATTATCCTTCATGTCACTAATTACCGTTCCATTCTTTTTCCAAATCACAGACTGGACGTATGCAAAGTCATTAACGTTACACATCAAGGTGGGAACAGAGTCCTGACATGTGTATGTGACTTCAGGCTTAGGAACTCGTTCTGGAATCAGGGAAAAATCAACACACTGGAGTCAGATGTTGAAATATATCAAATAATGTATGGTGACTAATCCTAAACACTTTATCTTATACACAGCTAGATTTGTTTTAAGTGCGAAGATTTATCATGGTCTCCCAAAATCTGGGTGGTTCTCAGAATTAGAATTGTTAAATCATTTCACTTACCAAGCGCACAGAGATATTTTATTGTGTTAAATAGCCATTTCACAGGAGTGATCTCTGAGACCATGCATGTGGCTATTGCAAATAATGCAACAATAAAGTGTATCTGGACAAACTAAAGTTGCCTCTCTATTTGTAAAATATGGCTGAAAATACTTTCTCAACACAATTCCTTAATAACATTTTAAAAATGAAAAATGTTGCACATTACTGCCTGATATACACATGAATTAAGGTCTTATCTGTAACCAAAATAACAACATAAAAAATATGCACAATGTGTCGTACAAGCACTAGGTGTATATCAGAATGACATATTACCAGAATAACACGTCCCTGACTCTAAAATCAGCAAAAATCACCACACTGGAATTAAACTCTGGAATATGTACAATAATGGTTAGTGACTAGTCACAAAGGCTTTATCTTACACGTAGCTTGGTTTACTCTGAATGCTACGATTTACCACACTCATCCAATACTTAGGTCTTAGGAATGTATGTTTTTACATCCTTTCACTTACCAAGCACACACAGACTTTTTATTGTGCTCCCTGTCATTCTTCCTTGGGCATCATGAACCTCAGCTTTGTAGGTCCCCGCACTGTCTAACTGTATATTCTTTAGAATCAGAGAGCCATTATCTGTAGTATTCAGTTTTTTAATCTTGACAGCAGACTTCTTCATAAGGTAAACTCTTTCTCTATCATGCGTCCATGACAGGTCCACTTTCAGATGCTTTGTGCCCAGTGGAATGGTCCAATTGTCACCCACTGCTTTGTAGACACAAGGTGTTTCTTGTCCTCAAAGAGAGTATAGAAAATAGAGTGTAAATGTGCGGATTACAATGTTTCAACGCATTTGTGTGGTATTAAGTAATCTCTGGTTAACAAGTGGACACACACACTTACATGCGCACACACACACATGCACACATATGCATACACACATTACATAAATGTCCCCTTGACTCATAACTTTTGGTGACGTATGCTGTGGTTAACCAGAGTGATACTCCAGTTTTCTGAGATTATTTAAATGCAGTGAGAACTGAAGCATTTGACTTAATTAAGTTTTCAAAATAAAAAATAAAATCAGCATGAAATACACAAGTGAAAGTAATGATGACAATAATGGACATTAAATTGCACTGTATACACACACACACACACACACATAATTATATAAGGTACATATATATACACACACACACACACACACAGAAGTTTGCATTCATATCTTTGTTGGGAAATCCTATTGTCCTATTGACTCCCACTTTCATGTAACTAAAGAATACTAACCTATCCCTAACCTTCACTATAACCCTAACCTTAAGTCTAACCAAAGACATGTTTTGATGCTTTTTGGTTTATCAACAACAACAATATACGTTAGAAAAACTTTGTTCACTTAGTGGGGAGCAGCATTTTGTGCCCCGCACTGACTTTGAGCCCCACACCATGAGTGTGCAGTTAGGTCACGACCCCCAGTAAGCTAGCTTTGCCTAACACACACACACACACACACACACACACACACACACACACACACACAGATTTACAGAGATATAAACATATACTGATATATATATATATATATATAAAATATATCAGACTCTCATTGAGTCTCTGATCAAGTCCAGAAAAACAAAAATCATCTGCTGAGCGGAGCAATGAGATTCAATAACTTGATTTTTGTTGCCTTGCACTGCGCATCAGATCATATCATCACAACCACAGATGCGACAAAGGCCTTATATTTCTGGTCAAGGAAGAAAAACAATAACTCAAAACAACAGATTGTGGTTGCGTCAGAGTCAGTTAAGCCAAGCGGTAAGGCTGAGTGTCTCTTCTGAGAAAAATCATATGAAACTGCAACAGCAGTGAGAAACTGCATCAACTTTTTTTCCTGCTAAAGTAAAACAACGAAGGTGAAATTCAGGTTTTTATTTCAAACTTCTCCTATACATTTTGTAAGCTAAAATACATTCACGAGGTACAATTTCAAACTCAAAGTCATATATAACTGTTGAGATCTGATGTATTAGGTGAACCATTGTATCATTACGAAGAACCACATTAACAAAGATGGAGCAAAAGATAACAGGGAGGTTAGCCACCAAGTCATCTCCAAATGTTAGAAGGATATTCCAGGGATGGACAAAAAAAAAAAAAAAAGAGGAATGCCTTGGCTTTTTCACTTAGTGTTCTCTGTGTATGTTATTTAAAATTAATGTAATTATATCAAAGGTGACAATGTTTCTCAGAATTTAACACTAACAGCAAAGTTTCTAAAACTTAGAAGAAACCAGACAAAACTTTGTTCCCATGTTATTCACGTGAGACTTACTCAGTGCTCTCGGCTCTGAAATCTGAGAACTGTTAAATGTGATCTAGTGGCTAGGGTTCTCTTTAAGAGTTCAGACGGCAAAGGATAATGATAACAATAAAAAGACAGGAAAGATTAAATAAAAAATTCATTTGGACATTTTTCAGTCACAGATGATTAGAATTACTCAAACGTTATAATTCTCTATTTACATGTGGCATAAAGTTGCTGTAGTTGCTTTTTAAGTAAATAATTAAAGAATCATAAATGTATGGAAAACACAATGAAATCAATATGTGTAACTTACCGTTTGACAAGCCAATTACAAGGCTAAAGGAAAACAGAAACATTGGAGTCGAATTATGCAACATCCTTGCAAAGCTTCTAAACTGAGATATTGTACTGTGCTCAGACATTGAAAATGACAGAGTTTCCTGTGTGTGTCTCTGTGTGTATGGGGGTGTTCTGTGTGGGCCTCTCATTTTTGAGGTCAATAGCAATCAAAACACAGATGAACTATACAAGTAAAAGTTTAAGCAAAACTACACATCAGTACATCTGAGTAATATCCTTTGTTGGAATTATTCAGTATAATTACACATTCATGATAAATCTGTTGATTAACTATTTCTTCTTAATTCATTTTTGGAAACTCCTTGATTAATTACTCTAAATTTGCCCTGACGCACATGATTGAGCTGAGGGTATAACTGACATACCAGAGGAATCTGGTATGTCAGGGCTTTAAAAACTATCGAGTGATCCCAGGGATTTGAGAATGAGTTACCGATATTAATATACTGCTATTAGTATCAAACGTGACCGACGCACACAGGAGTGTCATGCTGCCATCTGGTGGCCATTAGCGCCACACCATATGACAACATTTTGAGGCCTGTCCAATAATGCCTGACAAAATTCCTTTTGCAGTGCTTCATGGTAGAAGAAAGGCACTAGCACGACATTTTGAACGCAGTCTGTTATTTCATACAACTTTCTATATTAAAACATTAATTTAAAGAATTTATAATGATGCTGCCACCTCAACAGTTCCATTCCAATCTTTAAAGCATATTCAAAGTCATCCCCGAAAAAAGAAAACAATCCATTCACGACCAGTCCTGTTTCTCACGTCAAATGTTTCATTTGTTGGACTGTTTCCTGCAGCATGTAGACTAGATATGGGAATACAAAATTAGCAGCCCACGTAAGACGAACCGACGTTATAGTTCCTATATTATCTATTTTACTGGTCGTTGTTGTTTTCCACTCGCAAGATAACATGAAGACGTTCAGCTAAAGCTGCACTATAGTTACGACTGAACGCAGCAGATCCGTAAATATAGTTCAGGCGAAGTTCGAAAAGTAGTTGAAAATCCGTGATCATTTTTTCCTTCAAAGTAGCCCACGTGACAATGTTTACATGATCTCAAACTGTTTCAATATGTGCTCAACGTACTGACGACATTCTTGTTTCCCTTAATTTCCCATACATTTTTAATCACATTTGGTTTATTAACAGGAAAATGCACTTGATATGCATTATTGTGAGCCTGCTCACCTGTGTCTCCGCCCATTTTACAATAGACAAAGTTTAGATCACTTTCACCCTCGTTTACTTTCATTAAATGCAGAGGGGGAAAGACCAATAAAGGTTTCAAAAATTTGAAGCGTACCTGTTGGGACATCTACTGTGATCGAATGTACTACTAACGATGAGGAGGAACACATTTTCTTTTCAAGCACTTTTCATTACTTGTACCCTAGGTAAGTTGTCCTCGACACCACACAGTACATGCTCGGAAGTTAGCTGTTGAGAGCAAGGAATTCTGACAATGACAGCGTTGAATCAAGACGTCAGTATGTTTTTATTACGAATAAACGACATCAAGTTTGTACGTTCTGTTAAAATTGCACTGTTTTCTGAACACGTATGGATACAAGGAAACGTCGCCTAATTGCGAAATACACATTTAACTGACCAATTTCAAATACTTGGTATTCAACGCAGTGATTTATTAGCATATGATAATTTTTTTCTTAAGAACTAAAACATAACATTTATTATGGCTGCTTAACAATTGCGGCAATATTACGTTAAAAGTGGACTCCGTGATTCTGGACCGTGTTTAACCCGGACGGGCTGCCTGCGCAAGAGTTTCATGTACTGCAATTATTAACCGACCTGAGAACTCAGTAGATCATCCAAACCTGTTTCTGGATGAACAAAGCTCTTTCAGAACTCTATTCACTCACACAGTCCCTAATGGAGAGAGCGCTCGGTATTCAGAACGTCAGCGTCAAGTATGGACAAGCAAAGACTTAGAAATCTGAAATAAAGCTTTAGGCCCCCTGACTGTTTTGTCAAATGCTAACTTGTATCACATATTGTATGGTACAATGCAAGGTATACGTATTGGAAGTTTTAAGAAATAAATGAACAAGTATTACCAAAAATTCACTGAAGCTTTATACCATATGTTACATTTTAATTCATGCTATTCAAAGAATAAAATTTACAATGCGTATAGATTCTGAAATTAACGCGTGGCGAGGATAGAAAATGTGCTAATTTCTGTTGGGTTTTCCTCAGGCGGTGTAGTTTGCGTCGACTATGCTGAGAGAGGGACTTTCATCACATTAGACCCACACATCCAAGGAACTCCAACAGACTTACGGTGGAAACACAATGGCAAATCTGTGCTTGAATATGACGGTAGAGAGATCAGTGAACACGACAGCTTCCGTGGACGAGCTGTCCTTGTGTTTGAAAGTGGAGAGTTGATTATCTCGAAACTAACCAGTGATGATGCTGGTACTTATGAGTGCGAAACGATAGATGGAAGGAAACAGTACTCCAAGCATAATGTGAAAGTCATTGGTGAGTGAGTTACTTGTTCAGAAGAGTTGGATCACTAGGCTTTATTAAGCATAATTGTGTTGCTTAGAGTGGAAACGATACTAATATCGTTACCGTAATAATGAGCTTAATCCTATTTACCAAGAATCTGAACAGTGATTTGTGAGCTACTTGCATATTGCACCTGTCAGTGTCTAATTCGTTCGCATTAAATTCATGTTTATATTTTTTCCCAGAGGCTGTTTCAGAGCCCACAGTGACCTGTGAATTGAACAGCAGTGCGGATGCACTGTCACATGCGGCCACACTGTTTTGCTCAGTGGACCCTCACATTCAGGCATCTTACGAATGGAACGGCCCGGAGGTTTATAACCAGCACGGACCCGTGCTTTATATCAGAAGCTATGAGGAGAAGTCGAACTACACTTGCACTGTGAGAAATGAAGTCAGCAGAAAAAGCAGTCACTTTGTTCTAAAGGACTGCCACGCAGGTGAGATTATTCTGTGGGTACCCTGTCTTAAGTTGAGTAATGTCCAATTCAATCAACTGCATCTCTGGAAACCATAACGATTAGTTTTAACACCAACAACTGACACTTTTAATTTGTGTGGGATGAATACATTAACAGTTCTTAAGTAAGTGAAATTATGTAGAATACAGCTATACTTAAAAAATGTAGTGGGATCACTTTGGATATATATGTATATATGTAAATGTAAATCTCCGTGATCGCACACACACGCTGTGAACAGTGAGCAGTGAGTTTGTCCTCTGCATTTAACTCATTCAACACACCAGTAGTGAACACACACAACAGACGCAGGAGCAGTGGGCAGCATTCCTTGCGCCCGGGGAGCATTAGGGTTAAGTGCCTTGCTCAATGGCACACAGCCGTGGATGTAGGTCCTGGGAATCAAACCCGGTTCTCTAACCTTTAGACCACAGCTGCCCGTCACACAACTTCTGACTCTTAAATTCCATAAATGAAGTATGTTCTGTAATTTCATTGTTATTATACAACACAAATTACAAGTATAATAGCACTTTAATACGTAATTTGTGCAACAACACAAAATTCGTGACGAGTGAACTTTTGATGCATTGAGATGCCAAGAGACACTACATTTGGAACAGGGAAAGTGATAATAAATGTATCAGAGCTCTTATTACATTACAAGTATTTTATAAAGTTGAGTTTCCGTTCTGGCTTCAGAAACCTGATGTTACCATAAATATCCTGCTTTTGGCTTAACTGTTCAGGTAATAGGTGTAATAACTAGTGTTTCTTTGTTTTGGCCTTTCAGCCGCAGAGAGACACTCCTCTGGTTCTTCTCCTGCGGTCCTGTGGGTAGTATTTATCATCATTGTCATTCTGATCGTTGTATTCATCGTGTTCCTCTTAAGATGGAGGCGAAGGAAAGGTAAGAAAGATATACATTCAACACACGTGGTTGAAAAATATATCAGAGAGCTGTTCACCCCACCCGTCTGCTGTTGAGTCAAGTGCTGTAAAGATAACAAAATGAATCTTAGCCATTACTTCCTGTAATGTTTTGCTGACTCAATGTAATTGATAGATTTTTGAACATTCAAAGATGAACGTGCAGCATTAAAGTGGGAGGCTTTTGAAACATTATTATATCATATTTAGTCACCTGTACAAATTCACCATAGCCAGTAACAGCCAGACCAAGAACCATATTTTCTTCTTTTTCATTGGGTTGATAAGCAAAAGGACCATGGCCGAGAACATCCGACACTAAGTATGGTAAGAAACTGCACTTACTATTCATTCATTGTGTTACATGATATATCATTAACTTCTTCTTCTTCTTTTGTTTAACTGTCTTTGTGCTGAGTGGGATAATGAACACAAGATCGTTTTATGTCACGATGTGCATAATCTGTGTTGTTTGTTTGTGTACGCATGTTTGCTCTGCGTGGTGTTGTTGAGGAAGTCAACTTATAACTGTCATTGGCCTTACAAGTTGAGACGATACTGTTACATGTCTCAACATGCTAATAACTGTAAACCAACTTTTGCTTTCACAATGTGCATGGAATACATTGCTTTCTTACCTTTTGTGAAATGCAGTCCATTTTGTTTGCATTGCTTAGATGAGGATCATCAGCTTTTGACGTCATATGGAAAGTCAGGGCAAACTTCAAAAGGAGTCTCCCTGGGTAAGATGAACTGACAAGATAAACTGACAGATACAGTACACCTGTGCAAATGAAATTTAAGGCACATTCACAACTGTAAATTCTGAACGGTATTTTTTTTTTAAATCTTTTTTTTTTGTTTTTTGTAATTTAAGTTTTTATTTTAAACATTGTACAGAACCGCTCATGTGGCACAACATACAGAAAGACAAGTCAGACAGTGGTATGGCAGAACAATGAAAAAACAAGTGCTCCTGGTTAAAGGAAAATCAAGTTGTACATGTTAAACACTCAGGAATTTTGGTATTTAAATATTTCAGAAGAGGGAGGGAGGAAAATAAAGAAAATTATACATTCAAGCTTCTAGTTAGAGGTCAAATGAACCATAAAATAATCCCAAATTTCCAATGCTTGGCAACCTTTCCCCCCCATCCTAGCCAACATAACCTCGTATGATGCTGTTTCACTCATTAGCACTTTCCATTCTTGAAGTGTCGGACGCGTGGTTGATTTCCAATGTCTCAGTATAATTCTAGCGGCTGAGACTATCCCAACCATCAAAACTGAATATGCACTTTTTGTCACATTCGGTATTTCTGTTTTATCTCCCAAAAGGCATAAGCGTGGGGAAACCGGTAAGGTTTGTCCCACCCATGTCTCCAAAAATTCCAGCACTTCATGCCAGAATGGTTTGGCCTTAGAGCATTCCCATATAAGATGGAGAAAGGTGCCCCTCTCTTGTTTACATTTCCAGCACGTACTGCTATTTATTAAACCTATTTTAAAAGCCTACATGGTGTCCAGTAATATCGGTGCAAAATTTTATATTGAATAAATTTCCCTCTAGCTTCCCTAATATATTTACCGTTATTGGCCATAATCTGTTTCCAATTGTCCTTGTCAGTTTCACAGTTAAGGTCTCTCTGCCATATCATCCTCAAATTATCACATGTACTACTAATTAAATAAATTGAGTTGTTGTAAAATGTTGACGCTTTAGGGTTGAATGGGTTTTCAAGATATTTAACAATTGGATTATCTGCATCATCTGACTGAAACTTACTAGTGATACAATGTCTGATTTGTAAATACTTCCAAAAGTCTTGCTTCTCTTGTAATTTGTACTTTTGAACTAATTCAGAGAATGACATGAATGTACCATCTTTATAAAGATCACTGATTGTATGTATTCCATTATCCAGCCACCGTTTCCAGAACACTTTCTTCTTCCCTATTCGTATTTCTGGATTGAACCAAAGTGAGGCATAGCGCTGTTTGTAATGTGAGATCTTATGCATTTTATGTACCTTCGCCCAAACCTCGCTAGAGTGTTTAATAATTGGATTGATTTCTTTTTTTGTGTCACTCAAATGTTGGGATATCACACTGATAGGATGAAATGGTGCGGCAAGACTCTGCTCTATAGTAACCCAGTCCAAACCAGATGTACTTTCCCTCCAGTGGATGGCTATCTTAGTCATTTCAAATGACAAACTGTATAATCTCACATCTGGTAGGCTAAGGCCACCTTTGTCTTTAGGGGCACACATCTTGCTAAGCTTAAATTTGGGTTTCCTCCCTGCCCAGAGGAAGTCTGTAATGAGATTCTCGTATTGTTTAAAAATGTGATCAGGTATACTGAGTGGCAGCATCATGGATATGTAGTTAAATTGGGGGGCTATTATCATTTTAATAACATTTACTTTTCCCCATAAGGACAAGTTTAGTTTCTCCCATTTCCCAAGGTTTGTTTTAATTTTCTGAAGGAGTGGTTAAAAATTCAACGTTATTATCTCGCCTAGGTCTGGACTAAGCTTGATACCTAGGTATACCATGCCTTTTGGGATCCATCTGAATTTATATTGTGTTGTTACTTGTGGGTGGCAATGTTTGGATATTGCCATCACTTCAGACTTGTTCCAGTTAATTTGATAGCCTGATAACTTTGAGTAGTCATGAATGGTATTCATTAAAGGTGGTAGGGAATTTTTGGGATCACTAGTCAATAGCAGAATGTCATCAGCGTAGAGCATTAGCTTATGCTGACTCCCACCGCCGTCCACTCCCTTAATGGCTGGGTGTGCTCGTATGGCTGCCGCCAAAGGTTCCAAGGCTATTGTAAATAAGAGTGGTGAGAGGGGGCATCCCTGCCGTGTTCCTCTGGAAAGATTAAAGAATGAGGAAATGAGACCATTTGTCATAACTGCAGCTTTGGGATTGTTGTACATTAGTTTTATCCATGCACTAAACCCCGGACCGAAGCCAAACCCCGGCAGGGCCGCATATAAAAAACCCCACTCGACCCTGTCAAGGGCCTTCTCAGCGTCCAGTGAGATGGCCGCCATTGGCACCATGCTTGAAGAGTTTAACCACATTAAGTGTAGAAGCCTTCGTAGGTTATCAGTAGAGGATCTCCGCTTTATAAAGCCTACTTGGTCAGTGTGTATAATGCATGGCAAAACCGTTTCAAGCCTTAGAGCCAGTACTTTAGCCAGTATTTTACTGTCGACATTAATGAGGCTGATTGGTCGGAAATTAGCAGGATCTGTATGGTCTCTACCTTTCTTAGGAATCAATGAGATAAGTGCTTCGTTAAGTGTTGGTGGAAGTGAACCAGTTTGAAAAGCTTCCTGGAATACATTTGTTAGTATTGGAGTAATTATATCTATATATTTTTTATAGTACTCGACAGGGAGTCAATCGGTTCCAGGTGATTTCCCTGCCTTCATAGTCAGGATAGCATGTTTCACCTCCTCCTGTGTCATTGGTTCATCGAGAAAAGCTGCTTGCTCAGAATATAATTTTGGAAGGTGTATATTAGTAAAAACTTGCTGCAGCGACAATTTATTTGGAGTACCAGATGATCTATATAGATTCTCATAGAATTTTTTAAAAGTATCATTAATTTCCTTTGAGGATGTCACAAGAGAGCCCCCTGTTCTAATCGCTGGGATTATGTGGGAGAGGTTTTGTTCCTTTAGCTGTCTGGCTAATAGCCTGCCTGTTTTCTCCCCTGATTCGTAAAACATTGTTTTAAGTCGAAACAGAGCATATTCTGACTTCTTATTGTAAATTTCGTGAATATCAAATTTACATTTGCAAATATTTTTAAATAGGCTTTCAGAATAGTGTTTGGCCAATTCCTTTTCCATTTCACTTAATTCTGTCTTGAGTTTCTTGATTTTATCTATACTTTCTCTTTTTCTCCTGGAAGTTTGTGCGATAATTTTGCCTCTGATGTAGGCTTTAGATGCCTCCTAGACTATCGCCACGCTGTCTGTACTACCAACATTGATCTCAAAGAATGATAACAGATCTTCCGCAAGAGCCTTAGCAAATGTCTCGTCCAGTAGCAGAGTTGTATTCATTCTCCATCTGCCTCGTCTAAGTTTGTCTGCATTTATATTTATACATTATTTTTATATTTTTTAAATCTTTAACATACAAGTTATTTCATGTATTTGCCACCATATGTTTGTAATTATTTCTTTACATAATAATCACGAGCTTTAGCTACTGGCATCCACATGCTCCCTGTTCAAAAGGGCCTTAAAAGCCAGTATTTCCTAACAAGCTCAAATTAAACATAGTAGCGTCTCACTCATGTTGTGTTTTTTTTTATTTTTTTTTTTTATTAGCGAATCTTGTAAATACAACGGATGAGACGGATGAGGAGAGAACGACTCAGAAAAGCACCTTAAGAAGTCCATCTAATGCCACACTCCCTTGCAATGCCAGGCTGTCATTTTTTAGGAGGGCAAATGCTGAAATAGACAGACAAACGGGGAGTTGGAGCAATCACGAGGTAGACTTCGACTCTGACTCTGACGTGGAGTCAAGAAACAAAGATGCAGAAAATAAAGTGGAAGTAGTAGTCCATGCAGGTTGCGCGTCACCTGAAACAGAGCGTGTACGAGGGCCAAAGGAAAATATTATTGATCTCAATGCTCCTCAGGATGCGGTTGTACTAGACATAGGACCAGAAAGCATAGAGGACCAATCAGAAGAAAGAAAAGAAGGACATAACGAGGGAAAGGAAATTACTAATCATCTCAACACTAATCAGAATGGGGATGTACTAGACGTAAGACCGGAAAGTATAGAGGACCAATCAGAAGAAAGAAAAGAAGGACATAATGAGAGAAAGGAAATTACTAATGATCTCAATACTAATCAGAATGGGGATGTACTAGACGTAAGACCGGAAAGTATAGAGGACCAATCAGAAGAAAGAAAAGAAGGACATAATGAGAGAAAGGAAATTACTAATGATCTCAATACTAATCAGAATGGGGATGTACTAGATTTAAGACCGGAAAGTATAGAAGACCGATCCGAAGAAAGAAAAGAGGCTCCTAATGAGAGCAAGGAGTCATTGCAACAACAAGATGAGAGTGTAAAAAATGAGGAGAATGAACAAGATCTTAATCACTTCGCATTTGGAAAATATAGTAGTGAGGTACAGGAACCAGCACAGGGCAAGGAGGACATGGGTCAAAATCATGATTCAAATGCAGAGCAAGTAGAGGAGGACAAGGAGGACTTGCTCCATTCAGGGGAAGAGGAGACAAGAGATGTTGAAATTAGCAGTGAACATGAGGATGAAGAAAAAGAAGGAGTACAAAACAACAATTTGGCTATTAACCAGGACAGAGTGGTTGAAAACAGCGGAACTGAATCACATGAGACAAGTAGAGAGGCAGATGGGAGAGAGAGTCAGAGCAGCCAGCCGGAGATTGAAGAGGCAGAGTCCAAAGATAAGACGGCACAATCTCATCAAGAAAACGAAAATGCGGGAAATGACAAAAATTTGAGCAAGAACGAAAAGGACAGAACCAGTGAGACGGATCAAGATATGGACATAATGGCAGATCATGTTTCATCAGAGGAGCCAAAGGAGAACAAAGAGGAAGTGGGCCATGCAGGAGACATGGAAGCACTGGGTGATGATAGTAGCAAGGATCACGTACAGGAAAAGGACAAAAAAGAAAGCAAACCAAATACAAATGATGTTAGAATGCAAGATGGCGTAGATGAGGGAGAGGAGAATAACAGCGAGAGTGACTCAGATCATCATAGCCATGTTTCACCAGAGGAGCAAAGGGAGAACAAAGAGGAGGTGGACCATGTGGGAGACATGGGAACACTAGGTGATGATGATGATAGCAATGATCTTGAACAGGAGAAGGGCAGAAAAGAAAGCAAACACACAAATGATGTTAACAAACAAGATGAAGTAAATGAGGAGGAGGAGGAAAACAGCAAGAGCGACTCAGATCATGGCCATGTTTCAACAGAGGAGCCAAAGGAGAACAAAGAGGAGGCGGACCAGACAGGAGACTTGGGAACACTGGTTGATGATAATAGTGAGGATCATGTACAGGAAAAGGACAGAAAAGAAAGCGAACCAAACATAAATGATGTTAAAGAACAAGATGGCATAGATGATGAAGAGGAAGAAAACAGCAAGAGCGACTCAGATCATCACGGCCATGTTTCAACAGAGGAGCCAAAGGAGAACAAAGAGGAGGTAGACCAGACAGGAGACATGGGAGCACTGAGTGATGATAGCAAGGATCACAAACAGGAAGAGGACACGAATGATGTTAAAAGCCAAGATGGTGTAGACGAGGAAGAAGAGAAAAACAGTGAAAATGATTCTGATCGGGTTGAAAGCAAAGATGATGAGGACATAGAGCAAGGTGTGAAAAACACAGATATAGCTGATGGCAAGGAGAATCAGGAACTGAGTGAACCAGAGAGCACATCAGCCGATATTACAGAAGGAGAGGAAGGGGATACAGAGAGCAAAGAGTCAGGGAGCAGCCAACAGATGGGGAATGTGGAACACAAAGACACAACTGAGTCAGCTCAACCTATCAGTGACAGCAAGGGTGAAAAGAGGAAAGAAGATGACCAGGATGTAGATGTAGTACCACACCAGGAAGCTAGTAAAGGCAAGGAAGAAATTGAAGAGCAGACAAACAAGTCAAGGGAGGATGAACTACCATGCGGTGAGATGAGCAGTGTTCATAGCCGAGAGCCTGAAGAGACAGAAAAAGGACCAAACGGAGATGAGACTAAAAATCAAGAAGGAGAGGAAAAAGAAGAAGAAATAGAAGAAGAGAAAAACAGCGATAGCGGTTCAGATCACATTTTGAGAGAAAGCCACAGTGAAAAAGAACAAACGCCCAAGAACCAGGAAGAGAAGAATGATGAAGAGCAGATTCAAGATCTGAACGAATCAAATGATTCACCACCTAGCACTGCGGACCGGGGAGGTGCAGAGGAGGAAAGTGAAGTGGAGTCTAAGAGCAGGCTGCAGGTGTCTGAGGAGGAACAGGAAAAACAAGTGACTGACTCGCCTCAACAGCCTGACGTAAGCTTGGAACATAATCGAGATTTCAACAGTCCAGGAAATTGTAAAGAGTGAAGTTGAGCCAGCTAAGGATATAGTTCCATGTTCTGAACCCGGTGAGGAAGTGAAGGAAAGTTAAGAACCTGTAGGATGAGACAAGGGATATAGAATAACAGGTGTTTAGATGTGTAAGTGTTTTTATAGAGAACCAGAAGGATGGTGAGGAAAAGCAGAAACTTTGAAGCCAGAAAAGACAAATCAAAATGTAAGGAGCTGATCTCTGACTGTGTTTCAGTGGATAAGGAAATAAAATGAATGAGGCATCCTGCTTTAGCTGCTGACTGACATAAACTGACCACTCCTTTACAGTTCGGTCGGAAGGCATTAACGCCTCCCTTATTGAGGTGTAACCAGGAGCAGGTGCTCCCTCAAGACTAACAAGCTAAGGACAAAGCACTACAAGACTACAGATAAGCTAGTCATTTAATATGGTTCAAAAATGAGAAGAATGCAGGACAGCTTATAAACCAGAACAAGGTGCAAAGATGCTGTCCTATTTAGAGGGAAGAAATGAGCTCAGACCTACCAGATGAGAAGATATTAAAAGACTAACACGAACATAGTGGTAAAAATGCTCAGAAAGAATACTGACACAGGGGCACGAGTGATTGCTAGAGAATTCAGTAGATTAGGAGTGGCAAGAATACTTTGTCTCAGACGTCACTGTGCCTCACAGGGTACAGAGCTCTTTAAAAGGTGTTTTGATATGTGTGTGCTAACCATTCGTCATGTACAGACTGTACCAAAAGATTGTCATACAGATACAATTCTTTTCTGATTACACGTTTTTCAAAAGTCCCTGGATACCAAATCTTCTCACTTACATGTTAAAAAAAAACCCAAAGCTGCCAAGATTTTGGTAGTCAAGTTATTCAAAATTTTATTTGCATTTCAATTGCCCATACACATTGCACGAACCAACAAGTCGACATACTTTGACATTCGTGGGAAACCTTCTCTTTATTAAAATGCAATGAGAACAAATTCATAACCACACTGTCACTCTGTTAAAACAACAGAAATGTATTAAATGGCTAAGAATAAATATATATACATTTCTTTGTCCCAGGTCAGACATGTATTAGTACCAGAGAACATTTTATGATACATCATTGCTGAAGTCCTCTGAATTTCATTTTTGGAATTGAATATCAATCAGAAAGAGAGAGTATCTCATGGTTATTTCCCTGTGGAAATGTAACATCCATGAAACTGATCGATGATGTGTTATGCTTTAAAGGACAAACAGACAAGTGATCACAGAAAAAATGATACTCTGGCATGGAAAAATTGTTTGATCACCTCAGATGGATTTCCCTACTTCCCAGCCTGGTGACTACATGCTACTTTCACCAGCACAGAAAATTGCAGTTTCGCACATATGAAACATGTAGCAACATCCTCTAAGAACTGACGGTTATTGCAGTTTTACTTTACAAAGTTTTACCATTACACTCACTTGCATAGTTTTGCATATATCCACATTCTTTTCTTGTCTGTTTTTTTTTTTTAAACCTTTTTTATGTCTGTCTTTTTTATACCTATGTTTACTGAGGGATCAGCTACCTTAACGATAATTCTTGTGTAATGTCATAATTCATGTGTCAGAACTTAATGTACAGTCATGTAGTCATGTTATTTTTGATAGTGGAAACAAGGTTTTGCTCACCTAAGCAGACTTTTGTTAATTGTGCTGATTGTTGTGCCTGGTGTGTGTGTTTGTGTGTGTGTGTGTGTGTGACACACCCAGGAAGGCTGTACAGCTTTGGTTTCCCTGTAGTACTTGCAAAAGTCAAGGACAAATGTTCACAGGAAATGCAGATGAACAAACGGTACCATTCCAGTAGCAGACACAGAAGCGTAAACTTCTGTTAACTCTGGATTTTGTATTCCATTCAGTGAAGCAGGAGGTGTAGTCATCACAAGTGAATGGATTGTATTCAGTATGAGTTCTAAATAAAGAATCAATACCAGGCTGCAATAATCAATATACTGTAGCCTAATAGTTAAATACCAATCTCATATATGAACTGTCTTTAAGAGGCCCAGCAAACTCACATGTCACTCATATGTTTGTATAAATAAATATTTTTAATGGAGTTCTCTATATCTCTATCGGCTGTCTTTTACTTTTGCATTTTTTAGGTTTTCCCCATAGGGTTTTCCCATAGGTAATGTATGTGTTATGATTTTAGGAAGATTAGGTAGATGGTGCCGGTTGGTACCACTCCCAGTGTAAAGGAGAACAATGGACCTTTTAAAATAGCAGAAACTCAAGTCAAACACTTTAATTATACAGATAAAACGCTGGCTGAGTGTCGCAACAGCTGGTACACCGACATTCCGTTCCTGGGGTGGGCTGACCAGCAGTTAAAGGCAGGCCCCCACTACTGGGGGGGGGGGGGGGGGGGGGGGGGGGGGCGGCGCTGCTACAACGCACGCTAAAACAGGGTTTCCCGGCTCAGGTCGTACTGACTATAACTTCTTTTAAAATTATTTGAGTTATGATTAAGCAATAATTGTATATCTTTATAACCAGTCCCTATTTTTGGTTCTTCTTTTAGTCAGGTGTATTAGCGCAGAGCTATAAATAACATATTTTATCTGGCCAGTCTAATAGACAAGAGCTAGGAGAGACGTCAATAAAACGCATTGATGAAAATATTCGACTACATAGAATCTATGGATTGTTACATAAAGACTTGAATGAATATAAAACTCTGAAGGTAGCTGTCGATGCAATTTTCAAGTGAGACATTAAGTCTCAAATAAAAGACATTCTTAGGTATATAATCCGAAGAAACTGTCAGATCAATTCTTCAGTATTTTGTTCCCACAAAAAGAGTGTTTTAAGTATATTAAAAATCAAGTGGAAATTGTCTTATCATACCATGCAACAAGGATTGTGTCAGGGCAAAAAACTAAAATTAATTTAATTACTGCATGCTGATGGGATTGAATCCATAAAACCTGTATCTTGTTAAGCAGTATTTCATTTGACCATTCAAGGCATGACACAGCAAACAAGACTACATACATTCTTTAAATGTTTCCAGTTCTTTCTGTGAGTGCAAGATGTACCGACAATATCCACATTTCTCACAAACGGGTTATTCTAACTAATCATGTATTCATAATGCCATTTTCTCCTGAGGAAGAACAATTGCGATATTGACGGACTGTTCTTAGTTAATGACTTATGGTAATATGGACACCACTTGTTCTTACATAGCCACAAACTTAAATATCTTTAACAAAAAAACCCAGACAACTAGTAAAAGGGCATTTTGTTCACTTTATTTTTAAAAAAAGTCCGTTGACAAAGAAAACGAAAAATATCAACTTAAAGGCTGGCGTTTTGTCACTGACAAGTTCCACGGTGATTTCACACCCACCTGACAGGCTTTTTTTTTTTTTTTTCTCCAAACATAGTTTTTCAACTTAATGACAAGAGAGGGGGGGAAAAAAAAAATTAACCCATCAAGTGACTTTGGCAAAAAAGCATAATGAACAGAACAGACAATAAAAATCCCTTAAAATGTGAATACATTTCACAGATAACTCATTATAGGGTGAGAAGTTAATTAAAAAAAACTAAAAACACTTAAATATTAAAATAATAAATTCCGAAAGCAGCCATAGACAGTCCATCTATTAAGAGACGGGATCATAAATTTATGACTTGCACTTTATGAAGAGGGAGCTTTATTTTTGTTCAATTAAAAAAGGTTTAAAATGAAATTTTTTTTATAAAGCCCTTAACTTACATGTAGGCATTACAGTTTGAGTACAGGAGGTAGAATAGGAAAAAAACAAACAAAAAAAAAAAACAAAAACAGAAAGACAAGCACTTCCATAGCAAAACGCTCTACTACTCCTGCTGCTACTTCTATTTTAAAACGAAGAATCTTGATTTGAGCTTCAGTCCGTCTCCTCCTCGTCCGACTCTGACTCTGTCAAAACAAACAAACCACTGGTATATAACATGTACACATGCATATGTATCACACTAGTTTTTCAAGCCAAATGAACCCCCCCCCCCCCCCCCCCCCAAGATACATTTAGACCCCCAAACGTACCCTCTTCTGCATTTTTAAGCCACTCCACAAACTTCTTCATCTGCTCGAGGAAAACACTCTTCCCTTTGGCAAGATGAGCGTCATTGTACCATTTAAGGATTGCCTCTTCACTTAAAACATCCGCTGGAAACAAAGAGTAAAGTCAGTTGAAACAGCAGGGGGGGGGGGGGGGGGGGGTACTTGCAAAGGACAGGTTAACAATGAATATCAAGTCCTTGATCGCCGACAGGGAAATAATTACCTTTATAGAGCAATACCACGATTTTCTGGAAGGCCTTCATGAAGTGAATATTGTCATAACAGTACTCCTGGATCTTAAGCAGAAGGGTGAGCTCAGACAAACCCTGGGAGGTGAATGCCTTCAGGAGAGGACTGTATTGCTGTGTGAAAAAAAAAAACAGACGCGTCTGACAAATGTTCCACCAAAACGAGCCCGTTTCATTTGAGGGTTGGCATTTCAGGACGACATGGGTAGGCAAAGCACGTGGTATGGTAACGACTGCATTAGTTAGGCTCGTTGCTTTGGACAACAGAACGCGTCAAATAAACAAACCTAAAAAGTAACGTGGGACTGACTGGGGTACAAGTGTTAAGGAATACAGCTGGTTGCAATTTGAAGATTTTATGATGAGTTTAACGTGCTGGCTCAGTTAGCCCTGTTTTTGGAGGGGAGCCTGGGCCAAAGCAGTTCCAACACACGTCCCCTCCAAAAACAAAGACAAACAAGACACTGAGCGTATTATTTATCCTTCACCTCTTACCTTCAAGTGTTTAATGGCTTGTTCCGTAACAAGTTCCTCCTTCTTGTTCCACTCAACAGAACTCATCACGCTGCTCCACACAATACTGACCATGGTCTGCTCTGAAATGTTGGTCTTCTTCATCTCTTCCCTGACATAAACGACGATCTAAAAAAACAAACAAACAAAAAAAACATTAACGTTTAAAGTAGTATCGGTTTCTGCCCGATTTCAACATTGACAAACGTCGAAGGAATGATTAACATCTTGCAGGACTCATGTTGGTGTCTTTGTTAAATGCTTGTAGGGTTTTTTTTGCTTACATCTTTAAATGAGTCGCCACGAGACATCTGCTCTTGAAGTTCCTTCTGAAGCTCCTTGCGGGCTCCGATGGACTGCTGGTTTCGAGCAAAGTCTGAAATCTCCTTGAGCCCAGCGTCGGTGAAATACTTTGAGAAGTGGTCGCAGCTTCGCTTGTTAGCAGGGAACAGCTCCTATGAGGATATGATCCCAGATTGAGGAGAGGTTGATTACTCATACGAGAAGATGCTGTTAATTTAAATGACTTTAGTTTTAGACAATCTACGATTCGAGCGAACCCTGACAGGGACATTGTCAGACTCACCATTAGTCTGTTGTCCATGCCAACTTTTCGGAGGCTGGCAGCAACTGAGTTAATGTCTTTCTCGTTGATCCATGATTTGAACAGCTTCACAGCAAAGGCTGCAGAGACACCTGGAACAGTGAACGGAAATGAAGTATTACATGAAATGGACAGCTGGAGAAAAAAAAAGGTTGCAAACTTAAGAAAATGCATGTAAACTATGTAATAAAATCTGAAGAGTATAAGTATTCAGCTGTGCGCATCAAGTCCAAATATACATTTGCAATTAAATGTGAAGCAGACAGAAGACTCCAATTAACTGGCTCAACCCTAAGCTTCCCAACACACGCATTTCAGAATAGTGCAAGAGTGCAACAGAGCAGTAGACAACTGAAAGATCTGAGACACTCCACACGTGGTCCTGACGGTTAGAGAGCCAGCCCTGCACCTGAGGTCTCTTACCTTCTTTAACAAGGTTCTCATTGAAGAGACTGCTTAGGATTGAGGCAGATATGTTCCCGTTCGCCAGTAAGATGCCGGTCAACATGGCCAGCTTGTTGCGCTCAGACTCTGTGAATCCTTTTAGGAACAGCAACAGCTGTGAGGGAAAGACAACCGATCAGTTAAACTTGGTTCATTTATGAGCCCATTGTCGCAAAACTACAGCACAACTGTGACTGGAAAAAAAAAAAAAAAAAAAAGAGTATCATTAAATACTTAAGTCAACTCACCTTCTTAATCTCTTCTTCGAAACCTTTCTCCAGGTACTTGTAACGCCTGATTAGCCTGTTAAATACCTAGAAGTAAAATGGGGGGGAAAAAAAAGGATCAAAACACTCTGGAGGTATAGGATGAAAAAATCTTAAAAAAATCAGGACCTTATACCCTGATAAATCATGCATGTAAAACTGCTGGATGAACATGTTAGACTTTGTACAATGAAACTCACTTACGTGCCTTCTAATATGTCTAAATGAGACTAGAGCGAGAAATGACTGTTCATGATGTATGAACATTTACTATTCACACCTGAGCATATGCTTGCATGGTCTCGAGGTCTTCTTGTGCAGTGAACAGACAAAAGTCCGTTCGGGTCACGTCGTCAGCCAAAGTGCCTCCTGGGGCTAAGAGATGGCAGGGAGAAAAATAATTTAAAACCTTAAAAAAACAGTTAAATCCCTGTTTTCTAAAGCATTAAGGAGATCAAACACACTAAACTAAGCCACTGCCTCTTACCCAGCATTCCACCAGCCACCAGGATGTCAAAGAGGGTCTCTGCATAGCGCCTGTAATCAAGTTTGGCTCCAGAGGCATCAAGGAATTTTGCAACTGCGTCCAAATCAGTGCCAGTTTGGTTCAGTCCTTGTACAATGCTTTCCTGAAACTGTGTAGGATCAAATCTCTCCTTCTCATCTGTTAAGAAAATTTCAAAAAGGATTAACATGATTAGAAATACACTGACTGAAACGAACACAAAAATGTTCTGAGAGGGTAACTTTAAAACTCATGACAATGAGAGTGACAACCAGTTGGATCGTTGTCTTACCTCTTTTCCTAGTTTTAAAACGCTGGCCTGTTAGCGTAGGCTTCTGCTGCCTTTGATTACTCATAAAAGACACCCTGTGAGGACAAAGACAATAAAAGGTTAAATGCTGCTAAAATCTACAGCACTTAAATCGCAACAAGTTAAATATCAAACAGAAGTTAGACAGCTGCTACATTATATAAGACAAGTTCACTTCGTGAACTGTTAGACTGAGAGAAGATAGGCTTTATCCTGACGAACCACGTTCAGCATTTCACACGGCCAGTTAATAAAGACACGCAGGCCATCGGCTGAGCTAGGAATGCTCTTAAAGAGAACATTCATAGCTAGCTAGCAGCAACACAACAAAAGAACACTGGTTTAGGCCTAACTTGGCCGGCTAACGCGCAAGCTAGCTTACATGTGGCCCCTACAACATTATAAAATAACCCAATTATTGTTCGCTACAAAATGACCGGAAAAGCTAAGCTCCATAATTGTTTTCTCTGACGACATCAGTAGTAGTTCGTGATTCCTTTGTACCATCGACCAACTGATCCGTCGTGATCCCGGTAACTTATTAAAACTTAAACAACGCCAGCTTACAGAGTAGAAGCTACAGCTAAGATTTAGCAAACTCACAAACTGAGCCTTCAAGGGCCGAAGGGACTTTTCTCTCGCTAGCTCAAAGCACACTTTTTAGCTACTCTAACAAACGAAATGACAATATAATGACTCACATAAAAATATATTGTTTTTGATTAGCCTAAGCCAACTCAACAAGCTCTAAATATAATATCATTTGACGTACGTTTACTCACTGAAATGAATTTGCTGATCAAAAACAGTTGATGAGGGGTTCTCACACTTCTTTATCCGTTCAACGAAAATTTGTTGAAACAGTTCCTCTCTGGCGAGGCGTTCAGGACATAAAGGGCTGGACTGGTGCATTTGAGCGGGGGGACCACAGGAAAAGTAAAAGAAAAATAAATAATTTATCACATAATATGTGCAATTCAAATTATGCTGCTTTAAAAATTAGTTCAATAAAATATGTTTGTTATTTCTTTTTCATGTCTTTTTTTTGTTAAATTTGAATAGATTTGTATAAATATTATGGTGTCCTCCCCTATCCGGCTCCAAACTCAATATGACGTTAAGATAATTATTTCACGTCAGATGGATGATACCTGAAGTTCCCGGTTTTGTCAACATGACTCATCTACCCAGGAACGGTATGAAACCGCGTTTATCGATTTTAAGTCAATATGTCGCAATACCTGCTATGACGACTTACTGATTTCAAAACAAACGTTTGTACAACAAATATGGCAATACTATTTTGTTAGTCGCTTAAGTTCTTTGATGGTATTTTCGGATATGTTGAATTTCGTAAATGTAATGGAATACCTTGCCTTTTCTGCACTGTAGCCATCTCGGTTTTACACCAGAAGCTGCTCAATACTTTCACAACTGATTTCATTCGTTTCGACATTAAACACAATGTGTTTTGCACTGCAGTTTTCTCCCTGTGCTTTGCACACTCATTGTCTCGATAGGAATGCAGGGAGAGGTGGAATAGTGCTTCACTGATTTTTGGATCACGAGATATGTTAGTACCGTTGTGCAAATAATGTGTTTCACATCTGAATTTGTGTTAACAAGAAATTACTGACTTTCCTGTTAAACAGAAAATGTGCTTTCTTTGTTTCAGTAAAAGAATGTATGGTGTGAATTCCTGTTCCATTCTTTGGCCGCTAACGAGAAATTAAATGTTACCCACAACTTATTGGAGGTCCATCAGTGGAGTGCATTCCAAAGTCTTCATTAATAATTACCTGGTATTGATACAGTCTGTAGTACATTACCCAGCCTGAGAATAAAAGCAGAATATCATTCTGGAAGATTTTCTTACACAACACACTGGGGTATGCAGTCACTTTGACATGCTTTTCTTTGGAAAGCTAGTGTTGCCTTTGCCTATAAGTCTTCACACCACACACACACACACACACACAAGCCCTTATGGGTGATTCTGAGAGTACTCCCTCCTCTAACACGCCGTGGGCACGGGTGTTAGTAGTTGCTGTTATGTACAAGGTTCTCTTCTCTTACCTGTTTGTCTCCGTTGTTACTGGAAGCCCTTCTGTGTTTTGTTTTGTTTTGTTTTGTTCTTCCTTGGAAATGGCACTTTTATTTGGCCTTTGTGATGGGAAGGAAGTCAGTCTGAGATAGGGTTAAGCACTAAAGTCAGGCCATGAAGTCTTTCTACAGGCTCTAGTCCTCTCTCTTAACACCATTTATTGCCATAAGCTTTAAAACACAATTCACAGCACACTCCCAAACACACTCAAACACATACAGTACCTGAAAGCACCTACTGTTTACTACCCTGTAATAGCCTACCTTAAGTTCAGTATAGAGTAGTGTGTGTTCTTGTAATCAGAACATAAGTAAATACAGTAAAATAAACAAGTTGTTTCATACAGGATCAGGGATGGGACAATGAGGGTATAATTGTGATGTCACAGCCCTGTTAGTGCAAACGAAACAGTTCTGACCAGTCTAAATGCTCCAAGCTTTAATATTCTTGCTGGAAGGAAGGAAGCATAATGCTGATGACCAAGGGACTGAAAGGTCCTGGAAGAGTGAGGATAATAATACTGAAGACCAAAGACCCAAAAGGTCCTGAAAGAGTTATGATAATTATGTGTTAAAACAACCTTAGTTATCATCAACAACCTCATGACTCATAAAGGCGTGTCTCTTCCAAAGAATTCTAAACTGTGAGGATTAGCAAGTTACAAACAGACTGGGAGATAGGAGGTAAATGTAATATATATCTTCAGAATCAGTGAATGACAAGAAGCAATCTTTGTCAATGCCCCCTACCAGGGAGGAGAATAACAAGAAAAAGCAAGCTATGAAAAATTAATAAAGAGCCAGCAATTTAACTTTAACGCTGACAACATATTAAACAGTATTTCAGCCTTCATTTAGGTGATTGTTATCTGAAGAAATGCAAGAAACCATTCAGTAATTTGTCACACAGCTTTCTGTTTCAAAAGTACAATTCAAACATCTCATTTGTTAAGGTAGTGGATGAAGATAAGCAGGTGTAACCACATGCATATTTGTAGTCATAATGATGTGTGCAATGACTCTCCATGAAGTCTGTTTGATCTGGACATATTCGACAATTATACAAACTTAATATACAATGTTGAAAGATTTTTGTAGATTTTCTGCAATCATAGAGCGAGATGAATATGTGAACTGTGCTCTAAAGGTATAAGGAAATAACACTTAATGATCTTAAAGAATGATGTCCATCCAGCTTAAACTGAGACAGGCTCTAAGCAGCAATAAATCACGTGCGACGAGCCTTTTAAACCCAGAAGGATCATAGAGGAAGAGACTTTCGGTTCTGTGTTGATTCGCTCCTTTAGCATTTTAGCTGGTATGTAGAACATTGAAAGGAATTAGCATATCAATGTGGAGCAGCCTACGCACCCAACCCTGTGAGACTTTGCTCTAACTTGCCCAGATTGCGGAGGTGGTACAGGTCTAATTTATGGCATTACTGCACCATTTGAATTATGTAACTGAATTATTTCAGAGGAAGAGAGCATAGTCACATGACACAATGTTCTCTCTTTGTCCACTGACCTAAAACAAGTGCAGTGGAATGATGCGGTTCTGTATTTTGCCATGTAAGAAATACCAGTGGATTTTTGTTTGCAAAAAAGAAAATCATTTCAGTGTTTCACCTTCCAGAAGTAACATGAAATACCTCTGATCGTTGGAAACCAGACAAAGGAGCTTATATTCTCTAGTTTAAGTCAGTGAAGGCCACGCGTTCCCCTACCACCAAGTAATATTCAGACACAGTCAGCTGCAGACAGTTATTAAAGATTAACCAAAGGCAGGGAATTTCATGAAATAAATATAGTTACATCAATAATTATCCCATTAATACCATGAATTATTGACACCATTTTGGCTGCCATTTCTCTCAGACACAACCCCTCAAATGTCCTCTAACTATGGCTAATGGGCCCACAGCAGTTAAGTCAAGCAGAGGGGTTGAACAAAATAATGGAAACGCGTGGTATTTCAAGACCTATAAATTTGCTGACGTTTAGACGTTAATACGTTTCCCAGTGACATGTAAATCTTATGTTGTATAGGCACTGCAGGCATCCTGTGCTTTATGTATTATCCAAGATTTTTCTTTTTGTAGAGGTCTGTGTATTGGTATAAGTTAAAATGTGTGACCTTTCAGATTTCCAAAGAGGGCAAATTGTTGGCACGCAAATGGCGCTTCAGTACCAAAAAACTGCTGAGTTGTTTAAGGTATCAAGAGGAACTGTTTCTAAAGTCATGATGGCATGCCAAAAACTAGGGAAAACTAGTTCTGGGAAGCGTAACTCTGGACGGGAGCCAAAACTCTGTGAACGTGACTGCAGAGCACTAAAACGCGTTGTGTCAAAAAAATCACAGAACCACAGCTACTAAAGTGACTGCAGAGCTAAACCAACATCTTGCTAACCCAGCATCAACCAAAACAGTTCCTTGAGTGCTCAGTGCAGCTGGATACCATGGAAGGGCTGCCATTGCCAAACCTTTTCTTTCCCCCCATCAATGTTCGAAAACACCTAAAATAGTGCAAAGACCATCAGGAGTGGACAATGGACCAGTGGAAGAGAGTCATCTTCTCTGACGAATCATCCTTCACGCTTTCTCCTTGTTCAGGATGAATTTATGTTTGGAGGAAGCCAAAAGAAGCCCTTGATTTCATTTGCCCCCAACCATCAAGCATGGAGGTGGTTCTGTAACGGTTTGGGCTGCAATATCGTGGAATTCTCTTGGTCCTGTGTTAGTACTGCATGGGTTACCTTGTGAATAGTTACCTCTAAAGAGTATTTGTCAATTTTGGGTGACCAAATTCACCCAATTGTCTAAACAGTCTTTCCACTTTTTCCATCTTTCATGACGATAATGCGCCAATTCACACTGCTAAAATCATTAAAGACTGGCATGAAGAGCACAACAGCGAAGTTGAACACTTGGATTGGCCCCCACAATCACCAGATCTTAACATTATCGAAAATCTCTGGTATATTTTTGAGCAGCAAGTAAGGAGCCACTTCTTTCCACCATCATCTCTGAAAGAGCTGGAGCCGGTTTTGCTTCAGGAATGGATTAAAATTCCCTTAGCCACCGTCCAAAAGTTGTATAAATCCATCCCTCGACGTATCGAAGCAGTTATTGCTGCCAAAGGAGGACCAACTCAATATTAAATAATAAAACTGTTATTTAACAAAGTGTTTCCATTATTTTGCCCAACCTCTCTGTATGCTTTCATGAACTTGGTTATCACTCCCTCTCAAGACTTTGCTTTGCATGTCAGGCACCACCGACTGTTACAAACGGGGAGACGAGCTCTCACCACAGCCATATGTTTGACATATCCAGTAACAGTAGATGCTAATACCGGATTTTACCTGTGTGTTACACATGTACATGTTAATGATGTTAAATGCTAAATAATGCATACATCAGGTTTTGAGTTTAAAGCATGGGAATCAGTGCAGTGCCACCATTTGCTCTGTGAGAGAGGTACTCCACGTGCTGAATGACAGAAAATGGAAAGATTATTCTAGTGATAAGAGACACACAGCTGCTTCTTGCTCGGGAAATAATAATAACTCTGGCATCACCAGCTTTGGTTTAATTTCCTCTTGCGACATATGAACAGAATGTGACTGATAGCATCCTACCCCAAATAATCACACACAACAGCATAGAGGCCGGATAAGATGCTGTGGTTAATGAAGAGCGAGTTTGTTTTTGGGAGTTTGCTGGGGACAGGCAGACATCACATTATGGTAGCCCTGTTCACCTGATCCGACTTGCCAACTGATCATCACACCCTGACGACATGAATTGTTTTCCTACACAATTTCTAACACAACTATGTGAGACCGTTTGTACTCAGAGGCAGAAGAAATGTTAACATAATGAATGAGTGAAAGCTTTCAGTGCACTGCATTGTACACTTTTTGTTCTAGGTGAAGAGTTGATTTAAATCGGACATCTATGATTATAATGAGTAAAATGTGACTTTTTAATGAGTAACTCAGCACTGACGGGGGAAAGTCCATAAAGCACTGAATACGCTCCAGAGAAAATTCTGATTTATATCTCTGCCATTCACTGTATTCTAGGTTTCACATTAATGTTTGGGATTGAAGTGAGGACCTCAAATATGCAGTTGAGGATGGCACATAAGGAATAACAAACGACTTAAACAACAACCTGACCGAATAATTCAGACACACCATCAACCTTTTCCCAAAGAATTATTACACGTGCAATTGGATGCAACATCAACTATCTAAAAGCATATTAAAATCAATGTTTTTTTGCAACGGATCTCATGCAACAGGAGCAATAATGTAGCTTCCGAATGCATTGTCTGTGAAAGGACAAAGCTAACAATAAGAAGCCTTAATGGTCATAAAAGAAAGGATAATACAAGCAAAACTCACTTCCTCTGTTCAAAATGCTCTACGAACAGAGCATGCAGTGTGTGGTGTAAATGATACACCACAGCGTAATGAAAAGGCGGTGTTGTGGTGGGTGTATATAAAGGACTGTGTGATTCATGAAAGTGTGGGGCTGCTAGGATGCATCCGGTCAGAACGCGAAAACAAGATGTTCCTTTAAAGGTTTTTATCGGAAGTAGAAATGCGTGGATAAGATGTGTGTATGCAAGATGTGTGTATAAAGGAATGTGTGTACAAAGGGACATGTGCATGTGTGGTTTGGTATCCGAATGCACATAATGTTGCAGAAAAAAAACCCATGAAATGCACAGTAGCACTATTCACAAGTACAAACAATAACAGTCTCTCCACAAGTCTACTCCCTCCCAATTCTTTGTGCCGAAAAAGACGGTGGCTGATCGCCGCATTATTGGGGAGACCCGAGTGGTTTCTGACTGGCTGACCTGGGAACAGCCAATAGAGAGTGGCTGAGGGGCCACAGCCCGCTGCTGGAAACAGAAAGGAGTTGCTCGACATTCAAAGTCCTTAGTCAGAGACGATATGGGGCTTTGACAGATATTACTGAGGATAATGAAGTACTTGAAGTAATGAAGTAATTGAGGATAATAAGCAAGACTACGACCATTCCTTGAATGTGTCATTGTTGTAGAATTTTAGGGGAATGGTGTCTTTGACTTATAGGACTGTAACATTGGTTTACTTACTGTGTTATTACTTTCCCTTTAATGTTTTTCTCTGTTGAGAAAATAGGCTATCACTAGCACCATCTAGTGGAGACATACCTTAGGTGCATTTTTATGATGAATTTTCCACGAAGAGGGAGGACAGGCTAATGGGTGTATCCTAGTTCCATGGGTAATGGGGACCCAATTGCCTCCCCTTAACTCTTATGGCCTCTAATACATCTAACTGAGCGAATGAACTAATTATTGCAGCTTTGAATCAGTTCTTTTGGTGCAAGAATAAGCATAACATTGTCAGAGTGGACTAGTAGTAGTACTGGACTGACAGTGGCCACTGAGTTGGTGGTCTACATGGATATAAAACACAGGTCTTTACCATATGTTGAATGAAGAAAAAAAATCAAAGCTTTATTGAGAAAATGTAGGGGAACAGGTCTGAATGATCCTTAGTAATCCTCACTTGTCCTGGTTGTATGTCACACCAACTTGTTTTCTGGCCTCATCCAACAGCTCAGCCAGAAGGGTAGAATCAGACAGGGACATTACTGGGCTCTCCTTCAGGCCTGAGGGTTAAACACTACATATTAATACAGGCCTGGGACCAATAGCACTGCTTTAACTTTACTATATGTTCAGACACATGCAGAGCAAGAACTATTCATCCATATTGTTTAAGCTTAGCACTGAGGAGAGGTTCAGGAACAATTATGTTTCTTCAAGCATAAAAACTACATTAAACCATTTTTGTTCCTTTTTTAAAATCAAAACTACAATGACACTCCAAATCAGAAAAGTCTAAAGGCAGACAGGTTGCTTTGGTTTGGATATTAGGATTTTCCACAAACAGCAGAAATTTTCAGTACCCACAGACCAAAGCAAACCTGTAAACAGGTATGATGATAGGGGACTCCACTCCTCTTACCTTTGAGCAGGCACTCACGGACCTCCTGGGCTTCGTAGCGGAGTCCCGCGCTGTGAGTGAAGTTGAGAGGCATGGGGGGCTCGGGCAGGGGGTGCTGACTCACCTTCCCATTCACGTCCAAATTTATGGGGCACCACATATGGTCTGGTACCTAATGATCATTATATGCGGCTTTTAGTGTCCCCTCCATCGAAACATACAGAACAGAGTGACAACATTTTTAAAAAAGGAAATGAATCAAAGTAATTTTAAGAATAATTCTACATTAACATTATGTAAGAGGAATGATGAAAAAAATTGGGTGATACTCAATGCGATTAAGCGATAATATTTTTTATTCTAATTCACAAATAATTATATTACAAGATATTACTGATGTCAACAACATTTTATCACAGAAAAGTAGCTCAACCCACCAACACGTTATATTACAACGTATGTTTCTTATAATTGTTTTACAAACCTTAATCATTCCTTTGCTGCCAACTATGACAGCATCATTGGTCAGCATCATTGTCATGGAACATGTGCACACAGCCATTCTGTTGCGGGAAAACTTCAGAACAACAACTGCATGCCCATCGACACCTAAACACATCGTGACAAATGCATCAAAACGCATCAGCATGGGCTCACACAGAATGCGCTTTGTACTGCAATTCATTTACGTATGACATTGATTCTAATTCAGCTTTCTGAGCGATGATATTTTTCAACTTTAATGCAGGCATTCACATTGTTGTCACACTTTATTGATTCCGGTAGGGAATCAATAAAGTGCAAACCACAAGCACAAAGTGCAAAGCACAGCTCGACTCGCTGTTTAACACTTGAAAGGGAAGCTACGCCGGCCGTGCCCCGTTTTCTGTTTCTTTTTTTAAGAACTTTGAGCGCTTTAACGTTTCTTCGGTTTGAATCATTACCTGTGTCCAGTTTATAACCCGTGGCTTGGATGGACTCAGGCCTCTCCCCATTGTACACCATTAACACAAACTGCAGACAGTAAACCCCAATGTCTAGCAAGGCCCCCCCTCCCAGGTCTCTCTCTGCCATACGAGGGATATGTGAGAGAGGGGCACCGAGGTCAGCCCGCACCATCATGACCTCCCCCACTTCATCCTGAGCCAGGGAACGCCTGAGCGCCGCCGATACAGGGAAGAAGCGAGTCCACAGCGCCTACAAAATGAATGCTGAGTCACAGTGATGCTTTGGCCACGACAACTGTTCACTGGGTTTGCTTAAGGTGGTGAAGAGTAACAACATGGTGTATTGTGGATTTGTAACCATTTCATAAAGATTTGACAGAACTGAAGAACAAATTAAGCAAACACAGTGTAGGTGCTACTTACGCGTTAATCTTCTGAGATCATTTTTAGCAACAAGTGATGGAACTTCTCTGATTAATATATGATGTTACTACCTACCGACAGTATAACTAGAAAATCTGTACAACTGACAACATACAGATGGATTTTCTAATATGATGCATAACTGCACTAATAGGGCAACGTATTCAGCAAATGTATTCTTCGGTGAACTCATATCAGTATCTGTCATGGCTATGGTCTGACAAAGAACTGAAAAAACTGGGAGGCCAATTTAAAAAAAAATAATCAGTAGCAATCAGTTCACCTCATGGTCTGGTGACATACTCTATTATATGGTTATCACCTGCGTTGCTTTTTTTCTTGCAATGTCATGGTGGTATAAGCATTTGGTTGGGCTCCAAGTAAAGTTAACAACAACATTACAGGTTGAAAGGTAGTTCTGTTCTATTTTCACTCACCTCCATCATAAACACATTGTTTTTCTTGGCTGCTGCCACCAGCTCCTTCACTTCTTTTGCATTCATGGCAAGTGGTTTTTCAATAAGCACCGGCTTCCCACAGTTCATGAAAAGCAGACCAGCTTTCAGGTGGTAAGGGTGGATAGTGCCAATATAAACTACATCTAAAGAAATATGCAAACAAAGATTCCTTACAAGCTCACAGATTACTGAACGCTTAAATGTGATTTTCTGTCTAGTTTACACCTCCTGCCTTGTGTGAACATATAACCAAGGCATTTTTGTAAATGTAGCTTTAATGAAAAATAGGACTCTAGGAGTCTGAAACCATGAAAGGTGAGAACTATAATCTGAAAGAGAGGAGAAAACATTGTTCGACACATCCTGACTATAAAATAAAAAGACTGGGGAACATGTGAAAGCCTACCTTTCCCTGACCGTTATCAGCAATGTTCACCCAATTATATAAAATTACTACCCTGAACCCCCATTTAATATTCAGCAACTAAGTAACTAGGTGTCCTGAAATGAACCTTAAGGGTCAAAGAATCAATAGCACCAGCTGGAGCTTAAGCAGTACAGCTGTCACCTGATAATGGTATGATTTTGGCATGATTATGAAATTAGTTCCCTCTCACGTTGTGAAATCAGGCCATGAATGGTTCAAAGCACACCTATCTCTGAGTCTTTGGCAAGCTCCTCGTAACTTGCGTAGGCTCGAAGGATGCCATGCTTCTCGGCAAACTCTTGGGCATTCTTCAGGTCTCGTGCTGCCACTGCCACCACCTTGGGGGACAAAGCAGTGTTAATGAATACTTTGCGATTACACAATACGATTACACAAGATATTCCCCTCTACAGTATGCTAGTCCGTAGTCAAACAGATCAACTGTAGTTTCAACTGGAACTAAAGAACACGTTTCTCCACAATGAGTCGTAAATTAAATGCAATTATTCGAGAAGAGTTGGTAATAAATATGTGCTGCAACAATATTCGAGCCATTACGGTAGAGGTTTTATGCAACGAGAAAATATTAACAATATAAAAATTAAACCTTAAGTTATAAATGTAGTAAGGTGACGGTCAAAGACAACTATTATATATTTAGAAGTAGACAGAGGCAGATCATTACTCCCTTTACAACGCGGCCATTTGATAACAAGATCTGAACATGAAAGGCTCACAGAATTACTCTATAGTTTTGCAGAAGTTTGCGCGGCACGGATTGAAAAATTAAGCGAATCCACCCTATGCACAACCCCGGTTTGCTTAACCATGATAATACTTGTCAAGTTGAACTGTAAACGAACTCATGTAGCCAACTCATGCAACACACTCGTGGTTACCTGGTGGTCTTCGGAAGGCAGCGTTCTCAATGCCACGGTAAAATCATGGCTGATTTTCCCAGCACTGCAAATTCCCCAGCGAATTGCCATGGCGTTTCACCTGATGGGGCTACCAGACGGAGTTTATAAGACTCACCGGACTTAATAACAAGAGGAGGAGGAGAAGGAGGAGGACAAGCACAACTCATGTTTGAAAGAACTTCCCATTTCACATACAGTTCATGACTTCACCTCTAGATGGAGACAAAGGACTTGTTAAAACAATCAGAGTGGCACGCATCGTAAACTTGTCAACGGATAGATCTAGCGCTCCGCACGGTCACCATGCATTTTCATTGGATCTCATCTGAAGCGTTTGAAGCCCATCGAATTTAGTATCACTGCGCCGACACATTCGAGAAGAGGAAAAAAACCCCTCGGAATCGGGCAAGTGCAAATACCATGGGTTTCTATTTAGGCACCTTCCAGCTGGAGGTAAGTCCCACTGTACATACTGAATGAATTGAAATTAATCACTGGTTAGTTTCTGATGGCGTTATTGTGCAAAACAGGTAAAAAACAAAACAAAACACATTATTTCGGTATTTTGACATATATCTGTCAGAGGAAGTACAACCAGAATGTACTCGTTTGTTAACCATAATATTTATTCCTGGAACACTTGAAAAATAAAAATATAAATAATAAATAAATAAATAAACAAATAAATAAATAACAAGAACTTTTGAGCTATGCATTTTGAAGTTCAATGATCATCGGGAGCCCACTGAAACTACGATTGTCTCTTACTTTTGAGAGAGGGGGTGACTGACTACATTAGCAACGGTGTACATATATATATATATATATATGTATATATAAAACCACATCCTCTCTTGAGGAATTCCAACTTTTTCCTCAGGGGCAGTCGCAAAATGATTTCCCCATACTGTCAATCAAGCCACACACCTCCCCCCCCCCCCCCCCCAGTAGCCACTCCCCCAAATAGACAAGAACACAGTAGGAGCATAGGCCACTCCCTCCTTTCCCAGGCTGTAGTATGGTGGGAACTTGTTGCTGGCCATGCTGTAATTGGATGCTATTTTTAACTGGACGTGCATAATCTGTCAAAGCAAGCTCCTTAGGGACCTGCCACCAGCATCTCCCCCCCAAGCCGCGGAATTTAACTAGGGACAGCTCTGCAGCTGTGATGGAAAACATCTGGTTTCAGCTGCCTACGGGCAAGGGTCTCTCTCCCCTGCTCTTGTCCTCGTCAGTCTCAATAATAATGATAATTAAAAAAAAAGAAAACGTAATTACAGTTCTTCCCTCAACATTTTTGTTGCAATAATTAAAGACTGATATAGGACACCTTCTATTTTCATATTTACAGTAGTTGACACTGACAAAGATAGCAAGGAACATTTCAATTCTGCAGGACTCTGATATACAAGTTGGAACAGACTACTTGATGATGACTGTGAATGTGAGTTAAACTTCAATCCAGAAATTCTTCTGAATTTATTTATCTTAGAAACATGCGGCGAGCTTGAATTGTGTTGTTACTACAAATATTCTCCCAAATGCCAACAAAACCACACAGATTATCCAAAGTAATTTATTTCTTGCTTTAATTTAAAAAAGATTAATTGCAATTTGTTACACTTAATAGTTATTGAAACACTCCCATGTTGTCTTTCAGCACAGGTTACATTTAGGCACACAAAATGCGTACATCAATTTTTTTTTCTTTTTCACTTGAAACTACTAACACAGAAGAGAAAGAGGATACTGCATTAAAGACTGAAACTGTACAAAATTAAGAATCAAAAATCAGCATAATTCAGCCCAACTTCCCCATCAATCCTTAAGAGAGAGAGAGAAAGAGAGAGAGAGAGAGAGAGAGAGAGAGAGAAGAGTATCCATTCCTCTAAATTCAACTAGTGTTTTTTGTTTGTTTGAAATGGCAAAACATGTAAAGTCATGGAACACCAGCCGAAGCAAAGGAATGTGGTCATAGGTGCTTTGGCAGGTCTGTGTGTCTGTCATATCTGCGAAGAATTTACTGCTTTACAGATAGAGTACAAAAAAAAGTCTATTAAAACAACCATAGCAGATATCATATGAAATTTGGCTTGAAAGTAGCACGCACACGTTTTATTTTTTTTCTCGTTTTCTCGTTCTGTGGTGCAAGTCTGAGTGAGACAGCTGTGTGTGTGTGTGTGTGTGTGTGTACAGATGTGTGTATGCTTGATTTGATGGGAGCAAAAAGCAAAGCTGTACTCGTAGAGTTCGGCGCTTTTTGAAAATGTAAAGAATGTCTGGTCATTAGCACGTGCGCGTGCACGCTTGCTCGCTCGCACACACACACACGCGCAATATTTCGATCAGCCCATAGAAAACACTGCATTTATTAATAACCAACATGGGCCGTCTAAAAAGAAAAAAAGTCCACATTCTAACGAAATGGAAATCATCAAGTTCTCTCTCTTCTGCAACACAGCAATAAGATAACAAGCATGTACTATAAGTATGTACTATATGTACTAGAATTAACCCCTACTCACACCATCCACACAAAATCTACAGCTCTGCTAACGCACAGCTGTAAAATATTGTACACAGCGAGAAATATTATGATGGGACCTCGTCCTTTCACACTTGTGTGGGGGGGAAAAAAACAGTTGGGCTTGCTCTGCTGTGGACTCGGGAGTACCCTCTCTTCATTTTGGCTGACTGAGGACAGAGAACATCTTAACTAAGGGAAGAGAATTTAGGCAAGAAAGCACGTTCTTCTCCTCCGTTTCAGAGGCCCCTCGGAAAACAAGCACAGTCACCCACTGCGATTGCTGCCGCTGCTGTGGCATCTGGGAAGGTTGTTAAGGGAACGTGCTAAATGCAGGATCCCCTAATTCTGTGCAGCCGTGAGGTGCACTACCTTTGGTGTTTCCAACGTATGCAAAGCTGGACAGTTCTTCTCATGTTCAATGTATGGGACAGGAGTGATATTCAGTTATCTTCTGAGGTGAGAGGACATCACATAAAATCCTACGGACAGTTTTGATCACAGAAAAAAAAAAAAAAAATCATTTTTGGGGGCATGAATGATTGTAGATTGAGATTTTTTTTTTTGGCTTCTCGATAACAAGCGACAAAGGTTGACTGTACGTTGACATACGATGACACACAGCGTGATCTCCCACGAAGCATGGGACAGCGGGATGGCATAAGGTTATTGTGTGGATCATTTGGCAAAAGAAAACAAGAATAAAAATTAAATGAAAAAAAAAACAAAAAAAAAAAACAGAGAAAATCGTTGAGCTCCTATGGCTTACACTGAAATGAAATATCTGTGCACTTGAAGGTGACAAAAAAAAGGAACAACAACAACAACAAAAAAAAAAGACAAAGTGGAATCACAATCAAATTTCAAATTTCAGTCACACTCTCTCTTCTTACTCTCACTTGAGTGGCCACCAATGCAGTCACAATGTGAGTCGCTTTTCAGCAATGACCCCCAGAGCTCCATAGATCTGTTCTCTCACCATCTGTGCCCACTGGGATTCACTTGCTCAGCAGCCCACATTAACCCAAAAAAAGGTTGCCTGGTTTTCCCCGCTCTGGGGGCTTTTGTTGGCACTGCAGTGGATGACAGGAGTGTAACTGGCTGTACTGAGCACACCATCATCCTACCAAGGGATTCGTTTAGCAGAGTCGCTGCTGGTGCCGTCCAATGTCTTCCGTTTCGTCTTAATCGGAATGGCCGTCGACGAGATCGTAATTAAAGTGGAACCGTCATGAGCTCCAACAGCGAGAGGAGAGCACAACTTCCTTTAACACCCACCCCCCCCCCCAATCATTAAAAACAGAGCACAAGTAAAACAGTTCTTTGTTGTTGTTGGTTTTGCGTACCTCTAACGTGTATTTGATTCCCTGGGTGTATAGTTAAGCGATGATTATGACTAGCAGGAATAAGAAATAACAAATGACAAAAAAAATATTATAATTGCACAATAATTATGGGGGGTAAGGGGGTGGAGTTTAGGTTTGATGGTAAACGTTCTCAGAACTGACACCCCAAGCAGGGTAAAGGTGATTAGTCATCTCTTATGGCGATGGCACAGACACTTCCACGAGTCGGTTGTTTTTGCGCTTGCACGTAGCGCTGTTGCCGTTCTTGGGGCTGCCCTGGATGAACTTCACACACACCTTGTCCTGCTTGAACTGCACTAGGAACCTAAAGACAGAGTGGTGAAAACAGGAGAGGACAAGTGAGTGGACAGTGTACTCCTTAGGATGGTTCTCGCAAATCTTACAGGTTTTTTTTCTTAATACTTTTTTTTTTTTTCCCTTTTTCTGAATGTCAAGAATCTTGAGACTGTACTATGATTAAACGTACCTTTCTCTCAAAATTAAAGCCAAAATTGTTGGCAGATTTACTAGCACCGTTGGCTCATGTTAACAATATTATCTTATGACTGTTAATTGATACACGACTAGCACATGGATCAATCAGGAGCTGTAGCTTTATACATACTAAAGGCTTTTGTTATGTGAAGGACTTACTCGTCTGTGATATCAATGTTTAATTGTTCCCTGTCAGCTGTCGCACTTCCAGTGCGGTACAGTTTGGTGATGATTTCAATCAGGCGTTCGCTGCTCAGTAAGAAGTCGCCTTTGGCTGCTGATGTAGAGCCCTGTGCAGAGACACGAGAATATAAACACCAGCATATGGCCTTTCAGTTCATTTACAGTGGACCAGTGTCTGTCTTGACAGCATGAAAATATAAGGCACGTTTCAAGTGCAATACGTACAGCCATATGTAATATGTTACGTTTTTTAAGTATTTCCTGACATGCATTGTAAAAAAGTTTCTTGAACGTTCATATTCTTCGTTGTAGTACACTACGGGTTATCGACTCGTCATTGCTGCATTCAGTGTTGATTCTGAGAGATAGTGGCTCTTCACCTCTTTGAGCTTGAGGGCAAAGAAGCCGTCGCTCTGGGTGCTCACAGAGACACTGGTGACATCAGACAGCGGAACGCTGACCTTGACCTGACCCGTCTTGTGATCAGCCAGGACAAAGTGGCTCTTGGTCAACAGGAAGATTCTCGGAGTACTCTAAGTAACGAATAAGCACAAATCAAAGTCAGTCCTCATTCTTGAGCGGATTGGGATTTGAGAATCCTAACCGTTCCGTCGTTTTTCGCTGATTGAGTTCTAAAGGTGCTGTTATACAATTTTCCATCCTGTCGAGAGGAAGAAAGTATTGTGTTTCTTACTTTGCCGTTGGCCCTGTTGATCTTGTTGATCACATCTGCCAGGAGAATTTTCTCCTCCACTGCACTGTTCAGCTTCTGGTACTTGGGATTCTTTTTGATCTCCAGATAGTCTCCTTTGAAAGGCTGACCCACACTGGCAAAACACGTTGGAGTTTACTTTTACATGCTCATCTAAAGTACAGGTATGACCTCCATGCACTGTAATATAGCATATAATGATTATTTATGGTCAGATATACTGCAAAGGACAGATAGAGAACAGCCTTCATGTATTCATACCTGCTGGGGTATAGGGCCTTCTTGTCTTTAAACATCTGACTGGCCTCCAGTTTCTCCTCATAAATAGCTTTCTTCTCCTCCGTGAACTGGCTCCTGTACTTCTTGCACTGATGTCATGTCACACAGATAAGAAAATTTACCCAAAATCAGATTATTTGGCTGTGTATAGAATAACAACATAACAAGGAGGAGAACTTGTGCTTCGTTGTCACAGAAACAATGGCACGGTTTTGGAAGTGAGTATGTCATGCTCTGTCACTAAGTACAAAGAGGTTTCAGAGACTGCTTACTCTCCACAGATGAAAGATTCTCCTGAGGGCCTGATGAGTTCCATCCAGGAACTGGTAGGGTCTGGCGGGCCAGTTCTTATCAGTGGGTGACATGGAGGGCATTGTGTTCTTTAAGCCCAGGAAGTACTTCTGCATCTGTAATCCAAACAAAATTACTCCACTAAACTCTCACAAAGGATATACTGTCAATTGTACGTTGTGCATGAACTAGACAAAATCACTCATGTGACTTACAATTCTCTGAACAGTGAAGTCATAGATCTTCTTTCCTGCATTTGCTCTGAAGAACTTCCTGTACTCCCGACGAACCTGTGAACCAAGAATGGTCAGTACAGTATCTGATGGTATGGCATTTTCCCATGTGCCGTTCGCGGAAAAAGACAAGTCAACAATGAGCACCCATGTACAGAGCAACAAAAAACACGCTATGACGACACACTATAAGAGCTGATTGGTTAGTGGCAAACACAGACCCATTACCAGACAAACAGCAAACCTAAAAATGGACAGAGAGTAGAAATTATCCCGTAGTGGCCATGGAACTGATGTTGGTTACTCTACCAAGAGACAAGGAGCTCCTCCAGTGACAGACAGACAGTTATTGTATCCTAGTCACTGTCAATCAACTGTTGTTTCTCTAGAATTCGTTGAGATGATAAACTTGTGTGCAGTTGCTGAGTGATAGGTGAGAGTAGCTAGTAAACCACTAATCTTTTACGACACATAAAAAAGACTATAATCTCACTTCAAAGTAAAGCACCCAACAGCTCCTCTACAGGAAACCTTGATAACACGAAGCAGAATTTACTTTCAAACAGTCATATACACATAAAATAACAACAAAAAAGGCATCAGAGACAACCATTGCAAAAGACAAAACAGCAGAGTGTATGTAATATGGACACAACGTAACTCGAACGCTTAAAAAAAAAAAAAAGAAAAAAAAAGAAAGAGAGAGAGAGAAGAAAACGTTGAGCGTTAGAAGTCACACAGCAGCATGCAGACAGGCACAACAGGCTAACAAGTAGAGACAGACAAGAGAGACAGACGGTTGGACAGAGAGACAGGCAGAAACGACATTCAGGCAGCCTCTGTCGTGTCAGTCGGGGTCAAGGCGTTTGACCTCTTGGTTGAGGAAACTGCAGTCTTCAGGAACAGAACTGGACGGGCGGGGGGGGAGAAAAAGCATCTGCCTCAAAATTATCCAGTGAGAGATTATTTAAAGCCCTGGATTATGAGAGCAGATTTCATTCTGTTTTATGGAACAAGACTGATATTCTGTTCCAATTGGCGCGCATCTAAACAATTCAAACTGCGGATTCTAAACACTACTGCACGTCAAGGCTGAGGCTGAGGTGACAGCCGTAAAGGAGTGGGCCTGTAAAGGAGAAATGTCATTCAGCGACCGAACGAGCCCCCTGTCTATGAGGCTCCGTGACACGGAGAGGCTGGCTGTATGTTCATGGTTTTTTTTTTTCTTCCCCCCCCTTCCCACCGGCCACTGGTGCCTGGATAAAGGCTGGCCCGAGGGCCCCTGAAGGGAATGGTTGGCAGATACCTTCAGTCCCAACCAGTAGGCCCAAATGACAGCGACAGCATGCTTACGCCTGGCCTCCTCCTTCAATCGCTTCAGCTCTCTGCGTGCCTGTTCGGGATGAGGGGGAGGGAAGGAAAGAACGCAGAATAGAGTGAAGCGGGGTGAAACGGAGGAGTATGAAGAAGCCGCACGCAAAATCAAACCTACGACAGGGCAAACGGAGGGACACACATCACAAACTGGTCATTCTCAGTCTCTCTCTCTCTCTCGCTCTCTTTCTCTCTCTTGTGGAGATATGGTTGTTGATGTACTGTTGATGGGAATACATTTATGGTAGCTCCGGTATCACATTTGTTCCTTTTTCTCTTTGCAAGAAAAAAAAATCAAATATACAGTAGTTTCCTTTTTGAAACCACACACACACACACACACACGCACACACACACACGCACACGAGCACGCAACACGTACACACACAAACCAAAACACACCATTCCATATCCTGAAGAGAGTACTGGTTAGAACAAAATCTTAATGGGAAGCTAGCAATTCAGAGCACTGCAAGCAGAACATGCCAAAACGTTTCCTTTGGGCAAGAGAATGGAAAGCAAATACTCCTTGCTTATATGGGCAAAACTAAAAAAAAAAAAAAAAAAATCGCATACAGAAAACCATGGAATGTGTGAGAGACCTGAAACAATGACGAAAAGCAGGGATCAGTGTTCGGTTTCGCTAACTGGGCCACTTGGCGCGGGGGCAGGCGCCGCCCGCTGCCGCGTTAGCCTAGCACGTGGGAATGGACCCGCTCCCCTGGGTGCCCGTCTGGATGAGCTTAAATCCATCGGCAGTCAGACTAAAGAGGCTTAAGTGACTGGAACCTGCCCTTCTCCCCCTCCCCCCACCCTTACCATCTCTCGTTCTCTCGTCATCTGAGTGGGTCTGGTGAGGGGGGGGGGGGGGGGGGGGGTCTGCCACCTCACACGTTTCCCCATTACATTATAAACACATGTTGTTTTCACCATGCAGTGGTATGTGAATGCCGGCATTCACGGTACGATGGCATGCAGTAATAGATGTAATAGGTTCAGAGGGCATGGCAAGGGTCACGGTTATGTCCGGTTATTACTTGTGCGAAGTTCAAACAGATTTTTTTTTTTGCTGTTGTTTTTTATGGGGATGTTGATGGAACACACAGAGGGCGGTCACAAACGTCCTGAATACCTTGGTCCCTTGCCAGCCTGCCCAGATGACAGACACGGCACGCTTATTCCGAGCCTCCTCCTTTAACCGCCGCAGTTCTCTTCGAGCCTGGGTTAGTGTGTGGGTGATTTTTTTTAGAGATTTTTCAGGGGGGTGGGGGAAAGGGAAGCAAAAAGGCATTAAGAACAGCAGTTAGAGGCATAGGGAGAGAGAAAGAAGGAAGATTAAAATAACATAAGAAGAAAAAAAAGAATCTCTCCACCAGCATTGGAGAGCTAAAAGCAAACAGTGAATCATTTTTTTGTGCAGTTTGTTTCCTCTCGTGTATCTGTCCTTTTCTCTAACTTGTGACAGCTTTTCAAAACTTGTGTATTTATCCCATATTCAGTATAGGGGTTGATCTGTCACTCATGACTGTGATGAAAACACAAGTTGAGAACCTCCAATGGCTCAAGAGAGAAATGGGACGACCCACAAATCCTTAACCAGAGGTTAGAAACAGATTCCCAGTTCAAATGACTTGATGGTAAAAGGTCGAGTACTCTAATAACTGTCCTTGCATCCAATGTGTGATGGAACTCTTTTGGATTAAGAGAGATCACGATAAAAATGTCGTAAGTGCTTCAAAGTCAAGAATGAAAGAATATTTGGATAGTGATAGCAGTGAAGTCTTTGTGTTTTCATTGGCCATCAGCTGCTTAATTAAAGCAGGGCTAGGCCATGTGTTTGGCAGAATGAGACAGCCTGAAACTTCGCAATGAGTAATCAAAATTGTCCTCTCATAGTTGCTTTTGCAGTATGGCTCAAGTGTATGACAAAACAAATTGATATAATTAACCAGAGTTGTGCAATATTTGAGACAAAGAAATATTCTTTTGAAGGCTGGGCATGCGGTAATGAAGTTCCTAGAGTGGAATAAAGATATTACTTTAATCAAGGCATACGGGTGTTTGAGAATTTCAAAACAGCCAGTTAGCACAGGCTAAAATGCTGTTAGTATCTCCCCAAAGGTCTATAACCAAAACATTACCTCTGAAATAACATGGCAACGTTAGTCACACGAGTATATGGGGTTAGTGGAACACTTGAACAACGTAGTAGATTTCATTCATTGGTCTATCACCACGAGGGAGACACGACACGGGAGATGATGGACAGGACGAGCTAAACATGACGGGAGGCTGCGTAAATACCTTCGTTCCTTGCCAAGCTGCCCAAATGACAGACACGGCATGTTTATTCCGCGCCTCTTCCTTGAGACGCCGCAGTTCCCAGCGGGCCTGCGGAGGTTAGCCGAGGCGGGCCGTAGAACAGCAGAGACACGAAGATACACGGTTAGAAGTCGCAGGAAAGTTCGTGCAGAGCAATAGTGGCAGAGACAGAAAGAGAAAGAGAAAGAGAGACAGAGAGAGAGAGAGAGACAGAGAGAGAGAGAGAAAGAAAGAGACAGAGAGTGGCATGGATAGAAGAAGCAGTGATACTAAGCACCAGGAGATGATAGAAGCTGAATGGTCTCTCAGTGTACGGGTGCTTTCCAGAGAAATTCTAGAGGATTCCCTCAGCTGTATACCTGTCTTTTCTGGCTCAGCTCCACGTTAAGCCAAGTTAACCGCCAATTAACATCTTATCCTAAAACATTTAATCTCCCTCAACGTTATCACCTTTTTTTTTTCCGTGGTCATCTTGATTTTTTGGCATTTTACAGACCATTCTCACGCTTTGAATCTGAGGTATGACATAAGAGAGGAGAGACGGTACCTGGGTCCCGTGCCAGTAAGCAGCGATGGTTGTCACTGCTTCCTCACACCGCTTCTGGTATTTCAGCTCCCTCAAGATCTTACGGGCCTGAGGAGATTAAAGGAGAAAGAAAAAAGTCTGGTAACAGAACTTATTACCCAGATCAAGTTTAATACACTTTATTCAGAGACCACAGACTTCATTCAGAAGGTGACTGACTTCGTGACCTGTAGCTTGGACCTACCTTCCATCCCCTGATGAATGACTGCACAATTATAGTCGAGCGCTTGATGTTCTGATACTTCTTTTGTTGCTGCAATCAAACAGAAACAAGCGACTTGGAGCTCAACGGACTACAGCTGCGCAAATGATTTATTGAAAACAACGCGGAAATTGTTTTTTGGAAGCACCATAACTCTGGTTTGTCATTTTCGGTTTTCTTGAGACAGCCGGCAAAAAAACGGGCAATTTGCGGGCCAAGTTGGGGGAAGGGGGGCTTACCGCGTATCTCCTGTACCAGGCGGCCACCACCACCTGGCTCTTCTTCAGCAGGAGGAAGTGGGTGCGGCACTTCCAGCCGCGGTAGATCTTCTGGATGAGCGTAGCCAAGTCCTCCAGACAATGCCTCCTTTTCTCCTCAAGAAAGAAAAGCTAAGGAGACACAGAGGGAAAAACAGCGTGAGTAACAGATAGTATCTGAAAATGGAATATCTTTCACGCGTATCGGAATCGTGATACGCTCAGGGCGCGCAGAGAACATTTGTCAAATCCCGAGGATAAAATGACGTCTGTGGGCATTTCTGGATAATTCTGTCACATATGGTATACACCAAAACCAAAATTATGACTGTAGCCTCTCTGATTAGACGGTCATAAACAAGTGACATTTGTCAAATCTGTCCTCCTGGCAACCGTATTTGAGTTCAGTGAAGTTCATTGAGCTAGGGTTAAAACTGGAGCCCTACCCTGAGTGAGATCCCGTGGTGATAGGACTGTGACTGAACAGCTGTAGATGTAGATTATGGTGGAGGAATGTGAATGGATAAGATGAAACACTGAGGTTTTCACAGTCACGTTTGCGCTCCACGACAGAAGAGGCCCTGTAAAAGTGCTTTGGTCTTCCTATGGAGTTTCTCAGCCTAAATATCCATTTCCCACTGTTTCCCATACCATCTGACAAGTAGTGGAGTGGTTAAGTGAAAACATGTGTTTCTTTTTTTCCTTTTTTTTGTGTGTGTTTGCAACTAATTATCAGAGCAGCTCAGAGGACTACGTTTTCCTGTACAAGAAAACTCCTCAGTATCTTGAGGATGATCTTACTTAACTTTTACTTTAGCTTTATTAATGTTGTTTTTACTTGTTACAAAGCCCCCAGTCAATTCTTGCACTGGAGATACATGATATTGTATTACTGAATTATTTAAACTCCCTTTAACATGAATGGACATGTAAGGTTAAATTCGAAAATGTTAAAAATCGAACCCAAGTGACCATGTTTCTCTTCCTATGCCAGTTTTGCTTTTAATTTTATTCCATCGTCTCTCTCTTATTTTCAAAGGAACACTGTTTAACTGAACTGATGAAGGGAGTACTACGTCATAGATCTAGCTACTCACCGTTCTGGGGTTCCTGATGAAAATCTTGGAGCGTCCGTAGGAGAACTCCTCAGCAGGTACCTGTAGGTCTGTCAACAGCACCTCCACTCCTTTTCTGTTTGGACAAATGACATCCTAATTTCAATATTTTTAAAATCAAACACATGTCAACATGCACACACACACACACACACACACACACACACACACACACACACACACACACACACACACACATCCACACTCACTACCCCATTCCTACAATTATACATTAAAACACTTCTTTAAGAGTCACTTCTTTAAACAACTGAAATTCAATTGAAAATACAAATTTAAATTCAAAAGACAGACAGTAAACAATTCATTTTCAAATTGACCAGACTGCAAATCATGTGATCTACACTCTGAAGGGAGATCACCGTGTGAGGCACAATTTTGTTAAAAAAAAAATGACATTGCTTTAGACAGCCATCAGTGTTTGCAGAAAAACATTCTTAACACACAACCTAATGTTGTGTGAAGGGAAAGAATACAGACATAGTAATAACAATGTAGCACAGATAACAGCCAAAAAACAGACGTGATTCAGTGTCTCGTCTCCTTTCTAAACGAAACAAGTGAATATTATGAATATAGCAGTATGGGCAATTTCTGTCCAAACACGTCTGCTATTAGACACAGACGGTCACCGCAAAGATACGGCAACGAACACGCTTTGAAGATAGTTGTCCTCGATAAGCCAGATAGCCAAAACAGACACGGTGACATAATTAACAGGAAGCTCCTCAGGCAAGATCTTGTATGCTGATTAATCCTTAAAAGACGGAACGTTTACAATTCAGTACACCAAATCTTGTCCGAGACGGGCGCCCAAAAAATACTTGAGTTTGCGACAGAAGAAAGGGACTAGATTCAAAAACAACTGACGTAACTCTTGAGAACGTGCTTGGTAAATATAACTGCCTTTCTGCAAAGCAGGGGGCGCAAGTGGTACTGAAGGCGATCGGACAGTCTCAAGAAAGGAGCACAGGAAGATGCTTTGATTAACTGACGTGTAACATTGTTCAATACGGTCACCGAGACCGCATTCTTATATCGTGGATAAGAGTCAATGGGTTCCTATACACTAAAACACACAGAGTGCTGATGCTCTCACCTGGTTGGACCCCTCCAGTGGGGCCAAGTCTGCTTGCAGAGCATCTTATAGCGTTCTAGACAGGGCTCGTACGCCTGGCGGAAAGCATACCCCGCACGTCTCACGCGCACGTTCTCCATCAGACCAAGGTAACGCACCTGATGGCACACCAGCGAATCAGTGAAGATGTGGGGTGCCTTCTTCTCATTGGGCTTAATGCATCTAAGAAAAAAAAAAAGAAAAAAAAAAAAAGAAAGCATTTGAAACCTTGGATTATACAACAGATTTGCATAGACAATCTAGTAAACATCTAATCACTGTTTAATAAGGCAAAAAGATTCAATTAAAAAAAAAAATTGATAAAGGGGCTACAGACAAGATCTGCTAGCGGCTCACTGTTGGCATACTAACCTGATGTAGTTGGGGTTCTTGGTTTGAAGGTTCTTCATGAGTGTGCTCACAGACGCTCTGAACTGGAAACCAGCAGTGGGAGGCCTTTTCAGGTTCACTTTGTCTGGGTTCCCCTCAGGGAAGAGCATCTTCATCAGGCTGTGGTTGGCCTTGTACATGGCCTGAGACAGGTCTCTGTACAGCAGGTCATTGTTTTTGTCCACAAAGCCCTCTACCCGGTACAGCACCTACACACACACACACACACGCACACACAGCATCACATCACCTCATTTACTATGCATTCGTCTTCCAAAAAAACATCCTGTTAGATAAAAAAAAATATGTCCCAGTTATGGCATCATAGCCTAGTTTTTATTATATTAAAGTTTTCTGAATCCTCTGAGTGATTAAAAAGCTATTACCTTACAGCTTACAGAGCTTACAGAGCAGGGGCATTCTGGGCCACACATAACCTATGAATTTGTCATATTACTGTAATTTCTTTCATTTATATAATGAGTTTATAAAAGAGAGTGCTACAGGTAGTGCACTCTGTCAAATTACTCTAGACCACAGCCTATCCGAGAGAACAGTGGGCTATGATTACGAATCCCCTCTGGCCTCTTAGATGCACCCACTTTGTTAATGAGTGAAAGAAATGACCGTAGAAATCAAACGACTGCACGTCTGTGATGTAGTGTTTGAAAAAATGTATAACTGTACCTGTGATGAGATGTGTAAGTGTGTGTGTATGTGTGTTTGCATGCATGTGTTTATGTATGTGTACGTGGTTGCGTGTGCGCACACGCGCGTGTGTGTGTGTGTATATGTGTGTATGTGTAAGTGTGTACGCGCTCCTCACCTTTCCGGCATAGTGTTGGATGCGGAAGCAGTTGTGTGGGAGGCTGTGGTCTGTGAGGAACTTTGAGTTTTTGCTCAGGCGACTCTCGAAATGCTGATGCTCAGCACACACTGTGTTCAGCTTGTCGAGAAAGGTCTCGTCTGTCACTGTGCCTGGTCTCAGACACTCCTCATCCAGCATGGCCAAGATCCCATTCTGGTTCTGTGTGCAGACAGAGGTCACAGAATACAGACAATGTGGAGATTAGAATGATGTTTATACCTGACGTAAACATCTTAAATGCATGTGCTGAATTACATTATGTGTGTGGATAACCACAAATGTAGCGTCTCCATAGACACCGACTAGGCGATGACCCTTTTAGACCTGCCATTCTTAAGTACATACAGGGTAAAGCTCTGCTTAAATATCTAACCAATAGTGCTGAATATCTGAAAATTAAACAAAACAAACAAAAAACAACGGAAAAGCATAAAACTCACATTCTCGATGAGGTCACAGATGATGGCATTGTTGAAATATTCAATGTTTGTCCATTCAATGCCCTGTTAAGAAACAAAAATCATGGTGAATAGCTATTTCCTCATGCCCCTACAAGCACTTCCTGTTTATAGTGGAGTATATTCCAAGGATGCTTCTCCCTAATAGATATCAGACAGAAACCAAGTGGTTTAAAGAATAACCCACATCAGCTCTTTTTTTCTTGGATTAAAGTGACATGCTGGGAAGCCAGTCCGAACCAACTACCAGGAAAGAATCTAAACTGATTGTGTGACGTGATCAGTTCAGACAAGTCAGCGGAAAAACAAAATAAACATGGCTGTGCTCCGATGCCGAGACTTCCCTGTTTCTTGAGATGACACATTACATGACGAGCTGTAATTAGCAGATCATCATATAGTTCTGCATTAGAGTGGGCGGCTGATGTGCACCCCGGCTCAAAGCTTTTGTCAGATTCTCAGTGTTTGAGAGCTGCGTAAGCAAAAGACAACAGGGCAAAAAAATTAGAAGACGGATTCCAGTTGGGTTTAGGGTTAATTAAGCTATGTGAAAAGCCAGTGAGCCATTGGGATGGTTGGAAGTAGGCGGGACAGGTTATGTCGAATCGGGAGCGTGGATTGGTTGAATCAATCATCCAGACCCCTGGGCCCTCCCCACTGGTATTTTCCCATGCATTCTCCAGGACTCAGGCCAGGGAGTGGAATATCATGGAGAAGAGGTCATGGGTGCATCAGGGTACATACTTAGGGCTCCGAAAGCAAACAGAGCTCGCAACCCCGCAGGGAGAAGCGTGTTTACTCTTAGTGGAGTGACGGATCACTTCCGCTCTGAAAAAATCACATAGGAGGAGAGATGTGGGGTTGGAGTTGGGTGAAGGAGGGGTGTTTGGAAAAGAGGAAACAGAGTAGGATAACAAAAGGACCTGATTATACCACGGTGCTTTAGTTCTCGGTCACTGCAGTGAGATGAGAGGATGTGAATCGAGACTTGTTATGTGGGCAACTGTCATACAACCGAGAGGAAAAAAAAGCAATCCGCTTTGGACTGCGGTAGGCAAACCTGGATGCCCACCGGCACGTGTGTTAAAGACCCGCGCCGTTGTGAGAAAGCCTCCGTTGGCTTTGTTATTCAGTATGTGTGGCTCTTCAGTGGCGGGAGGGGCGGCGTCTTACCTCACGGATGTACTCTTCCTGTTCCTCCCGCAGGGTGAGCTCAATGAAAATCTGCTGAAGCTTCTCATTGCAGTAGTTGATGATGAACTGTTCAAAGCTGTTGTCCTGTGGAGGAAAAGGAAAAAACAGAGATCTGTGTAAGATTCCTGTTCTGCCGTTTAAAGCCCCCTGTTGAATCCGGATGTTCACTGCAAACACAGCATCCGACACAGCAAACCGCACGAACGACGCAATACCACCTGCTCACCTCCGTTGGCACGTCGGGTTAAGCCATCTACTCCTCTCTGTTTCTTAAATCGCCTGTTATTCCCCATTGCATGTTGTTCTCTCTTTTTTTATCTCTCTCTTTCTCTTTCAGTCCCTCTGTTATTCTTTATCCTTTTACTCCCTTCGGACTGTGATGCTAAAATAAACTCCAAACACCCATTCTTCAAATAATATCTTGCCATGCTACAGTTTAAAAACTCTCTTTCCAAGTAAATAATGGGTTTTGAGGCCACTTCCTTTAAACTGTGTAGCAGATGAACAAAACGGCAAAAGGACCTTTTGCATCCTGGCACTTTCCATGTCTTTACAAGTGATCCTAAACAAACAATGTACCCAACGTTGCATAACAGACAGTGTAGCCATAAAATCTTTATCTCTCCGTTTTACTGCAGATGTGACGTCTGCAATTCCCGACAAATCAAAACGCTTTTCTTATCTGCCTCATGAAACCCACTCTTTAAAGTCTTGGTTTAGGTCACGTGGTCTTATAGATGATTAACTGTCCCTACGTCACAGTGGGGTCATCTTGCACTGAACAGGGATATGAGCAGTTAGATGTCTACAGTGTTCACTGGTTTCAGAGCAAGGGCTGGGTTAGGTAACACTCATTTGCTTATGATACAGGGGTTAGGATTGTTGATGCCTCTACTGAAACAGCAATGAGATAAGAGGGGTATACACACGGGGCTGCTCTAAACAGAAGGGGAGGCAGCATAGAAAACTTCCAGGCCCATTTTAAAAGGCTGTTTTTCCAACTTACCCATCTCTTCCGTCCAGAGCAGCCTAAGTGTATTCTTTGATTTAAGCCACTAGCAACATTTCTATGACTGATGCTCCTACTGCACCAGTGGAAGCTCTAAATTACATGAAAGGGGCATCTTATCTATGGGGCTGACATAAATCAGCTCTGTCTTTTGTGAATGACTGTACGAGTCATTCTCTGTATTTCATATATCAAACTGCCTCATGGTTCAGGAAGGTGCAGGGCCTCTCGACTGAGGTGCAACGTTTCCAGAACCAATGTTGCAACGTTGTTCTAACATTGGCAACACTGACGTAACATTGCACTTCAGCAAACCGGCTCTGCCGCACCGGGACAGGTTGAGTTGTTGAGATAAAGAGCTGAATTAGGACTAGGATTAAAAGGCTAGAATCGCAGCATGCACATTGCCACGTCACATCCTCGGTAGGTGTACTTACTCCATTCTGTTGCCACGAACACAACAATGAAAAACAAAAACAAAGAAAAAGAAGAACAAAAACAAAAACATTCATGGAGAGAGGAACAAAGTCAGACAGCATAAAAAAAAAAATGCATTTAGTTTGTGAAAATAACCTGAGCTTGAGAACAGTATACGTATCGCTCTAGTGGAGAAAGAGTAAACAAAAGCTTAATACTGTCAAGAAAACTCAAGAACACCAATGTTAATATGTTTTCATAATTACATACCCCGACTATATTTAGTAAACATGTAGGAGAGCAAAGGACACTGCGACAGAGGGCTTGTTAGACAACTTCAAAGCTCCATCACACAATAAAAATAAAAATATCTGATTTTACGCTTTATTGCATGGGTGGTTCACGCATAAAACGTAGTTTCCCAGTTTTACAATCATTAACCCTTTTCACTGTCCAGTGGGGGAGAAAAATAGATGGGGTGGCTAAGCGATATAACCTGAAGTACTCTGTGTGTGGGATGTATGTAGGGACAGAAACGTGGGATGCGTTGCTTCGGAAGATTCTGCCGTATTTATCGGACGAGCAGGTGTGACTGGCTCAGTTTAAACACAAACTAACAAACCAGACCAAAGGGTGCAGAGAGTAGTGTGTGTCAAAGGTGGGGGGGGGGGATGGTCCTTTTTTCCCCCGGTTGTGTTTCATCGATAGACTTCACGTGATGTTACGTGGTCATTAACCACAATAAAAACAACATGTTTGTACTTTAGAATTTCCCTCCACTCTAATTACACGCGTAAGAAAATTCACTGCCCTGGGTCGAGAGCCTTACCTCAAAGATTTCAAAGCCGTAGATATCCAGGACCCCCATAACTTTCTTCCGGCTTTTGGTCTGAGCCTACACGGGCGAGATGAGAAAAATGAGACATGACAGTGAAGGATAAAAAAGACATAATCTCTCTCAGTGATGACAGCGAGACAGAACGAAGAGCCGCGGAACCGTACCTTGATGCTTTCGTTAATCCGCTGCACCAACCAGCTAAAAAGTCGACTGTAGAGGTTTTTGGCAAGGGCGTCCCGGGCATAGTAGGCCTATTAAAGCAGAAAAAAAAAAGAACAAAAATACTATGACTGACTGGCCATAAGGGATCAGATCTCCTGAACAAACTGCAGTATAAATTCCACGTGATATTACAAACGACTCCTGCATCATGCCACCTTTAGATGAACATTTAATAACTGATCTGATAATTCTTTTTATAGTTCCAATTACGTTTTGGGAAAATAAATGAGAATTATGTGTAATTAATGTTTGCCTAAGATAGCGTGACTGGTTATGACTTGTTACATATTTGAGCCTTTTTATGGCCTCCACTAATACAGAGGTCTTACTGCTTTGGTTAAACCTGGTCATTAACAGGAGTATGGATTCCAAGGACAAAGGACATAACTGATGAAATGCCTGGAAATTCAACTTTTTAAATCAGTGATACCACTATACTTGTCATGCTTGACTATTCGATGTGGTGATACATACTGACAATATCTGGTAATCTTTTCTAATGCCAAATAATCTAGCACAACTTTCATTAACTTTTTTTTACAACTGGCCCTCACCTTTTCTGTGAAAATTGGATAACTTTACACCCAGTGAGAAACGACACTGGGTAAAATTAAACTAGACTTTAAATGTATTGCTGGTATTACCAAGTGCTTCCCAAAATTTTCAAACCATTAATTTACAATACAGCACTGCAGACAAGAATGTTTACATAGGGGCTTTCCTGGCAAGTGGATATATACAACCTCCACTTCCAAGAACAGAAATATTCTCTGTAGCCAATAAAAATGTCTTTAACATTTTGGGCAAACAATCTTACTGTCATGACTGAAGTTACAAGGAAGAACAAGAATACATTTTTGAGGAGTTATAAGCAATATTAAGGCTGATTTGACTACTTGGTAAAAACAGAGGGGTTTCTCAGTAATTACAATCTAATGTCTCAGTGCTTCCACCTTCTCACCAGCAGCAATGACACACTATTCTTACCAAGTATTTTCCCATTAAATATCGGGATTTATCAAGCTGTCTGTCATGACCCAAAGCACTTAATTAATTATGACTTCATTCTATGAATTAACTCTTGATATCTAACGTTGCACAAATAGCACAGACTTCAGCTCTAATATGTCTCTCAGTTAAATGAAGCGACTGCAAATTCGCCCCACAGTAGAGAGAGAGAGGGTGGACCCAATTCAAAACAAAAATCCACCCAGTTTAAAGTCTCATCTCCTGGCACGGAGCCACCAGTGAGTAAAGCCTGTAATCTATCAACTTGACTTGGCGAAAAGCATGCGGTCAGCGTTGAGTTAGAGGGTGAACTCTGAATGACACGGAGCTATGGTAAAGGCAGCGTCCCGCGCGGCCAGCAGCGGCACGCAAACGGACGCTCACGGGACTTGCGCTGATCGGCGTGCTGCGAATTTTCTCGGGGAAACGCTTTGACTTAAACGCTGCCCCAACCATCTGTTAGAGCTCTAACTCTAACACAATTTTGCCTCTCCTCTTGCTAATTCTGTTTGTTTTATCTGGCCGGATGTTTGTGACAGAAGGCTTTGGCCTCCGGAGCGACGGCGCGGCTCCATAGAATGGCTCCTCACGAAACCAAATCTGTGCCGAGGACGTTTCCAACTAGCAGTTGTGAGGAAACCCAACCCCACTGACTACATATGTTGTAGTTTTACAACTAAAATATTTCTGTGACATTCGAGTTTTTTTGGGGTTTTTTTTTTTGACTTTTTGAGACTCAGAAAACTCCATCATTTGGCCTACTTTCATATTTCCACGAGACAGATTTTCATTTATAATTGACAGCTCCCCATTTTCAGTAAAAAGGGAAAGGGATGCATCTAATAATATTAATTTACTAGTCTTAATGGGCAAACAGAGTTCAGAAGTTTACATTTCATTACACATGGAACCATCTGGTGATCAAGGAATGCTCTCCTGTCCTCTTATATTGGGTCTTAAAATTCTGTATATTTTAGGTCATCTCAGGGAACACAAAGACCTGGATTGCTTTGGTGAGGGAAACAAGAATATTATGACCTATGAATACCCGTGAAGCTTACCTGGGCTACATTGAGGGTGGTGGACACCTTCTCCAACTTTGCCTCTACCGTTCGGAAACTGAAAGCTCTCTCCAGCACGGACTGTTCGATACCCAGCAACTCGCACATCTCCTTCAGGTCTGAGACATGATCAGCAAGAGACAGACATAGCAAATCAAAAGAGTTTCATATAAAAAAAACAGGCAAGACAACAAACACCCAGCTATTCAAACCTGGACACCGCAAAACAAACGTACAAAAACGCTCAACAAACAGTTCCTTCACTGTGGGACAACTCAATAAAAAAATCAAATCAATTAGATGACCACACACGTTTGTATGCTTTTCGTAACCAGGACACAAACATCATAGTGCCAAAGACAACAGGGCCTGACTCTATCGCGACTCTGCTTCGAAACCAAGGTGAAGTCAATCTAAACTACAACTAAATGAATTATATTAGAGAAATGACCTTTAGGATGTACTATCTGCATCATTAGACACCTCTCCCATAGTGCTGACTGCCAATACTACATCAGTCAAAGTCTTGAAGCGCCTACGGTTCACATTGTGCCAGTGAGTACTTAAGGTGACTCACTTTCTGGCCTTTCAGAGGATCTGTTCAGGATCAAATTACTTCTCCGTGCAGCCAAAACAACAGCTCTGTCTGTTGCAGCAGCCTGCAGTTAAAACAGGCGTGTTTGAAGGGAACAGGAAAGCTTATTGGTCTTAATGGGTTTAACTGTCACAGACAAATCGCCTCTCTCTCTCTCAGACAATTGTCTTACGTAAGGGTGAGGTGTTGACATGGGTCAGAGTGTTTAGTCTGCAGTGGTTCATAAACTGTGCATGGGAAACTATTGCAACAACAGTCCTATAGAGGAGCAAATACTGAGGTGATACAGGATGGATAACATTCCTTTCACAAGACATCACAGTGAAAACGAAGTCCGTGGAGTTCACATTTCCTCTGCCATACATTCTGCTCGCTGGCCCATATTTGACACTTTTGGATGTTTTAAGAAAGCCATTTTTCAAAAGGAACGTGTTGTTTCATTAAGGGCTGTGGAAACCATCTACCATCAGTTGCTGCCGCTGATTGAATTTACACTCTGGTTTTAACATTCATGTCAATAGGTGGCAGTAGAGGTTAATCAGGTAAACCTACAGAAAAGCCCATATAAGCAGGCTTCTCTCTCCATTCATTATTCATCATTTCCCTCCTTAGTAAATCCAATATTTAACACCAGATATAATATTTATCAGTGATTGTGAGTATTTCGATGCTGACAAGAAAATACTGTTCTGAGAAATCAACTAGATCCTGAAAGGAATATACAGCTCTAACCTACTTATGGTAATACCATCAGATTTAGAATTATGGATCTTATTAATAGAGTGACAGCGTGGCTGAAATTGTGTATTACCGTACTGGTTGGACGTTGTTTTATTTTTCACCAGGTCAGGGAGCACTCACCGTTCTTGTCCTTGACCCGACTTTCGTCAAAGCCGTTGACGCGTGACTCTGGTTTGAACTCGATGTTCCCCAGTTTCAGCACAGCAGCCACCAGCTCCAGTACCGACTGCATCTCGTCCTCCATAAAGCCTACAATCTGCATGGCATTCTGAGTGGGAGAACCAAAGAGAACCCATTCAAAACGTTGCCAATACCACTTTGACAAAAATGTGCAATCTTATACCTGCCTATAAACTTGGCTATAAAGTTGTCATTAATGTTTTTTTTTTTTTTTTGCACAATGTGCATGAGCGGCTGTAAAGCGTGAGTAGACAGGCCCAGAGAAGGGTGAGGCTGTCACCAGTACTGCAGAGCATGGAAATATGGGAATGAGGAAATAAAACAATAATAAATCTGAGTAAATAACCAGGGTTTCTGTCGGTGAGGTGAAGGGACCAGTCTTAGTACATTACGGAGGGGTGTTGTAATGTATGGCGGATCAATGATTGTGTCAGTGAAGGAATGTCACTGAATTTCTGCTGAAAGGAGTGTCACGGTTCTTATCTGTTATAAACTCAGATGAATGCTCTGCATTTACCCATTCTTAGAGTTAAAGGTCAAAGATCAAAGAAAGGCCTTGTACTCCTGAGACAACATGTAGAAATGACTGGTTTTGTTTTATGATGTATCTCAGTCTCTCACTAAAATCCACTAGACATAAAAAGTAAAAAACAAACAAACAAACAAAAACAACAACAACAACAACAACAAGAAAAAAAAAAAAACCCCAAACCAAACCAAACCAAAAAAAAAAAAAACAGAAAAAGATCAAATATTTTGCTGTACTAGGTCAAACAAATCTGATTTTTCAGTGAAAATGACTGATAGCAGGGAACCAAACTGCGTGTCCAGATCGTTTAGAACAGGAGAGTCAAGCTAAGTGCTATTGTTGTAAAGATCTGAATTGTACAATTCAATACAATTATACACACAAGCGCTAAGCCCAAAGCAGCAGGATCTGTGAAGGCATGCCGAGTCTGCAGACATCCACTAGTTTTGTAAAGACGGGACAGACAGAGTTCAGCCAACATTCAACCTCCTCTTACTGCAGTCACATTTAAGTCATAAGGGGCTAAAGCGTAGAGAACTGAAGAGTTACTCTGAGCTGGCGAGGATGCAGGGACTCCTCCTTGGATCTGTACTTCCCCTCGGAGTTCAGTGTTCTCTCTGATGAGGCTAACAGATGGAACTCCCTACAATGACCTCTCATCTCATTTGTTGTAAAACAGTGGTGCCACATATTGCCAAATAACCTATTGCTCAGTGCTGGTAAGATCAAACTTCACCATGAAATCTTATCAAACTGTTATATCATTCAATTAAATGATAAGGGAACTAAGTGCACTGCTGATTCCTTGGGGGGTGGCACACACCTCAGCTCAGCCAAGGAGAGTTTAACTGTGTGGCATTTAGCAGTGGAGCTATAAATGAGCAGAATTAGCTAAATGACTAAATTGGAGTTTGTAGGATTTTGCCTCTGTGTTTAAGTGCAATGACCGTGTACTTCAGCTGTGTTTGTTCTGTGTGTGTGTGTGTGTGTGTGTGTGTTTGTGCGCGCGCGTCTGTACGTTAACTCACCCTGACTGTCCTGAAGCCTGCTGCATCGTCAAGCCCGTTAACTGTAGCTGAATCCAGACTAAGGTAGTTGTATTTGCTGAAGTCCCTGTCCAGCTTCAGCTTTCCTGTAAAAGTACAAAGAAATTGAGCATGTTCTTCAAAGCAACTGTGTGTTTTGCATGTGTGTGTGTGTGTGTGTGTGTGTGTGTGTGTGTGTGCGCAAGTGTGTGGTTTTCTTTTAAAGGGAATCTGAATAACTGCTGGGAGGCTTTATTCTCTTTAACACTGAGTCAAAGGGTCCTCTACCCGGCTAACAAACACAAGCCCTGTGGAACCGTGTATCACGTATCAAGGGAATATCCCACTGCTATAGCAAATGACAGACTGGGTTACCCATTACGCTGACTGCCGCTTGTTTCACCCTCTTTGATGCATGAAATCAAAGGCCATTATATTGGTCTCTTTCATGAAGAATGTCAAACAATAGCCACGGTCCAGTAAGGTGCAAATAAACCGTGAAGCAGCAGCAATCTTTGTTTTTCTGAGACTTAAGCTCAGAAGCACAGAACGACCTTTCCCCACAGGAACAGGTTCCACTCTCCAGGGTTCTGCGCTCCCTTTGGGTGTTATGGTCTAAGTGCCAGCTGACATGTGGGGTCATGTTTTTCAAAGCACGCAACTACTGCAATATCAGTTTAGTATTCAGGCGCATGTGGCTGCATGGGTAGAGAACGCAAGCTTAAATGTGCCGCGTTATGACGAGTGTAGGAGCTCGGGTGGATGAAGAGGAGGAGTGACACTGATTTAACCTGTACGGTGAACTAAAACCTTAACACACGGTGCTTACTTAAACACAGACGGAACGACTGAAAAGTGCACTAAACTTTATTAACTTTGACCTGAGATTATACAAAACTTTTTTTTTTTTCACCAGGCACATCCACAGACCACTCACAACTTACTCAGTTAATGCTTCATTGTTTTCCTCTAAATATGCCCCATCTCTCTCTCTCTCTCTCTCTCTCTCTCTCTCACTGTATATATATATATATATATATATACACACACACACACACACACACACACACATATATGCAACTCACTGAAACTATGCCTGTTACAATATGCCTATTGTACATGCTTGAGACTACAGCTCATAAGGTATTCACATGGGCATTTATGGGGTGCTTGAAGAAGAGACTGTGATAAGTTACTCACTGAGAGTGTCCTCTGACGCTCCTGACAGCAGCTGGTAGAAGATGTGGAAATTTCTCTCTCCTCTGGGTTGCTTGACCACACGGGATTTTTCTAAGAGATCTAGAGGGAAGAAGACAGTTAAAAGGCTAAAATAAGAAACCCGCTGAGGTTCTCCAGCTACAGAAAAAAAATCACTTGGAAAAAGGAAACCATTCTGTTACATAACAAACTTAATTTGGGATTCTAATGTTATGTTTCCTCAAGCTAATTAAGCTGTGAGACCACATTTGAATGACTAATTTGAATGCCAATTACCTTTCACATTTTTTCTTAATTATAACAAAACTGTTGCCATTACTACAACCACTGTCTGTTGAAAAACACTTAGCCCGGTCAAAGTTTCATATGTCTTAAAGTTAAAGAAAATATAGAGAGTACTTCCCTCCGGGTGCACGTAAGGCATATCCATTTAACAGGAGAACTAAATATTTGGGTTGCCAAGGTGACAACAGCGTTACAGACCCTCTGTCATTGTTCATTGTGTATGAGATTGGCTGGGACAGGAAGTCTCAAAGGAAGGATTCATATGCAAGGAACGGGAGTACACCAGATCAAACAAAAAACATATCCAAGGGTGAACTCCTGTACAAAACAGTACCAACATCTGTGACTACTTCACTACCTGAAGTCTATATAAGGATATAGTGTCAATGGACATCCTCTACAGATGTAAGGAACTGGATGAGCTGGTGAGATAAATGTATTATGTATTAACCTTGCGAAGGTTAAATCTTTAACAGCTATGTAATATATGATAAAATAAATTGTTCATAAATTACCAGATACTGCCAGAAGGTATCAGATATGTTAACTGTTGCTACCCATCATGTCTTTTCCCCCATGCCGGTCACAGCAGTGGCCAAATGGCCTCGGGCCAAGTCCTCATCAATACAGCACGGGCTATTAAATAGACCCTGTAGAGTACCACCCCTTAACAGCCGAGAGACAAAACGACAGAGAGAAACTTGTTCTGAAAGGCCCCTCTCTGTCTCTCTCTCCCTCCCTTTCTCTCTCTGTTCCTCTCTCTCTCTCCCTCTCGCCCTCTTTCTTTTTAAACTGTTCATTTCCTTCATTTCCTTGTGTTAACTGTCTTAGGTTTGTGTAAATTTTAAAGACAGGATGGGGCTGAAATATGTTCAGGAACACTCTGTTCCTCGAGGAGATTCGACAGTGACCCCTCGACATTTCATAAACTTAAGCATCACCGGATTGTTATTGTTTCTGCACAGCTTCATTTTCTTATGGCAGCAGAAACTATGTGTGGCATGGCATTCCCAGCAGGCCATGGTAAGGACATGCTTCTTGAACAGATAAATATTCATTCACATGTAAAAACTCTGAGATCCTATGCTGGTGTCCCAATGAGGTTCATGTGTTTTTTTTTTTTTGTTTGTTTGGTTTTTTTTTCCCCCTCCATCCTGGAAAACAAAAATACATCTGCTTTGTTTTTCTGTTATGGAAACAGCTTGTTGATCGCTTTGACTTAATCTAATTACTTCAATTCATCCCTATCCCTGTAAAGTGCTCATCCTGAGAGGTGCTTTGATCAGCATTGCCACAACCGTTGAGAGTCTGTGTGAATGGTTTGTTCATCCCAGATGAAAAGAAGAAAGCTGACACTGGAGGAAATACAGAGGAAAAAATCAGTTGACGGACGAGATGGAAGTGGGGTCTTTATTGCTTTTGACTTCAGAGCAAATTCCTAAGGCAGCTTGAAGAACCTAGAAGATTCTTGCATAGCGGTGGGTCCACGCAACATTCGCTTTTTGGCCTTTAATAATGAACGCCATTGTAATGGGTGATGTTAGCTTCAAAATTCATACATCTCAATATTAACCTTTATGTCTCCTTAAGCCTTTTTGACAGAATGCAGACCATTTGAAAATGCCTCGGCAGAACCACTATCTGTAAAGCATCAGTAACATAAACTCCTCATTTCCGGTGTCCTTTGTGGACGGTTCCACGCAGTCAAAATAAAACGAAACAAAACAGAACAAAAAGTAATAACATCTATACAAGGAACACGAAGGCCGGGGAGAGAAATTGAGTGAGACAGTGAGTGAGAGAATGACAGCCAGTGAGAGAGAGAAAATCAGTTCAATGAAAGCGATGTCACCGAACCTCCAAAGGGGATTGTAAACATTAACATGGGACGATCGCTCTCTTTGGTGTGCCGATATGCTGATTGCTCTTCTGTGGATTGCTGCGCCGCTGCTCGTAAATCCTTTTCTCTTAGAGCCCAATATATTACATGCCGAAAATTAGCTATAAGACATGGGACAAGTGTGCAAAGTGGATCAACGGGACCTACAAGACTGGAGCGCCTAGAAAAGCCAGTTTTTAACTCCTCTATATTTACTCTACTCCATATATGGATCTCAATGGACAGCCAGTGTTTACTTTTATTTTTTGCCCTACAGAAAGCAAAGGAACACGCTATGTAGGCCAGCCATGATAATGTTGCGTCAATACTGTTTTCCGCACCAAGTTAAACGAGTGCACGTTACACTGCATGTAATGGACTTCCACTTTCAGCTGTTTCAGTCAATAAAGCCATCCATAGCACATAAAATGGCCTGGAAGCAAACTCAATTGGGGCCGGATCTGTTATTTGTTGACAGACTTGCCGAACATGGCAACGTTCCAGACTCAGAGGGAAACAACATAGAGAATGTATGGTGGTTGCAAGTGCACATGCGATTGTGGCAATACAGAGGCAGATGCGTTAAGTGCGGAATGGGGGCATGTGGGGCGCCTGTCTGGAGGTTCGCATCAGGACATTACAGCTTCTAGTTCTCGTTTCAGGATGGATCAGCTTCAAAGTTCTCACTCTAGACCATAAAGTTGCCATTGACCTCCGAATATGTGATTTAGGAGGGGGGAAACTTTTTTTGGGTGACACAGCTGAGGATCTCTGACTTTAAACAATTGACACTCCCCAATATCATTATCTTCAATCAGACTCACAGTTACTGATGACTCCGCCCAAGGGATCGCCTTTGAAGTCAAACTCGATGTCCATGTACTTTCCCTGTGAAGTAAAAGAGAAACACATCAGCATTTCCAAAAATAAAAAAAAAAACAGCACACAGGAGAACACACTGTTCTCTGCATCTTAAATAGTTACGGATTGACTTCTTTGCACAGAACTTTTGTCCAGAGTAGTCAAAATAAGACACGCACGACCAATGGCATGTCTCAGATGGCTGTCCCTCCCCTAGGATGACCCTGTTTCAAGGCCCTGCTACCATATGGTTAAGGGGCATGTTCGTTCTGCAGGGCTCTGCTGTTCATTTTAATAGCAAGAACAGGCCAAAGGATAGCAGTTAATGCTGCAATATGAGATGTACATGAGGGAAAAGGAAAAGAAAGACTCACTGACTCTCTCCAGGCGTGGACATATTCATAAAGGGAGCTACCAATCACACATAGATTAGCAATGGCGTAAAGGACTACTGTGAAGGAATTTTTTTTTTTTTCTTTCCTTCTGCTTTCTCTCTCTGTCTCTATTCAAAACGTGGAGTCGAACAGTAAGCCTTGTGTCTCTGCCATTACGTTTTTTCTTTCTTTCTTTCTTTCTTTCTTTTTTTTTTTATTTATAGCTCTTCAAAAACCACTGCCTCATTGGCAAGAGCTTTAGCCAAATTCAACAACTCAACTGATTTTTTTTCTCCGAGCCAAAGGAAGTAACAGATCAAACCGTTTTAAGCGGACTGCCAAAGATGACATAAGATTGAACTGGACGACTTGCAAAAAAAAAAAAAAAACACCTGTATTGCATACGAAGTTTAAGGAAAATTCTCCTCCATTAAAACATCAAAATATGAAGCAGGTCTCAGATACTTCAAAAGGTTCTACCGGCACCTCTAAGATTATTCAAATGAGTTAAGGATTTTTATGGCACTTAATCAACTCAGTAACTTCTATGGATCATGAAATCTCACCCTGGGGATTAATAAAGTGCTATCCTATCCTATCCCATATTTCACGAACAAAAGAGAAGGTGAAAAACACATCCTCTTTGTGCCTTGTCGTGTGTTTTGCCTCCCAGTGCATGATGGGGGAGGAGTGGGGGGGGGTTTTCTTGCTTGAGGCTGAGCACACTGTGTTTCTGGTCTAATTGGGGAAGGCTGGAGTCATGCGATGAAATCGGGCAGGAATCTGAAACAGCTACGACTGCCAGCAGGCCCACATTCTCTCACAACATGGAACGATCGTGAGAACTCTTGTACAAAAGCTGCCGCCCAGAGGGGACGACCGTCATCCTTTCTGCTTTCTGGACATGAAACTTTTTTTTTTTTCTCTTTTTTTTCACAAGGAGTCATGGGAAATACAGTGCATACTATTCAATTGCATATGGCGATGACATCAGGAAGGTGATGCAACCTGCAGCAACAGTGCTTTATGCACTAAAACGTAATAATTACCGAGCATGACTTTTGAATTGCATGTGCTCTTCATCTGAAGAGACTCACACATGTTTCATCAAGACATACTGAAAGTCAAGCAGTTAAAACCAAATTAGTTGCAGGTTCAACAAACGGCCGTTAAAATTGGGTAGGGTCTACTCGGCCCTCTTGTGTCGGTATAAACGTCAACTGTAAAGTTGATGTTTATCAGGTTTAGGCGGACAGCTCGTCACGGCAGACTAGGAGCCAAAGACAGGAAAGGGGGCAGAGTTAGAGGACAAGCAGAGCCATATTCCTTCTAGTCACTAACTTCTCCCCAGGTTGAACGCAACAAAGACTGATTTGCATTTGCTGTTATCTTTAACTGTCCACCGTGCATGTCTGGGCTGTATTAACGCGGTGATAAGTAGCACTGCGGAGGTCTCTCATTCTCCATTAGAACCTCTGAGAGGAGAATCGCCAGGAGAGAGAGCTGTTCCCAAATCCACGGAACTTGGCACACACAGTGCTTACACATCTGGAGGTAGTTGCCAGAAAGTTTACGCTGACTAGGGTTTCATTTAAACCCTGCTTAGTGCTGTAACAGTAATTGCTCTCCTGGTACTTTGTCAGGCACAGCATCGCACAAAGTCAAACGCGTCCAGATGTTGGTGAACAGCAGCTTCTCTACAGGGACTGAACACAAAACACACACACACACACACACACACACACACACACACAACAAACAAAAAGGGGAGTTGGGGCACATTCAAAAAAAAAAAAAAAAAATGTTGTGTGTGGGCATGTGTGTGTCTCAATCATTCGTTGTTCTGCTCCTCAGAGGACTTGAGTTTTGGATTATGTAAGACAGAGAAAACGTGAGATTGGGAGAGGGACCGGCAGGGGGTAAGAATGAATGAGAGAGGCAATAGCCTTTGCCACTTCCCTGCATTTACACTGGGATCAAAAGTCCACGTGTACCTAATCTTAAACTAACACACAGCCTGCTGGGGGGGTTAGGGATCAAAACAGCTGTAAAACTCTCTGCACAGGAACAAAAAGAAACAGATACTCACAAATCGAGATGAGTTGTCATTCCTCACTGTTTTGGCATTTCCAAAAGCTGTAACAAAAAAAAAAAAACAACACAACAACAAAAAGGGACAATACACGTCAGATTACGTACAACAGTACATTTTTTATTTCAGATTTCTGCTGAACTTAAATTCTTCGAACCGGTTCTCATCTAGCCGTCTGACATTAGGCGATACATCTGATTCCCAGTCTGACTTTGGGAATCTGTTTGATTAATGCTGAAATACATTTACTTGCTACACTTCAAATTCTACATCCCGTGGGGTGCGGAAGATTTCTTTCAAATTCAGCCTGATGAATCATGTCTCTCTCTCTCTTGTGAAACAAATCTCTCTGAATCAGGTCTGACACGATTTCTGCACTGACTGACATGTCCGTGTCAAAAAATGATTACCATCAGACAAGTCGGCGCTTGATCCCAACACGGTCTTACTGCATCTCCCTTCCCTATCCAGCATATGCCTGGCTTATGATAAGCACTTGACCTTGCTTTTCTCTGACCAGCCTGATCCTAAATGAGCTCTAAACTAGATTCAGCTGTCAAACCGTGTCACACCTATGTCGCCAAAGCTTTTTGGATGATTACGCTTGGTGATTTATGAAATTGTGTTGTAAAGACTGAGGATTAAAGAAAGCTTACAAAGACCCCTGGATCACATTAAAGGCTTCTGTGTGTTTCATTTTGTACGGTATATGGAACAAAAAAAAAGAGAAATCGTCTTACAAGTATTAATGCAATGAATCTCATCATCATTCAACGGAACGAGCCAAACTGAAAATGTTGTTTTATTTTTAAAATCCGACTGCCTCAGTAAATATGCTGTATCTCACTGAATATTACAGTTTGACTGATCAGTGGAGGAGTATGTGGGAGATTGTACAGGGCAGGAACTCTGCAGTGTGTCTGCAGCATTTGGTGCATTACAACCAACAGTTAAACTTTCACAGATGTGGGTCTCTGCTCACGGTTCTGGAGCAGAACACGCCACCGGTCACTGCTACACCTCATCGCTCATGGGCATTTCCTGTCTACAACTTCATATTAAACACACGGCTGCCCGAATGCCAACATAGGCGGGGGTGCTTTTTGCCTCATTACCAGTGAAAGGCAGATTGCTGTGAGTGTAGTGAAATTATGGGAAAATTATCGATAAACATTTCATTGTGCTCCCTGTCAAAGCTGTCAGGCAAGAGTACATAGCCACGTTTAAAAGTAGTTTGGTTGTGGGACAAGAATGACCTTGAGGTTAGACAGATATTAAATGGTTAAATAATGAACAGAGACAGAGAGAAGAAGAAACGAAGAGAGAGAGAGTGAGAAAGACAGATCTCTCTCTTTCTCTATATATACATACATATGTAAACAGAGAGAGAGAGAGAGAGAGAGAGAGAGAGAGAGAGAGAAAGAAAGAGAGCAAGACAGGGAGAAAGAGAGAAAGAGAACGAGAGAGAGTGTGAGAGAACGAGAATGAGAGCAAGAGAGAGAGAGCGAGCAACACTATATATGGGTGGGAAGGGCGGGGATTCAGACTCACCCTCTAGAACAGGATTGGACTGCAGCAGCTGTTCCTTCACCTTGTTCACCTCGTGGCCCTTCCCACACACAGCAGCCACGTATGACATCACCAGCTTGCTGGCCTCTGGAACAGAGTAGCGCATAAGGGTTAAGATCACTCTGATCCTGACCAGACAGGACCACACCCCTTTCTCCCCCTTCTGTCAGCCCTCACGGTCTTTCCCGCCCCACCCTGGCCTATGTAAACACACTGGAACCCCCAGAGGAACAGATCACAACCCCCCCCCCCCCCCCTCCCCCCCTATTATAGCCAAATATGACGTTACCTGTTCTGTTAACAGTTCAGAATTGCACTGGGTTGCAATCAGTTAATATCAGGGGAACACTTCTGAGAGCCTACACCCAGACACCCACGTCAACAGGACAAGTCTGTACAATTAATCCACGATGACAAATTATCTTCCCATGTCTGCACTGAGGACAGCTCGTGCTTCTGGAAACCTCCGTTAATTACTTATCAAAACCAATTGCGAAAAACCGACAAATTAGTTTACAGAAGTGATAATTTCCTGCATGTGAGGTTGAGTTTAAATTGTGCATTGAGGAGTCATCTTAGCATGAATCAGGCCCATCAATATTTCTACGCCTGTCAACGTGGCTGTGAGACCCGTTAGAAATCATAACTGGAGTGCTAGTACAAAACATCTTTAGTAAAAACCCGCGCTATATTATTGCCCAAAGAAAAATCAGAGGGAGAAAAGATGGAAAAAGTTGAAGAGGTGTCAGTTATAGGTCTGGAAAAGGGTGGTTAAATACAGAGAGAAAAGAGAAACTCAGCAAATAGAGCAGAAAAAAAAAGTTAGGAGGCAAAAGTAGGGCAGCAGAGCTGAGCGAGACCCTGATGCACACTGAGGTGACATATAATGCAAACTGAGACGCTAACTTCAATGTTACCAACTGAACGGTGAAGAAAGAGGATCATCGACCATTTATTCATCCTGACACAATGAATTACACGGCCACCCAAAAGGCAGGCTATGATAATGATGGAAACTACTTTTATTTCAGTCACGGCCTTTCAAAAAGACAACAATACTTTGATTTTTATCTTCAAGACAAAAACAGGTTTTGCTACCTGCATGGTGTCGGGTAAAACCCTTTGTAATGTCTATCCCTATAACTTTAGAAGACCAAACACAAAAGACCGAAATAAAACCCAATAACTCTTGTAGTTTAGATAGGTATTACTGAACAATGAACACGGCAGGTAAAACAACACATGCCGACAACCAATATCCACAACAATCAATTCAAAAACTTAACGGAACATATACATGACCCATAAGTGGTTGAATTATAGAAGATGTTATTACATATGCTATTCAATTAAGTCAGTTTCATTGTCTGTGCAGAGCACCGCACAAAAACAACTCTGTGACCATATCCAAAAACTCAAACATTTTCATCAGCCCCGCTCCATGTTAAACCTCCAAAACTGACAAGGAGATTACTCAAATCCGGACTCAGCCTAGTGGCCTGGTTGTTTGACTTCCTGCTTTGAACTTTTAAAGCAGCAATTGCTTGGCATATAAAAAAAAAAGTCCCTGAACAGATAGGAAAAGTACCAAACGTCTCATGCGTTTGAAATGTGTTGGCTTAGTTTAGTTTAAACAGGGATGGAGAGCAAAAAAAAAAGAAAACAAAAAAAAAAAAAAGAAAATTTCTCTCTTGTCAACATGTTAGGTCACCTGAGCTCAGTAAACGTAATGTTTATAGAAGCCAAGATATGTTTGTTGTCTAAACAACAGAGGTCATGTCAGGTTTCCTGGTACACTAATTCCCCTGGAGAAAAAATTTGTTTAACAACATACAACACCCAGGCAACATTAAGAGCATTAAAACCTCGCTATCAAAACCAACATCAGTGGTTAAATTTGCTCTAATAAGATGAGCTCAGGTTTGGAGTCGTTGGCCGATTCCAACAAGTGACAAATCCAAAGCCACTCTACAGTAGATGTGTGAGTTCTAAATCCTAAGCCGTTGCACTGTGAATGGCAACCAATGATTACCCATCTAGACGTGACACCCGAGTGTTCTCCATCCTCATTGGCCGACTGAATCTATCAATAGTGACGAGACACGCTGAGATAGTATCTTGTTCTATAGTACATATTAGCAGAGGGAGCAATCCATGTACTGTGTGCATCTGCGCAGTGCAGAGACCTGACGTAGAAGTTGACATTGTGTACTCCCTGAGATAACACTGTCATTGCACAGTGCAAGACGGCTCAATTTCTCTGGGATGGAGAATCTATACTTTGTAAGACTTCGTCTCTAATTTGAGTTTAAGGGACCTTCTCCACGCTGTAATTACAAAGGGTCAGATCTAACTGTTGGCCCTTAATGGTGAGATGGTCGCCACATGTTAATGGTTGATGGATACCAGATGTGGGAGTTGACTGCATTGAAACCGTAAATCATTGCTGATGCGTTCACATGGTGCCATATCTTCACCTGGCAGACATCTGCTCATCTCCCTCTATCTCCGACGCTAAGGTTGAGCTGCAAAAACATAAACTAGATTTTTTTTTTTTTTAAATAAAGGCCCCTTACATCCAACCTCAATCAAATGATGAAAACAAACTGACTCTGGCTTGGATTAAACAACTGTCGTTGTTTTGTTTATGTTTGAAAAGATCCAAGCGGATCCAAGGAATTCACATTTCTGGTTCATAAAAAAGGGGCTTTTTAAACTTCCAAAGGGTTAACACTCATATGACTTTCTGACAGTTTTGCTCTGGACCTCTGTTCCCTTGACAGAAACCCTAAACGCTGAGCTTAAAAGATGAAGTCTATTAAATTAATTGTGAAGTAACTGTAAAACCTTCCATTGTACTTGTTTTCCACAGTTTTGTTTAAACAGTAACTTCAGAAGACACATGGGAGAGAGGTGAGAGACTAGTTAAATGTGTGAGAAGAGGAAGTGATGCCATCTTAACGTGACAACAGAGGTACAAAGCTTTCAAATCTACCCAGTTCAAATATCGTAGTCTGGCTGGGTCTCCGGGATTCAAGTCTCCAAGCGAAGAGGCGAGGTCAGCCAATACAAAAGGTTCTCTTACTAGCTGCATTATTTGGTTCTTTTGACATAGACTCTTCAGGATCAAAAAGATATTAAAGCTATTCAGTTTAAAGAAATTTGATACATCCTGTTTGAATCGCTGCCCCCCCCCCCCCCCCCCCCCCAATGTCTTCTTATCTTGCAAAAATGAAAACATTCGCTCTGTTTTCAGCACTGACGGTACCCGAGTAAACTCAAAACAGTCCAGAGGGCAGAACATGGGAAGAATTCTTACTGTTTATTTAGATCTGATGTAGTAAATCCAGCACTACACCAGAGTCCTGTTCAGTCTCTGCTTCTTTAATGCAAGCACCTTTGAAGCTCTGATTAATATTCTCCAAGTTCTGTTATAGCATGCTTTATAACAAAAGTGTGTCCACCACCAATGTTGAAAACGGTGTGGCTGGTCCGCTGTGGGCTTGGGGTCCTTACCCGTTTTGCCTGCTCCACTTTCCCCTGTGATGAGGATGCACTGGTCTTTATCTTGATCTCGTAGTGAGCGGTACGCCTCATCTGCCAGGGCGTAACTGAGGAAGACAGAACACAGAGAAAGCTATTTAGATCATTTAGACTTGGGCTGTAGTGTAGCCAAGCTATAAGCGGTAAACAGAACACTGAAAACCAGTTTTCACACAGTGTGTAATGATCTGAACATCTAAAACCAGAGCGTAGAATTTTACAGACACACAGCACGTGACTGTATATTCTCTATAGTGAACAAACTGATTTAAGAGCCCTGATACAGACAGTGGGGTGTAGCTGAATTCACGGTGGAAATAAAGTGCAGCTTTTAACAGAATCGTCTCCTGGTATACTCTGGATTGCCAGAATGTGAGAGAGGAAATGCATGGCTAAAAGTAGGAAATGCCAGTCTGGGCCACATGTTTGCTAATCAACAGCACGTTGTATCCTCATAGAAACTAGGTCGCATCTGTGTAACAATCCAAATTGGATCTTCAACATGTGGAATCATGAGATTGGATTTTACTTTGCCGTGGGTCCTTACAACATTTCGTACAGTTCGTTTTCATCTCGACTGTGAGCCATCTAAAATGCGAAACGTTTCGATAAAGGTTCCTTCCCTGTCGTCTCCGAGGGTGTTGAAAGACTGACAGAAACCTTATATGTGGCCCACGCTTCCAAGATGCAGAGCATGGAATAGTTTTGCTGGTTGGTTCATGTTGTCTCCTACATGTTCCTCTGAGTCAAGCATGCACAATTAAAAATTACTCTAGGAAATGATCAATTTTGGTAGCAATTACAAATAAAATATTTGGATGCTAAATTATACCTGGTATGTACATGGTGATGTTCAACACTCTACTTCCATAAGCAAAAGTAAAAAGATGTTAAAACAAACATTGCTATTGTTTATCCTTTAAATATAATGACCATGAAGCTGACAATGGCATATTAATATTACACATTTGTGGGAAAAACTGTTTATATTCTTATGTGCCAGCACATATTAAGCGAGCTTTATTGTACACAAATTCCAGGACTGTGAAACAATTGGAAAAGTGGGTCACGTGATCCATAGCATGGCAGACACATTAAATCCTGTGACAATACAGCAATTGTAAATTATTTACTCCTGTTTGACTTTGCAGACAAACAAGGACCAGTCTGGGAAAGCAGACAGAATCAGTTAGGAGGGGAGAACGCGAAAAGGAGGCACCCATTTTCTCAAAAGGGACAACCTTTTACTTGAGGTGTGGCCCCATTTTTGGATCCCATTTCGGCCTGAAAAAAGCTCTGATTCTGGGCTTAGTCCTCGCAGTTCCACCTCTTCCAGCCCATGAGACTCTAAATTAGCAAGCTAGCTTGCCTTGACTCTCCCATTTTTCTCTCTGCTTTTGCTTTTACACAATCAATCTGGAGGAATTTTCCAGAACCACCACTAATAATAGCTCTGATTGTGAAGGAAATGTTGCATGCAGTTTCCTCTCCTGTAAAACGTTCAGAAACTCCCCAAAATGTAAAAATGGGGGAGGGGGGGGGGGCCTTTATGGTGCTTATGTGCATTGTCAAAGGGAAGCCAAGCTTGGCAACTGACAGTTACATGCAAGCTACTGAAGCTAAATAATAATAATTATGAGGAGGTCTGGAAAGGATCACTACATAATTGGTCATTAAAATGATACTCGTAGTCAAGGTATCTTTGCCACAACCATGAATCACATCTACTGTCGGTTTACACGGCGTTCATCGTACAGTACAGTCTGTGATCTTAGGTAATTTAAGTGGCATGCACTGAAGCTGGGGTTCCCCTTGTACCTGAATTTAGATGCACTGTGTGAATCAGTCATTCAACTTGGAGGAAGTAATACTCCCCATAAACTGAGAGCCAGAGTTAATTAAGTTAGCAACTATCAACATCAGAAAGAGCCAGGAACTCTTGCCAGAACCAGAATTCAAAGTATTCAAAGTTCTGTGATTAGGCTCCATGGTAAGCAGTGATAATAGCATTGGTACATTGATATCTAATGAAATTTATGACCAAACTTCCAGTCTGCGCATCTTCCAAAGAAGACTGGATACTCCCCTAACCAGGCACGGATGGAGCTCTAGCTCAGTGATTCTCAACTCCGGTCCTGGGGGATGTGTTTTAACTCTTCATTATCAACTGTGATAATGAGGAGTTCAAACAAAGACGTGCCGGACAGGGGGACCTCAGGAACCGGAGTTGAGAGTCATCGCGCTGGATGGGCGATCAATAAGGCACAGTCTGTATTTGAATCTGCGCAGTTTCATAAATAGGACTGCATTACTATTAAAATAAATGACAATTTTTAAAACACTGAACCAAAAGATTTTCCATATTGTCTCTGGGCTGATAACAGGAGAGATGAACAGGGTTCCACTTGAGATAGGAATACAGTCTACCACACATGCTTACTAGAGTGCACAGAGGGGTGAACCCAAAAAAAACCCCAAAAACTGGGGCACAAAGGTTTGGGCTACGAGTAGTGGCGCAGAATAGATGGAGAAAGAGAGGGAGAGGGAGGGAGACAGAGAACAAGGGGGCATGGGACATTACATCACCCCAGAAATGCGCAGGACCAAGCGAACAGATGTATGTGCTTTGTGAAGTGGCCTAGCCGCTCGACTTGAGCCTAACAAAGGACAACCATAACACAATTACCCCAAGCCCAAAAGAGGGAGTTGAGGAGGGGGGGCAACAACAGGGCTGGGCAGGGCGGACCGACGCTCGGATATTTGCCAAATTAGCAGCCGTGGTCCAACACGATGCACCAGGCCCCCTAAATATGTCCAGGGGGGATCTCTTTATGGAGTAGACGAGTTGCATGCATATGAATGGCTCAAATCATAATATGAATAGAGGCTCTGGGCTGCTGGGTGGAGAATTGTGGAAAGCTAAGAACAAATCGTGGAAAAAAAAACAACAACAAAAAAAAAGCGTTGTGTAACAGAAAAGAGTGGGGACACGTGCGTGTCATTTATCACAATTTATCCCTGAGCCAAAACCAGGCTCTGGTTAAGACAAAAAAAAAAGGCCACAAAAAATCATTAGATGTTCTTCTATATAGTATGTGTCTCTACACCGGTCCTGTGACCACACCCTGTGACAGAGAGGAAGTCTGAAATAAAATTATAACATCTGTAAAGCCAAGGACTCATAACCATGTAGATGCAAAGGAGAGAGTAAAAGAGAGAAGCAGTCAGTTAGCCAAGAGTGCAGCAGAAGTGGATCCCATTTATATGTATACACACACACACACACACAAACATACATATATATGTTTTGCATAGCACCAAGATTAATACAAGCGTGGTGTGTGGAAATCAAAAGGGACCAATGGGGAGATGAAAGCGGGCAGCTGATGAGCCAGAGGTCTGAGGCTCCCACATCTGACTGGGGGCTCTCTGAGGGGTGGGAGGGTGGAGAGAGGGAGGGGTGGAGGATAAGGAGTGCCTGGCACACCCCTGGATCCCCCAAAATGCGTGCGTGTGTGTGTGTGTGTGTGTGTGTGTGTGTGTGAGTGTGTGTGCGAGAGAGAGAGAGAGAGAGAGACAGAGCTGTAATTTCAGTTTCCTCGTGGCAGCAGCAGGGCCAAAAACCACAGCATGAGGCAAGCAGCAGAAAATAGTGTGTTCTCTCTTCTCGTAACCCTTAGAAATACAGGGAGAACAGCCTCGGTGAAAAACGCAGGATCACCCAAGTGTAACCTTCGACAAGAGAGGAAGAGGAGTTCACCACCTTTCATGTAAAGCTCTCCGCAGACAAATGAGATTCATGTTTAGGGTTGATAGTGTATGTATCCTGGTCTATTCCGGACAACCAATCCCCAGACTTAAAAATCAGTCAGCGTGTAGAGCTGTTGTTCTTTTTTTTTTTTGCTGATGTGCCTTGAGTAAACTGTTCCGTGAAAACTACTGGCACCTGAAGCATCTATTGTGTTGTAAGAAAAATGATGACAATTGTGAGACATTAAGCCAGAGCTGGCCCTGCTTGTTTGTCTTGCTCCGTCCACTGTGAGCTGCAGGATATCCGTATCTTGTGCTAATTGAGATGTGGTGGAAGTGAGCCCTTCCTACAAACAGCTCCAGGTGGTATTCTGACAAAGCCCTAAGCAGTAAAAAACAAAACAAAACAAAAAAATACACAATGGGTCCAAGCTAAGCATCACAAAATAAGAAAAAAAAAGGGAAGAAAAACAGGTGTGCATCTCCAGGTGGGCCAAAACATCTCGTTTGTTACCAAATAAAGAACTAAAAATCAGAGCCAAGGCTTTGTGTGCTGAGGCAATATGCAGGAACAGGGAATTACTGTGAAGACTTTAGCACACACTCAGTGCTATGGACAGTAATGCTACCTGATAAGACCACACATATCATATGGAAAGTGTGAGCGTTCTCGAGCAACAAGAATAGTTTTCTTCCTCAAAAAAATCTTTCGTCTAACCTCTTGGGCTGTAGGCTTATGAAAAGCAAAACACTGAAATGACTATTTATTTATGTGTGTACGTATGTTATACCTAATAAAAATGTGCTTTCAGTAATACTTGGCCCCTTTTATGTAATCAGCTGAATGTCTTTGATCTTTGATTTGTAGAATCTCTGCTGCCAAAAGCATGTGTGTATGTGTGTGCTACTCCTGATGTGATGGATTACCTACCTACCTACCCCCCACCCCCCTGCCACACACACACACACTCACATCCTGCACCCACACACACACACACACACACACACACACACACACACAAACACACACAAACACACACAAACACAGACACACATCCTGCATCCACACCCACACACAAACAGGGCACCAGAGGGGACACAGCTAGTGTGTTTTTAGCACCGGATGGAGCTTTGCCGTTTCCGTTTCTGTCTGTGCTTTGAGCCCTCTCTTCTGACTCAGCTTTCCTGATTGGAGCCCATGTCCCAAGTCTGGCCAGCTGAGACTGAATCAGAGGAACTCCAGCCAGGGCACCTTCTGGAAGCTTCTGCACAGCCACGTTTCCCCGACTACCGTGGGGGCTAAAGCCATATACGGACCACACACCAAGCTCTAATTTCAGTGAGAGGTGAAGCTCTTAAGGCCACTTGTAGAAATCAGTGCCGCACTGACACAGACCGAGGATTCAAGATTCAGTGTTTGACCATAAAACCCTATGAAGTTTGCACTTCGCAACAGTACGTCACTAGGAAATTCGAAATGGGAACTGCGTGTTAAAAAGCTTTGAGTCATTTGCAAAGAACTGTGTGTACGCGACACTCATAGGGTCTGCTTGTATCTTCAAACCTGGGCAAAGAAAAGAGAGACCGGGAGCGAGAATGCAATGAACCATTCAATCTAGTGTTTCTTTTTTATACTCCCTAAGTAAGACTCGGGGGGGGCCTCACACAAACCCTTGTGTGTTCTAACGTCCTGGTGCCCCATGGCGAGGACATCCTCCCTTATTCATTCCCTACGTCTCCTGAGGAAAAGCTATACAGAGCTATCTAAAACTCAATTATGTTCTCCATCTCACCAGACTGGCTCAGACAGGCAAAACTAAAAAAAAAACAAAAAAAAACACTCTGAATAATACATTAAGCACCATCGACCTCGTGACCAACAACTTCCTCATCGCACACACACTTTAGTGTGACAAAGAGAGCATACACAGACACCACATCTCAGGAAAAAAAAAAAAAACATCACTTGACATGTCTTGGAGGGAGGGGTGACTTAAAAGTGCAAGCCTGAGGAAGAGATCTAGCGCTGAGGGCAGCAAGAAACCAGCCTGTGTTAGACTACAGACGGAGCCAGTGGGGCTCATGCTAAGTAACAGTAGCAACAGTGAGGTCAGTATATATATATATATATATATATATATATATATATATATATATATATATATATATATATATATATACACATACTGGGCAGAGAGTGTGTTTACATAACCCCGCTAAAGGAAATGAGGGAAGGGTATCCATGCTTAAAAAAAAGGGTCACCTTTACATTTTGAGGGTCGAAAAGAAAAGCAAAAGGAGAGCTTTGGTGTGTAATTGGAAGCCCACAAAAAAAAAAAAAAACAACTTTGGAAAGTCCTGTCCCGAGCAGAGAGAACTGATAGGCAGTACTAAGGAACTGGAATTACAGGATTTATTAAAGGACTTACAATTAAATGACACACGTTTACATCAAAAGAGTTGGTGAGATAATGCATCACATTCCGCTCGAGGGAGAAATCTGCATAATAAAGATGACGCAGATCATGTCGCAATAATCCTCAGTTTCTATTATCCCATTGAAAAGGCAGCATTTCTTTTTTTGGATTATGAAATTGAAGGAATAAACTGGTTCAATAAACTGCCTCAGCAATTTTTCCATTTTGATTTTTTAAGCATACTAGTGATTAAGTGTCATCTGGAATGGTGAAAACGTATTGTTTCCTTTCTTCAGTTGGCTCAATGTCAAGGTCACCTTGAGATTGTTTAAGCAATCTGTTAAGTCATTGCTGAAATCATGGGAAACCAAGGAAAGTCCCCACACAGGAATGTAAGCAATGAGAAAAATAAATATTAGCCAAGGTCAGGTTTAAGAAATTGTCCCTTGGATATGATTATAAATCAAAACATGCGTATCTTGTCTCTGAAAATGTGTATTTTTTTTCTTTACTTTTCAGAGAGCAGAGCATTTACAAACTGTCTGAAATTTCTTAAAACACCATTATTCCATTAAATGAAAATTTCCTCAAGCTCATCTGAACTTAACCAAGTAATCAAGTTATCACCATAACGTATGGGCAAGTTCATGTTTAATCTTGTGATCATGCTTGTGAGAGATCTTAAGTTTTCCAACAGCATCAGGTATGTTCTAGCCACGGGCACACCACTGACAGTAGAAATCCTCTGAGGCCACTCTGATTCATCACTGTAAACTATTTGAACTGTGCACCTTTAATCAAATGGTCTAAAGTTACATGTGGAACCTACAGGATGCTTATTACATAACAGTACACATGTGCACTTTTAAATAAGTGCTGTAGTCGTGTATAATTGAAAATGCACATTGCCACGCAAAGGAGCCCAAAGAACTGAGAGGTTCATGATTAACACATGTGTTAGTATGTGCCATAAACAGAACACTTTAGGGGAAAAAAAAACTTCTGTTCTCCTATATAACTACAAAGTGGGCACACGTTTGAAGTCTACCTTAGTAATGCTCATTGACTCATTCAAGCCATTGCTGATTGTATAAGCTGGCCACAAAGATAAAGCTCAATGCCTTTTGTTCCGATATTGATTAGATAAGTTTCACATAGACACTCTGTGACCATGAGGGTCAAACAATCTTTAAAATGCTTACTTATTGGCTAGATCGATAAAAAAAAGGTCCAAGCAAGAAAGGAAGCCACTGAGATACTTCTGAAAAATAATCTGAGTACACATCTGATGTTAATCAGTTTTCTTCCAAAAATACACAAATGTTACGTGTTTGCAAGGGAGCGTTCTTTTCCAAAATAAATTATTTCGCAAGGCTCATTTTTCGAACACATCAGATAAGAGTGGAGTGGTCTCTGTGTTTGCACTAACTCTTGAGCACGATTATCCTTGAAAGCCAAACCATGCATTTCATATTTCATATTCTCAGATCCTTAGCTGATGTCAGCAGCGTACAAATACATGCCACAAATTTAGGGGGAGTAGCCACTGATGACAGATAGTTGGCTGTGTAGTTACAGGATTGCCTATCTACAAACACAGTGGAGAACAGAAACGGGCCAACTTTTTCTATGAAAGAGTGAAAGCACATCAGTGCTTCTTTTTAGACGGTACTTTCCAGTCAGGGTGTGAGGTTTCTTTCCCCCCTGTTTCTCCTGGGAATCATAACACAGGAGAAGACCGGGCCAACCTTTCAGTTGCCGTGCGGCTTCTCAGCTGGTGCGAGTACGGCTGTTTATTGTGAAAGGTTGCTATGGGAACGGGGGCCAATTTGATTTGCATTTGATTCACGGAGGCGGAGGGTGGGTGGCCACGCTTTCATGTAGAAAAGTGCTGCCCCTTCCCACAACACCGGCCGACGCAAGCTCCGCCAACATGCAAAGTCCTAAGTGCACTGCTCTACCCTGCCCACTCTGACTGTCATTTCTCCAACAACTGCAACGATGACCAATTAGCAAAAATGATGCACTTACTCACTCAGAGTGTCCCTGGAACACTGAAAAGCCATTTACTAAAACTGGCTGTCAGAGAGCAGTAATCAAACGTGGGGGAGGACTTCTATTGACTTTTACTGACTCTCTTCTCAAACTGATAACAAGTGTCGTTTAAATGAACTTTGTCATACAAACGAGACTTTTCATCAGAGACAGCTGTCAAAATATCGGCATTATGGTGGAAACAGATTGGATTTAAGCCACTGTAGGGGAGACCGTTGTCCGTAAAGACTGTCAGTCCAAAAGATGCTGGAAAAGCAAATAAATATGCTAATCCTACCAACAAACCAATGACAAGAGAGCAAATGTCTTATTGACACACAGCTATGGGTGGAGGTCCAGTCATCAAACATCTTGTTACTTAACATAACTGAAACTTATGATGACCTTCTCCAGGTTGAAATCTTATCTAACAGGTTGTAAGAGGGGAGATCAAGAGATTTCTTCCTTGTTGCTTTTACTAATTCTTTGCCCTTTGAACTCCATGGGTGCCAGAGCAAACAGAGCTGATGGCAGTTATATGGCCCAATGAAAGATTCTGGATCATTCTAACTTAATAGGTAATGGTTTTAATGAAATTTTTCCACCTATCCATGGCATGATGTAATACAGGTTTACACATATTTGAGGCTGGATTAAGCTAGTTTTTTGTTCCAGCGCAGTGTCAGCCTCTGTCAAATCCGATTTTCAGATGGAGATAACAGTAGGTTTATGTATGAGGTTGTTGTTCCTGAGTATGCCTGTGTCAAACCCTTTGCACTGATGACGTTTGCCCATGCACTGGGAGTAATACCAGCAGACTCACGCCCTGCCACTCACTTTACCACGTGTGTGTGAGATTCAGCACTAAGATAGCAAGGCAAACACACACATCTCTTATTTACACACACAAACACAAACATACAGACACACACAATTCACTCCCCTTTCTCAAACCCCTTTATTGTAGGCCAATATCTACAGTAAGCTTCTGATGAAAAAGATGGCCCGGTTCCCTTCTGGAAGTCATAAAAAGATACAGAACCCAATGTGTAAAATATGCAGTGGAGTCTGTCTGTCTCCTTGAATGGCAGCAATTTAACATACTTGTGCAGAGGACCATAACCCAAATTAATGTACTGGATCCTCCAAAATAATACACACTCTACCTAGAGAAGGATAGAGCATTAGTCCTGTCAAAACAGACCACAGATTGTTTGCACTATTACTGTGGCTGGCCCGATCTGTGACTTAAAAACAGGATTACTTTTATAGTAAAAAGTTCTAGGGTAAGGCCTGAAACAAATATCAGAGTACATTACATTTGGAGACCAGGTGAATTTTAAGCTTAGTTTGGCCTGAACATTTAATACACTAAATCCATTATCACCATCCGGTTTCTAGGTCAGCAATGGACTGACAGGCCGGTTCCCTGAATGATGCTGAGGCATTTGTAGGGCTTAAAGCACAGAGACAGAGGAAGAGGTCTAAAGAGAGAGAAATGGAGAGAAGTAGAGAGAAAGAAAGAAAGAAAGAAAGAAAAAAAGAAAGAAAGAAAGAAAGAAAGAAAGAAAGAGAGAGAGCGAGAGAGAGAAATTCAGTTTCAATGCCTTCAGAACTTTGCTTCCACACACAGAAGTGCATATACCTAAACTGCCATGATGCTACAGAGAAGTTGAATTATGGGGGAGAAGGAGGAGCCAATCCATGGCCTGACCTCCAAACTGACTCCTTGATCTGCTGGCGGATGTTATAGACCTCTGAGCCAAAACAGACATACGCTTCAGTCAGTGCACAGAGTAAATCAGTAGTTGGGCTAGATTCCATGTTTGCTGCGACTTTCGTTGCTTAAAAACACAGTCACTAAGAAACATGATACACACATGGCCTGTAAAGATAGAATATCAAAATGGCTTATATCCATTTCATTTAGAGTGCACCTTCTGTCATGTTTTTTTCTTAACTCTGCCTCTTTTGTAGAACAATCTGAGAAGTATCAAAAAGTGACCCATCAGACAAACGTTTCACTCATCATCTTGAATTGTGATAAATGAGTAGAGTTCAAGGTTTTTTTTTATATATATATATATAAGCTGTCCCATTGTTGCCATTTTGCTGGTCTTGCTGATCAATCAGTGGGATCCACTCTCCCCTTGAACGGTTCCCCAATGGCCCTTAACAACAGCATGCTGAGTGCCAAGGGCTGTGACTGCAGCAGTGTCCCATTACCTCATTACACACAGTGTAACATGATCCTCCCCTTAGGGAGGCAGCAACCCTGCACTGCACTGTACCAGCCCAATCTGGACACACACACACACACACACTCACTCACACAGAGAAATACAAAGAAGGGACCCCTTCCATCTGCACATCCACTGTACACAGAGCACAGCAAGACAGACATCATCATTAACCTTTCACGTCTCAAAACTAAGGAAAGGAAAACACCAGGCAGTTTCTTTTCTTTTTTCTTTCTTTCCCCATTCAGATTGCTGGAAACACATCTTTGTCACCCGTGCAGATGCTGGTTCGTGATTTGCCAGACATGTATGTTTATTATCACAAACTCTGGGCCTTGGTACAGGGTCAGATGACATCATGGGTACGGCAGTAATGGCCACTGATTGTACCCTACTGTGACCAGACTCAATTAAGCCTAATAGCCTAGAGCACAACTGCACAGCTTTGCCCTGGTCTCTCTGGGCATTATTGTATAGAGAAGCAGGTGTGAGTACATCCATAAGACTCAGTCGAATCTTAGGGGGAGGGGGAAGGGAACCTAATGATTACATATGAGCACTCAGTCATATAATAGGTGTCTGGACAGACAGCACTAGTCTGGAGCATCTGAGAGTTCCCTATTTATGTCTGAAAATCAATGGTGAAAGTGAAGTCACAGCAAGGCAGTGTTATAACTGAATACGGAGGCACAAAGGATTTTATAGGGGATGTTTTTGTTTGTTTGTTTGTTTTTTATAATCTAAACTCATGTTAAAAAATAAACTTGGACTGCCTATGTGTTAAAAAGCGAGTTAGTTTAGTCATTTTTCATGGCTTATCGCTGACAACATATGTTGTACTTAATTTGATTTCTCGCTCATTTTATCTAATTAGTGAGTCTTGCAATGCCATTTTTACAATACTAACTACAATGCTTAATAAAAAATAAATAAATAAATAAATAAAAAGGTTGGTGAATTTCCCAGAAACCACAAGACTTACCAAACTATTCTAACACTTTCAGGGCCAGACACTTCATTTTTCCCCTATTGCAATATGCTGCCAGATAAAACAAAATCTAAGGAATCTACAGAAAAACGGATCTGTCCTCTAATCTGAGAAACACGACTTGAAAGAAACACGCCACATGTATACGAGCATGAATACTCATCAGAACAAAGAAGATGACACTAACATCTGGAGTCAGAAACATAATGAGAAGACTGCTGGCTCCTCAAAACCTCTAAGTATCTCTTAATGAACTAAAGCCACTAAGTAAAAAAAAAAAGGCTAATTTCTCTAGAGTACTACTACAGATTCTCTCCTCATATCACTGCTGAGTTTTGCTCCACATGCGATGACTTGTTGGTTTATCCAGTGATGGCACAGTCCGAACTGGCTCTAAAGTGAACCAGCTCAGGGTCTGAGTTTGATCATGGGTTAGCTTTCCATTTGAGATGTACTGTATTTCAGCCGGCTGCAGCAATGTGAACAAACTCATTCGCATCCAGCTGCCTGATGGACCACACCAAACACAGATGTCTGCTGAAGCCCATAGTCAGCAAAACAGTTCTCTGAGTCAGCCCAGTGAGGAGCTGCTCATGCTGGCCTGAACATCTTCACCATCTCCTGGACAGCCCTCCGGAACCGTCACACGCTGTAAGCTTGCCAATGTGTAATGTTACACAGTCACCCTGGTCCATTACAGAGAAAGAAGTCTGACACCCAAAGCTTAACATCAAATTCTTGTGGTCCGACTAAAAATTGCAAAAATTTCTAAAAGAAAACAAAGTAAAATAAACTAACTGAGGAGGATGGTGAGATAATGTAAGACGGCGGATGGTGTAAGGTAACCCAGCGTTTCACGAGATCGGCTAATTAATTAACTAATGAGCACTGGCTTCTCTCATCAATAAACACTTCAAATAAATCTCTGTCTTGTTTCAATGGTACAGAGCTAGAAATATCTTTTATAACAAAAAAAATAGCCCAACGGTCATTAAAAACCACCATTATAGCTTGGCTGGTCTGTGTAGCACTGCAAATGGGGAGCCAGGTTTAAATGGCCCAAGGAAAAAATGGAACATTCTCAGTAACTGTGAAGTTCTAACACTCAGGTCCCGCTGGCTAATCTCAAGTCCAATTTTAAAGGCCAGAGTGAACCATAACTCAAAAGCTGGAACAACAAGTATTCTTAGAAATCATGTTGAAGTCTGCTGAGTAAACGGAACTGTTTTTCAGTAGGGGAGGATTCCTGTCTTAATCATGGATCACTATAATGTTTGCATAGGGAAATCATTACTCCTACTTTGTTACACTGGGCTTTCTTTCTTTTTTGTTTTTGTTTTTTGTTTTTTTTGCACTTCATTTCTCCGAGCAATTATAAAGCTATTTACAAAAATGTGTTGAGGAGTTTAAAACCTCGCCTCCTGCAGGAGGACCACCCCTGAGAATGCTGAGAATATGAGGGAGTGAAAAAGACTAATATAGATAGCCTGTAAAACTTCTCTTATCTCCTCTGTACTGCTCCTCCCAGAACCATTATAGACCTGGGCGTAGAAACACAGGCGTCACTTAACTGAGGTGGTGCAGCCTAACCTCCTGAGCCCTAAAGTTAGGCTGTACTTTCCCTGTGCTGCTGTGTGTGGGACCTTAGTGCCTCAGAAGTCCGTCTGGACAACACTTGGTGTTTCCCAGGTGGCGAATACTCAGGCATTTTTTCTTTAAACAAAGCTTTATAAAAAGACAACGCTCTGTTTGTACAATACTGTCCAGCACCATTTGTTTATGTTACCCAATAAATCCTCTTCATTTTTGATCCAGGAAGAACAGAGAGGATAAAACGGCAAATTAAGAGAAGATTAAATGTGAGACGACTGGCTTGCCCAGTTGTCAAAGAGCGGAAACGCTGAACATGCTAAACAGCTAAGCTTGTTATCTTCGTGGTTTTAGGGCCTTAAGTCTGTAATGAAGGTAAGGCCTATGCAGGTGATTCTAGTTTAAGCGCTGCTTGGAGCAGATCCTGTTTAGCTCGAACCACACAGAACACTTCTATGATCCTTAACCTGTAGCCAAAGTTCTGGAAAATAATACCACCATCATCAGTGTACTGGGACTACACACATTGTACTGGCATTTCCTTGATCTTTGAGTCATTGAAGACAAACAGACTTGACAGGAAGGCCCTCTTTGTGATACACCTATGAAGATTTCAATGGTGTTTCATCAAATATGTTTAAGGTAAGTTATAACTGTAAAGTGCTGTGATGCTGATGACTGTGAGTCCGAGGTTATATAAGTCACAGATGTTTTGCCCCGTTTCTCACACAAAGAAAAAAAGAAAATATGAAAAGTTAAACAAAACACCTCAGAATAAGCTGGTTTCAATACTTGCAATATATACAAATGAATGGTAAACTACTGTGAACTGACAAACCTAAAACAAGACCCTTAAAAGTCAGGGATCTGGATTATCCCACCGAACAGTGGATTGGGACGAAATGTGGGATTAATTAAGACATATTTGAACCATGTCTCTCTCTTTCTCTGCTCCTCCCCCTCATTTGTATGAAAACGGTTTCAACTGAATAGTCAAAATGGCCTTTGCCATCCACGAAGAGCACTTTGCACAGTTTAGCGGCATGTGCGGAGATTTTGCTAAGCTGAGTAAATGTTTATCTTTCATTTAATCTGGGTGTTTTACTGCATGGGTGACCTTTGAAAGCACGGTTTGGTGTGGTAAAATAAATAGCTTTTCGTAGAGGAGTGTCCAGCCCCTGAAGATTCTCGTTGACAGTGAGTTTCCTTCCTCTCACTTCTACGAGAGGCAACATAAATTTACATCGCCTTTCCTGTTTAGATGTTCTCACTGGTCTTCAGATTCACGGCGTGGCCTGGCTATTATCTGCTGTCAAAGAGGATTTTCTTGATGGAATGCATTCAGAGGAGCTGCTTTCTCCTTCCATAAAACAAAAGCTGATATCCTCTCATATACAACTGCTGCCACTAAAAAGAGAAGGAAAAAAAAAAACAGAACTAAAAACGACTTGCAAATTTGCAAATGCAAATATATGTTTTTTTTGATCCATGATCTATGGTATAGGACCAAAAAAAAAATCATTTGTATCTGTCCGTTCAGCTGTGTTTTTCATCCTCGTTGAAACTCTATGATCTGAAGCTACTCATATTTCTCAGCTGCACACAAACATTCATGTAAATCCATGCAAACCATTTGAGTGACAGCATATTTTCCATTCTATAATAGGCTTTTTTTTTTAAATGTTTATATGACTAGCCTGTGCTCTTTTGCCACGAGGCAAATGCGCTCCCTATACAAAAGTCAATAAATTTAACTTTTGCCACAATTAGCTTCATCTTTGCACATTTACGAGATTTCTGCCCTGGGGTTGGAGGTATAAGCAAAGTGGCATGTGATTATGTCATATGGTGACTCAGCACCAAAAAACACTTAAAGCTGCAAATGAGGCGGTCTCTACAGTCACATGGTTTACTAGAACCTTGTCAAACCCGAAGTGGTTTCAGAATCAGAATTAGAATCAGAATCATTTTATTGCCAAGTATGACATGCATACAAGGAATTTGTTTGGTCTGTGGTGCAGTAACACTCAACATGAAAGACATTACACAAAAAACAACTTTAGTGCAAGAGTGGGAGGAGACAAAAAAAACCTAACGTGACACACACGTGCAGACGTTGCATAAATATTCAGACAAAGTGTCCACCCAATCAACAGATATACAAACGCGAAAGCAGATGTCTGACCGGGGATTAAGAATTTATGAAGCGTTTCACAAAGAGGTAGCTTTGAGGGGAGCTTCACAGCTTGAAAAAAGATCTAACTAAAGAGACCTTAATCACCACAAGTTCTCCAAAAGAATAACAGGACCAAACCATCATGGGGACGGTACCACTGGGTGACAAATGAAGATACAAGCGTAAACGGCCACCGACGGTGGCCCCGCCAACAGCCTAGTACAAAACCAATCATGATTCCCGTTGATCCTGACTGATTCGTTTTTCGGTAAGGAATTTCTCAAAGCTGGAAGTTGTTCATATCCTGCCTGACTACAAAGTAACAGGGGGCGTTTCTGATTGGTTCCTTTATTCAGTACACGAGGAACCGATGACCAGAGAGAACTGCAAAAAAAAAAAAAAAAAAACGCATCAAATTAAACCGTCTACATAAATTGTGTTAATGCAACTGCCCCAGTTACCCACTATGACAGTGCTTACTGGAAAGATGAGGTGCTGACTATAAATACTGTCTGAATTTTTGTGCTGTTAACAGGCCCAGTTACAGCCTATTGTGCCAGTTTGTCGGAATGTGAATCCCTGGGAGGAAAGTAAATCCAAGTTATCATTCCAGCACCATTTCAGAGGTCTACTTCTCAGGAAACATAGCAAAAGCAGCTGTATCGCATGAGCTTCGGCACTGGCTTAAGATCAGAGATTGTGGGGCCTTGACCCCAACATCAGTGAAAGCCTTAAATACATGAACAAGATGAGGAAAGCGGCTCTAGAAAAGAAAACCGTGTGCTAAAACAAACAAAAAAGTTCGTTTATTGTAAGACAGATACAGGAGGATGAGTTGAGAGAGTTATAAGAACACTCAACTAAAAGGAAATGACAAACATATTTTGGAAGCTGCCCAACATCACGCAAATTACTTCATACAGCTGCTGTGTTGACACTGAGCCTGAAGAGAGAGTTGGGGGGGCTAGTCTAAGGAAATACATGCCACTGCACCTTCACAGGAAAGAGATAAAGACTAATACAGATACAAAGATATACTTTCAGAAACAGAAAAAGGCAATAAAGATAAACAGACTCTTGGCCTGAACTGTGACCTCACACTCTATATTTCACACTCTGCTGCTCATTTTGGTTCACTGAAAGGAACCAGCTTCGCTCTTTTGTCTGGGGCTCTTGTTGGGACCAGACTGCTTCGCGGGGCCAGAGAGTTTGCTGATTGCTTTGGAAAGCAGCGGGGCTAATTAAACAAAGCAGGCGGCTTTGTTTTGAGTGTAGAAGCACTGTCAGTCTGTTGCCAGCACTCTGCAGTGACAGATGGCCATTTGCCGGAGTGTGGCAGGGCAAAGGAGCAGGTCACCCCACCCCCTCCCTCCCAGTGCTGTTCATCATGACTTAGGCGTCGAGAGGAGCGTGGCTGGGGTGATCCGTCTGACTGGGAGATCTGATTGTTCAGTTATGGTTGTTCAATTCATTGGGAAGTTTGAATTGTGCCATGATTACTTAATTAATTATACACCACACAAAAACAACACGCTGTGAATGAACAGTCATTTCTGATTACACAAAGGGCATTAAATATACTTTCTGCAGCTGTCATCACCTGGTCATGCAAGGTTTATGATGCTGAGTAAATACCGCATCAGACTCCACCATGGTGATAAAAGGCATCTGTTCAAATATTAATCCATTAGAAGTCCTGACTGAGGCTTCTTGGAATAACAATTCACTAGAAAGGGCTTGTCCAGCTGGTTCTCAAATCTTTCTTTAAGTATGCAACGAGAATATAATCAGAAAAAAAAAAGATGACCTATGATGTCCATGCCTTCATGGGGCATTTGTCTTGAATTGGTCTGAGAGGTCTGTTTTTCAGACAGTGGAGCATTGTTGACTGTGACCCAGTATTGAAAGAGCATCCTACACCCTGAGATTTCAGACCATGTGAATAATACAGGAGGTTGGGTGGTAAAAGGCCCCGGACTCACATGTGTGGGCTCAGCTCATAAAAGTTCCTGTTGCGGTACTCCTCCACCTTGTCTGCTGTGAAGATGGGCAGGGATTTGTAGGGGTTTAGAGATATCACCACACTGCCAATATATGTCTGCAAAGAAAGAAAGAAAGAAAGAAAGAAAGAATGTGTGAGAGAGCCATCAAGATTCCAGCAAGGTATTAAATATAACAAGACATTCAGTGATTCTTATGGCAACATGCGGCTTTTGATGAGAGTAAAAAGCTACATCAGTCCCATTCGAAGGTATTTAAGATGATAGCGATACATATGTTTAGTCTACTGCTTTACAATCCTGCTTTACAGAAACTCATAAAATCCTCAGATACAGGCCTGCTGATCGCAAACAACAACAACAACAAGAACTCTGTCTCTACACGGAGGTGAGCTGAACTCTGCAACCGTCTGCAGTTTCCAGCTGGGAATTCCTGGGGCATTGTTCAGGCATGTGGGACCAAAAAGCATCGGCAGACGACAACACGACGGAAAAATGTACGGAATCCCAGGGAGCACCAGTGGGAGAAGAGTGGCAAAAAAAATGACCAGTGGAAGTTGTACTGTCAGAATGACATGTGAATTTAAAGGCATTTAAGGGTGGCATGTTATAAATGGATTATAGCTTTTTTTAGAGTACACTCATGTAACACCTCCTCCATACCCTTGAATATAAGTATTTATTTTAAAAAGAAAATGATGTTTCATGGTCGTTTCCCATCCAGAATATTGTTATATTTTGTGTAGTGCATTCCCTGAACATTTTTTTTTTTTTATCATTATTATTCAAAAATATGAGCTAATCTCCAAAGCTTCAGAATTATATCTAATTCAGTCATTACTTGTTCCCTTTCTAATGGTTGTTGTGTAACCCACTCAGCTGGAGTGGTGAGCTAGTGCTTCTTTCCCATGGCAACTCAACCCACAACCTATTGTCAACTTACACAGGAGGTATTATGTGGCCTTCGAGATACAAAGCCAGAAATATTTGGAAGATGTTTCATAACAAACAAACCAAAAAAAAAAAAGATGCTCTGATGATTGCACTGTCTGCCATCTGATATGTGTGCAGAGTCTTTAAGTAAAATTTAAGCTGAAAACTATGGCTTTGTTATCTTGTACATGAATAGGGAAAGCAAAGAATCACCCATGATCCCTGTATTTAGGATCCTATTTTTCCTGAAGGTTTCTGATAACAGCACGGTAAAGTACAAAAGGGAGTTGATAATCCATGTTCCAGTCAGAGACACAAAAGGCAGCATAAACATATTAGTTTTTAATAGTCATTTTTCATAATGCGCAGTGGGGTCTGCTCAGGCTTTAATTAAAAACACAAAGGACAACCTGCAAACAAACAAATACAATCCCAGGCAGGGTAGAATGCCAGAGAGGTTATTAGAGGTCTATGCTTTCACCCAAGATGCTTAAGCAGTATATAGCAAATTTAATATTGTAAAGTAGGACAGAACCTACTGACTTGGCCAAGGTAATGTTACCTTAATGCCAGCTGGCAAATTTTTTTTCCCCCCAGTTTCTGTCCATTGTGCTCTTACCTCAAAAAGCAACTCTCTAAATGGGTATTTGGTGCATTCTACTAGCTGTCATTGCTGAGTTTCAAGTTCTTAACAATTGGCATCCTTATTTGAAAACAATAGGACATGAAGCTGCTGCATGACTAGTTCCGATTCTGGGCTCTTTACTCCCATTGTGTCCAGTTACAGGAAACCCATGTTCACGTACAATGGTGAAAGAAATAAAAATATTTGACAAACTCAGCCTCTACACAGCCTCTAAACTGATGGGTCGTAACAATGTCCCCTTTTACCAGTCCAGTGTCTCCATGTTTTAAACACTGATGTTTATCAAGACCTTTGCTTTTATTTGTAGCCATTGTTCTTGACCAAAGTCTCAACATTAAGATACATAGGGATAATTGTGTTATTGAACCCATACTTGCACTCTGTAGCAGTGCAATGATTAGATATGAAATTGACGTGACAAGGCAATTTTGAGTACATGTGATAAATAAATGGAAAATGCCAGGCTCAGATCACTTGCTCTATAAAATGAGGCTAACAAATCCAAATTATGGGATGATAATTAAGGGATTAATTATGAGTCTTGAGGATGTGCTTGTAAACTATTGTTGGCAGTTCTGAGGCTTTTTCAGTGGAAAACGGCACCGTTTGGGTAACCAAAGTCACAGAAAACATGACTTAAAAGATCCTGACATGCTCGCTTCTTGACCCAAGAAGAAAAAAAGAAACAAAAATCAGTTTAATTTTCCACAGGATTGTTACACTTCAGATGGCTTCGAATAACACGATAAGGTGCGGCACACACACACACCGTGCTATATTGGGAGTTCCCAGCAGCTGGCCATCATTGGCACGGAGCCACACCTAACTACCACAATTACAGGCCAGCCTGATAAATAACCAGCTTATTTAGCTTTTATATGTCCACAACTACACTACTGATTAACTGATCCAAAAATACCACTCCAATTTTAAAAGACCTAACATTACATTGTGACAATGAATACAAGCAAATTGTGGGCTGACTAGGTCAATGCGCATTTTTCTTCTGCATCACAAGTTGAACTCCTGTGGTTGAGCTAATCTGTAGTGGAAAAATGACCCAAGAGCTTTATTGGAGACCTTACTCAATCTTACGGACACACAGACATACACACACACACGCATACACACGCATACACACACATACACACACATACACACACATACACAACAGTAGGTGCTGTTCACAAGAGATGTCAATGAGATGGAAAATCCTGTAATCTCAGAAATCAAGGGCTGTGGACATTCTAGGCTGAGACAGGAGGGAAGAAAACCTAATTGAGAGCCGCAGTGACATCATCCTCCAAAGCAGAGTTTTCCAGACTCATGACGATGGAACGCAAGCTTGGGCCACAAAGCCACAGAGAACAGAGGAGCCTGGGAGTACCCAAGAACCAGAGCATGTTTGCATGGTAGTTTGCATGTTCTTAGAGTTTGCATGTCCTCCTTGTGTTTGCGTGGGTTTCCTGCCACCATGAAAGACATGTATGTTAGGGTTAATACTCCTGTCAGTGCCCTTGACCAAGGCACTGGCAAAAGAACTGGAGTTGGTCCCTGGGAGCCCACTGCTCCTAGTGTGTGTGTGCTCACTGCTCCTAGTGTGTGTATAGCGTGGGTTAAATGCAGAGTATGAATTCCCCCACGGGATCAATAAAAAGTTTTTCTTCTTCTTCTTCCTCTATCTGGACTCTCAATTGCTGCCTGAGAGAAGGCAGAGGTAATGGAGGGGGGAGGGTCTGCCGTTCTTCGAATCGTCAATGTTCTCAGAGTGTTCTGCTTTATTTAGAAAATCATCTACATTCTTGCGTGACCTCATTTATTGACTGGTTGGAATTTGTGGTTTCTCCTAGGAACCACTGTTTCTAAGACAGGGGAGCCAAATGAATGGGGACATCTAAGGGGCTGTGACGGAACAATGAACGATTATGCTGATTTATTCATCTTTTATTACTCTCATTTTCCCATCAAGAACATAAACATACTTGTGCAGCACAAAAGAGAACGAAGCTAAACTTACAAATACAGGAAAAAAAACTGAATGGGTAGAGCACAGGAATAGAAACACATCACACAATGCATGACAGATATAATGAATTTAACTTTGTTGATCCATATAACTGCATTGTCATAACAACGCATTTCATATTATGGGACTTACATAGATCTCATTGTGATCAAAGCGCTTCCTCAGGTTATCGATGAAGGACTCTTCTGATAGGGGCTCAAGGAGGACCATATCACCCACCCCTATCATATTGTCGAGAAGTGATGTCTTCACCTCCATCTTGGACATAATCCCCCCCTGTAGAGACAAAACAAAATGTTACTCATCAGATGATCAGGCCACATTTAAACTGACACTTCTTTCAATCCCTGCTCAAAGGCCACTTTTGGAACACCATTTGTGGTGCATAGGTATCTGCACTTTAATCTTGGTCACTAGTCAGTGAAAGAAGTCCTGCACACCTATCAGAAAACAGTTCTGAACACAGACTGTGTAAATAAACTCTAAAATCTATGTTTGCACAGGAGAAGGTTTAGGCCAAGAGGGTAGTTTGATTGGAATGGCCTGTTCAAGCTCCACTCGGAACACCACGGACTTGAGAAATTCCACTGGGAATTATGTAATGGAAGAACCGATGTTCTTGACCTTGAGATGTTCCACTGACTTGCGTGGCTTTGGTCCTCAAAACGACCCCCACACATTCTGACAGTTTGGAAGGGACAAGGCAAGCAAACTTAATACTGACGCTAACGTTTACCTCTGAATCTTGAATGAGCTTTGTGTGTGACTTCCCCCATTCATGTGTGATTTTGGTGGATCCGGGACAGAGCGGCAGACACAAAGACACTGCTGGGGGTGGCACTTTTACTCCTCTGTACCAGTCTCCTTTAGCCACTAATCCCAGCGGTATAGCACCAGAGATAAAAGGGGGCCTGAACTACATTCACAGGCTTGATACCGGGCTTTACCGAACCCCAAAGCCCTTGTGCATTGTTGAAACAGAGGGGCCAGGGCAAAGCGACATGCTCATCCCTCATTTGTCTAACGCTACCACTCTGTACCCTGTAGATCAGCACAAAACCATTGCAATAATGAACTGGCTGAAAGACATAACTGAGGCGAGGCAATAAGAACTAACTCTAACAATTAGTAAAAACCCAACACACAACTTAAAAGAAGATAACAAAAGTACTTGCAAAATACATTTCGTCATCAAGTGCAGGTCCAAGCTGGATGGTATGGACAACTCCAGAGCCCTGCTTACTGTCATGTGTGAGGATCATTTTAAAGCTGCAGAAGTGTCGTATTTGAAAACAAAACTAGCCTGGCTGTGGGATGGTCTTTAAAAGTAAAGGATTATGGGATAGGATCAGTAGGGAGCACGCGATGGATAGATCTGAGCATGGGAAACCAGTGTTGACAGGGACACACATCTGACCTAGACACTAAGCTGCTGCAACTGCCAAGGTGCTGGACTATCAAAAGCCAGTTGTGTGCAGCATCCCGGATTACTATTGCACAACTTAATGTGTTTTTATCTTAATCTCCCCCCAACCAGAGGCCACAGCTTAACACAGTGAAAGGGAAAAGCAGTAGAACCATTGTCACATTAGCTAACCTGCCCTCTCTCATACATAGATGCCACCACAATTTTTTCACGGTATTGCTAAACGAATCAAAAGCTCTTGATCAACTTGATAACGACTTGAAAATGCTGAATTCCTATGAGCGAGTATTGTTGTCTGTTGTATTTTCTGTGCGGCAGCTATCCGTGTTGACTCCTGATGTAATAAAAACTAATCTATGTCTGTACCCATCTGTATCTTAGCAATGGCTGTAACTAAGCACCCAGCTGAGGGCTGATTATCTGTACTTACTTCATGAAAATGGAACAGATTCAAAAGGCCAGTCTAGTTTCAGTTGGAAAAAAAAAAGGCAGTCCTGTTTTGGGGAAACTGTGTTGTAAATAAAAAAAACCTAGACACTTGTAAAGAACTAAAGAATCAAACAAACACCAGAGATCACCATCTTTCTTAAGAGAATAATTCCAAAGCTTGTTTTCTCCAGCACATAGCAACTGTTGGCAGAAACTGGATTCTTCTTGAACCACACCTGCAGATTAGGCTACTCTCTTTTCACTCCTCCGGGTGGGCTTTAAATTATTAGCCAATAAACCAAGTCAACGCTGCACTGGACTGAAGCTTCCCAAAAGCCACTCCCACTACCCTTTTCTCTCCTTTTCTCTTAACATCAATTAACTTATGTTTACACATCAGTGCATGCTCTGAAAGGATTAAAAACATTTTTTGTTGAGGCCCTGAGTCAGATTTGAGGTCCCTGTTTCACAAAAACAATTAAAACAGTCAATAACAGAGGCTGAAAAATACAGCGCTTAAATGTCCTTGCTCAAATTTCATTTGATCATAGTCCAAGTTTATTTTTCTGTCATCATAAAACAATTCAAGTCAAACTAAAGTTAGAAAAAATGTTATTGCTACACATTTTTAATATGAACGTTGACAGTGATAAAGCTGAATGGTTGAACGGCCTGGCTGCTATGGAAATAAGCTAAACAATGTTTAGGGTCATAGCAGGTGGAAACTCAGACTAACTGGGAAGGTAATCCATATTTAGATGCATTGAAAGACAAACAAGGAAATGACCTTCAGGTGGTTTGTAAGCTCCAATCAGGTGAGAAGACAGACAGAGAGAGAGAAAGAGAGAGAGAGAGAGCGCATAACAAAAAACACAGCATTGTCACAAACGGGGAGACAATCACAGACAGCCAATACATTATTTAACTGTCGCCGACTTGTTTTAGAGAACTCACTCTTCACTTACTACTCTGACAGGTCAATAGGCCAGATTTGCCTGTTCTCCAAAGACAGCTAGTGATGTTGCTGCATTACAGAGAGTGCCTAAGCACTGTCACATCAAATCCATTAGAGTAAAAGAGGCTGACACCTACAGATAACATCACAAGGGATTACCCTTCACAACCGATAGACTGAGCTGGTAGGAACAAGATACATTAATACATTGCCTTGAATTGTTCTTGATAGTGATTAAAGGTGAGAGGTGAAAGACAAGTTGCAAAAAATAAGTTCAAATGGTTTGGAATTACTTTGGGGTTTTTTTTTTAATTTTTTGGTTTTTGTAATAGTATTCATCAGCTGACATGCGAAATCTGTCACAGTTCTCTGCCAAGGCATGAAGGTCAATAACTAAAGCATACCATGGATATAGGCATACCTTCATTCCCCAAATATTATAAACAGATTTTACTCAAAAACCATGTCCTCCAGGCAATTTTGAAACGATTGATGCAAAAATGATAACTCAACGTTGTCTTGGATGAGTCTCCAGGTCAAACCTGCTTTAGTCATTAAAACGCGATTTATCTGGAGCACATTACCACAATCGAGTAGTTGCTTAAATCATTTCATAGAGTCACTGTAAGAAAATAAGAATGTCTTTCGTAAATCCCACAGATTAGAGGACAGATTTATAGAAACCTAAAAATGATAAATACCATTACCGTGTGACACATGGATATTGATGAAAAACAAGAGCCAGGTCTAAGGATTAGAGACCAAGTCACCTTTCATCTAGTCTGGATCACCACCAGACTCCACCGCTGCCCCACATTTCCCCGAGAGCAACACAAATAATCTATAATTTACCATTCCCGGAGCTAGGCTGTGATTTTCCACTGACTGACAAGAGAGTAAGGGAAAGTTCCTCTCTCTCTCTCTCACTCACCCTTGGGCACATTTTCATGCTTGACACTTCGTTTCTCTCAAATACCTCCTTTAAACAATAAATTACTGTTTGTGGAGAATATGAGAGAGTGTATGGGGGGAGGGGGGCTGTAGGAACAGGGTGAAATAGTCTGCAGTGGCTATTTGTTTGTTTAGCTGGTGGACACGTGAACAATGAACCTTGACTCTGAAGGCAGTGTTTCACACTGACCACTTCTAAACCAAACAAATGCTTTCAGATTGAAAAACAAAACAGAATCAGACACACAAAAAAAGCAAAACACAAAGTCCATTGGACATCAGTACTAGATTTAAGGAGACTTGCTGTGTGTGATGACGCTCAGCCAAGAAAGTGATATTAGCGTATATAATGGATCTTAATTGAGCCCAAATCCTCCAGTGGAGCGCCAAACAGGCAGTGTGGGGTAAAGATGACAAAGCTGTAGTTTGTTGGCAATTGTGGTGATTAAGACTGTTCCAAATGGAGCAGCAGGAAAGAGAAAGAGAGAGAGAGAGAGAGAGAGAGAGAGAGAGAGGGAGGAAGATTTACAGAAACAGAGCTATTGTGACTCTTTGTGCAGACTGCCTAGCTCTGCTAGTGACCTGAAAGGCTGCACAGTCCTCTGTCCAGCTGCCAGAGTAAACCCTCAGAGATTGACTTTTCCAAAGCCCAGCAGGAGCTCATCTTGGCAGGCCTTCAATCTTCTCTACCAGCCTTGCAAAACAGCTCACAAATTGACTTGTAGTGTATGGAAAGGGAGAGGATTTTGCCTCTGAGGTCAGTTATGTTATATGGAAGATATGAAAGTACCAGGTGCACAACTTATTAGTGGTCAGTTGTTGGTATGGGTGAAAGCCTACTCATTTTCCCTTCCTGAAGATTGGTTTGCACCATTTAGCAAATGTCAAATGGTTACTGAGCAAGTTCTAAGTGGTAACCAATTTAAAATACTGAAATCATCCTCCTTACTTTCAAAAAGCCTCATCTTTCAGACAGAATTAAGCAAAACAGTGACTGACGTCCTCTCCTATGAACCAGGTGACACTAATGAATCTTAACGATTCCATTTTCCACGGAGGTGTAATTACTTTTAAGAGCCCTGACATTCAGTGTTTAGTATATTTAAAAATGAATACAGAGAATGTACCAGACTTGGAATCAAAAGGAACAGCCTCTTTTCAATAATACTGAAGTTTGACAAGGCGATGACGACAGTTTCCGCATTTAGAACCTTAATGATTAATAGTTTTCATTTTGTCAAAGTGACAGCCCAGAGGAAAGCAGTGACTGACTCACATGTCATTTCTTCACATGCATTACTACCGTAACCATATTGCACTTCATGTAACATTCTGTGATGAAGGAGCCAGATAAGGATCGGTAGACATGCGAGGGCCTGTTACCTGGGCCTGTTCTCACTCATGCGATTTTTTTTTCAAAACCATCCATTTCTGAAAGTAGCCCTCTAAAGAGATTTTTCTGGTGCTGGTAAACACTTCAAAACAAAAAGAGTACACACAAAAAAAAAAGGCTCCACCACCCTGATAAGCAATAAAAATGTCCCTTGTTGCTCACATAGGCAAAGGCATTTTACCAGTGCAGTGAAGTGGAAGGATGGATCCTCTAATCTGTATCTACAACTCCTCCTGTTCCCTGGCATGGGGCCCATGTTTACAGCGACTGTTGGCTAGCTGTGTGCGTGCCCATTACTGATGCTTACCACCCCCCGCAGTGTGTTAATACCGCTCATCTTCCAACTGCTGCATCCTGAGTGTCGCCTGCCTCTCTCAGAAACCGTGGGGTAAGGGTGCAGACGCACACATTCGGTTAAAAAAAAAAAAGCTGTACAAAAACACACTCTCGAAGGTAGAGGCAGACAAGGCCTTCACTGTACAACACCACCCCACCCCCCTCCCCCCAAAAAAAAACAGATGTCTCCTGTCCACAGTGCCCAGTTCTCAAACAAGCACACAGGAGGGCTTCATCTCAACACTGTATGGGAAATTGATTTACGATTAAAATACAGTGCGGTGGTTAATTCTGAATTTGATGCCCAAACCAATTAAATCTAAAGACTAGCTCCAGAATAACTCAAACTGAGGTAAAAAAAAAAAAAAATTGAAACTATTGCAGTCGATTTATGAACAACTAAACGCTTGATGGCTTTCTAAGAACAGTATTTCCAGGTTTTCTGTAGACTAGAGACAAAACTGTGTCATTTTTCACAGTTCCATAAAATGGTAAAAACAGCCACCCTGGACGTCCTCATGTACCTCTGGACTGACATCACACTGAACAAAACAGAAGACCTGTTAGAAATAAAAACAGCTGCATGAGTTCACCTGGGGACTCGCAGAAAGCGGGATATGATATTTCATAACTGCACTACCACAAATCCAAATGTGTTACTGGATCACAGCTTGTAGCATGGATGGAGGGTTTTTTTTTTTTTCTTTCCTTCTTCTTCTTTTTTTTTTTTTTTGCAAGTTTTCTGCTCACGTTGCTCACCCTTCTGCAGTTCTTCTGAAACAATGCAATGTTCCAAAAAGGGCTTCACTGAGTGTGAAACCTGAAGCACCGACTAGCTGAGTGCAGGAGTTGTAGGCGTTAGGTGGGTGGGCTAATGCTGATGCCCTGTGTGTGGGGGGGGGGGGGGGGGGGGGGGGGCGAAAAAGGTACAACGTGACCTCTGCTGAAAGCACATCGCCTACCTCAGGTATTTTTTCAACATCAATTTTGAGGGGAAAAAAAAGTGCATTGCACTTTTTTTTTTAAAAATGATAATAGCTTAACCGTAGATCCTCAACAACAAGCATTAGCTTTCCAACCGTAGATCCTCAACAACAAGCATTGGTTCCAACACTAACTCAACTACATGTTGAATAGAATCACTCTTATTTGAGTCCTCAGGAGAATTTATGGTCATGCTACACTGTCTCTGCTTCCATTATGACACAAATATCATAAGCAGTTCTCAACCTAGCATGAGGAGGATCCACAAATGTACTCCACAAAATGGTTATATGGAGAAAAAAAAAAGCTGGTTTGTGTTAAAGACTAGAATATCTACTGCGGAGCAAAGCAAAGAAAAACCCACAAGATTGATCCTACAACTCTTAAAGGTTCATTTGTCATCTCTGAAGGGAGACACATGTCAGCTTGACCACGTTTCCACATTTTCCAGCTGTCCAATCAGCAGCAGTCAAAGCATCTACCTACTCTGATCATCACTTCCATGAATATTTAATGTGACCACAGAAGCCACAAGAGAAGCTGCTTTTTATTAGAACTCGCTCTGCACCATTGAGAGTTAGCCAATTCACACCACTACTATGAGGTTGAATGCAAACTTAGAACTGAATAGACTGCATGACAATGATCTTGCTATTCTTATCATGGTAAGCTCATACATTGAAAGTGAACTTAGTACAACACGCTTGCACTCGTAAGTGTTCAGCATGAGAACTCAAAACATTACGCAACACCCAGAAAAACGAGACAATGCAATAGGGATAGATATGAATGTTCATGTTTTAATGTTAACTTGAAATATAGGGTACACGTTGTCAGTGATTTAATTGGGCCAACATTTTTAATGTTACATTAAAAGGCCCTCCGATTCTTTCCTCTACAGACTTCAAGAAACCTTTTCAGCTGGTAGCCTTAAAATAACTGATACTTGACAATCAGTGCTGTCCCACTCCATTTATTTGTCCAGTATGGACGCGTTCTTATGCTTTCAGGAGCTGCAGATTAGAATCTGGCAATGCTATGCATCTCTCCTCACGGACACAATATTAAAACCTCACGCTATCTGAAAAGAGGATACCACAAGGAAGCCACAAGGGAAAATAACTTGTACTTAAGAATAAAAGAAAAAAAAATCGTCTGGAATACATTTCGGGGTAAATCACTTTTTCTTTTTAAACAAAAAGTCCTTATGTTCATGATTAATGCTGTTATTAGAATTATTTATTTTAGACGTGTCCAGTTAAATCATGTCTTGAAGAGCTTGATGAATGTGCACACCATATTGAGAAGAGGACATAGCGACAATGATATATCAGTGCGTGCTGACATAGAGCTAGTTTTGTTTGTGGGTTTTCCCTAACTTATACTCAAGAGGAGACATAACTTTAGTCAAGGCACACATGCCCTATACACGACACAGGAGACAACAATTAGTCACAAGAAGCAAGCGAGAGCGAGTATGGGGGCTGGGCGGTACAAGGGTTTAGTCGGTCTAAGAGCATAAAGGTGATATACGCTTCTTACACAGAATGACCGTGAAGAGCGAAATGTTTGGTTTCTTAGAACTTTATCATCACGTTGGTGAGAGTGAATGACATTTCTAATTGACTTCGTTTCGTCCTGAAGCCAAAAGACCTTGCTCTTTGTCTGAAACCAGTCGGTCTGTTACTTAAACTATTTTGCGTGTGCGTTTAGCACAATCAATAATGGTCCGCACACACATGCTCACAATAAAAAGTTTACATGATTAAAAAGCTACTAAAACTGCAAAGAAAACAACGCCCAACTCCTCGGTGGAGTTGCAGAAGAAAGTACATTTCGTTGCAATGTTTTACCATAAGTTTTGAACTAAGCAGCACTGCCCGTATGAATGACATGCCAGGTCAACCCAATTAACCATAATTTCTGTTATTAACAAAGATGTTATTAATTTGATTTTCTTTCCAGTACCGTGCGGAATTTGGCTATGTAAATTCCAGCTAACGTTGTACTAGTTGGGAAACTTGCTCCAATGAGATGCTCAAATGAGCAAATCTCCAAACTGCATTCAGACAGTTTATACAATGCCCGTGGTGTCCACATTTTACTTATTACTGCTTTTGTTTGTGCGTTGGCCAACAAAGAGGTTAACTGAAAGATACAAATTAACCCCCTGGCTTTTACATTCAAGGTCAGCATTCTAACATCATCAACCCCAAGAAAGTCTGCTAAGTTTAGAGAGACTCGGCTGAAGAAAGAGCGAACTTTGAATGAAAACTGAACTTGCCTGTACTGAAGACTTGAGTTACGGTTTTCAGTCCACTCTTGAAATTCAGTATTAAATCCGATAACCAGCTGAAAGTTGGTGAGTCCTCAGTCCCTTCCCCGTTGTTTTATTATATTTTTTCTAAGTGTAGCTATCCACGAACAACAGACTTGTACACTGTTAAAGTGCCAGGACGCGTCTCTCAACCAACTCTGCAGGCATTCAATGGAGATCTGAGGGCAGATCGGGACTACGAGTCAATGGCCATGGGGAGTGGCTGAAGTGAACTAGCCTCCTCAGTCTCTACCTTTACTGTGGAGGCCAAAAAGAATAAAAAAAGTGGGGGGCCACGCCACAATCTGTTATATTCGCTTTTGTTACGTTTTAAAACCACTATCGCCATCTAGTGTTCAATAGGTCGACAGAACTAATTAAGTGTGACTGTAAATTAATCGCCTACTCAATAAATGGATGGCCACGTAATGGAAGGCTAAATGTCTCATCACCGTCGTGCATCCAGTAAGATTTTATAAGATTAAATATTTCCCCGATCTTAAATTATGAGGTATTTGGTATGATTTATGCACACTGTCGCGAAGACTGCTACTTTCGGGACGCTGCATCTCATGCACTTTACAACCTATCTACAGAAATCTATAAATCGAACATTTAGCTCAGGAAAAATGCGGGGCAACTCGTAACCAGAAAAGTAAAGCGAGACACATATTCGGGACTGAAAAATCTTGTGCTGGGTGTAGATAGTCAGTTAAGCACCCATTACCATTATACAAATGATTTCGGCGTTGCAAACAGTTTATTCACGTAAGCAAAAGTAAACCACTGATCGAAAAAAGTCCAAATCTCTCTCCCTCGCTCTCGTTTCCACACACACACACACACACACACACAGACAGAGAGACAGTTCTCTAGTATGCTGCTGCCTCCTGTTGGAAGTTTGAAAGACAAAGTGCCTTTATAACCAAAGTACATTAATTTCAGTTACTTCAGGAAAAAAAAATAAATTAGAGGTTTACCGTCCTGAAACTGCATAACGATTAAGCAATCAGGTTGTTGATGGCTTGATGAATAGACAGTTCACTTTACAATGATGCATTTCTATTTTACTATCCTAAAATGGATTAATCTCTCTCTATGTTCTATTTTCAGATGCGTAGTGATCAGCTGGATGTCTAAACTTGTAACATAACAAAATCTGAGGATTTCAAGTTTATAACAAAAACAAACAAACAAACAAACAAAATAAACAAAAAGGAAGAACTCAGAGAATGACTGCCATCTTGACTGTGTGTTACCATGTTTATACGTGAAACGCCTTGTCGTTACTGATGCCTGCAGCAGGACAGTAGGAAGTACTCATCCCTGTTTTCTTGCTGTTCATTAAATCGGTATCAAGACCAGCAATAGGCATCCTTAGTCCTCTTCCTTTTCCTCTCTCTCTCTCTCTCTCTCTCTCTCTCTCTCTCTCTCTCTCTCTCTCTCTCTCTCTCCGTCTGTATGGTCTGTCTGCCTGTGTGTTTGTATGTATGTAAACAAATTCGGTCAATTTGGAAAGTTGTTGAATTTTTCATCAGCGTTACCTTCTGTATGCATTAGCTACAGGGAGTATCTAGCCCCCATGATTTTTTGTGTTTTAGATTAAATCTCTGCAGCACTCCATCGTTCAGGTCTCTCTGGCAGAGTGACTGGAGTTTGGGAAACAGCTCTTAAAGGATTTGGAGAATGAGAAACCTGCTCTAGAGCACACACAACCTTGAACTAGGGAAGCAGTGTCAAAATTTGGTCCTGGAGGGCCAGGTTCCTGCCGGTTTTTGTTTTCACCTCTCGGTTACCTCTTGATTTTCACCTTGAAAACAGGTGTGCAGAGATTGTATTTAGTTGGTTGACAAGAAAAACAGCACGACCGTGGCCCTCCAGGACTGGATTTTGACACCCTTGAACCAGAGCAAAGTTTCACCTTTCAACATGACGAGGTCTCAAAGCAAAGAGCCAAGACATTACTGGAGAAGGCTTGGGACAGATCTATGAATGTCCTTAAGTGGCCCAGCTGAGGCCCAGACTTGAACCATACAAATGTGTGGAGAGCTCTGAAGATTGCTGTTTACCAACACTGCCTATTCAATCTGATAGAGCTTCATAGAACTTGCAAGGAAGAATGGGAGAAACTCCATGTGTGCAAAACCAGGTGTGCAAAGCTGGGAGAAGCATACCCAAGAAGACTTGCAGCTATAATGGCTGCCTAAGGCAGTCTCACAAAGTGCCAAATAAAGGGTCTAAATACACGAGAGAAATGAGAGAATTTCAGTTTTGTGCTTTTAATAATTTTTTCTTTTTACTTTGTCATTATGGGTTATTGTGTGTTGACTGGATGTTGTTATAGTTTCATATGACCGGAAGACTCGAAATATATATATATATATATATATGATAAATATCCACAAACTTGACTTAAACTGCGTGAGCTCAACATTTATTGAAGACACTCATACACTGCCATACATGCACTCCGGGTTAAACTGGACTAAACTCTCATTGTGTTACTCACCCTCCACATCAGTAACTTAATCACATCTATATTAGTTTGTGACACTATGTACCACAGGTGTGGGGGTTGGAATTTAATTAATTTTGAATCGTGTTCATAACACAAAGTGTGGAAAAAGTGAAGGGGTCTCAATACATCCTGAAAAAGATTTGAACCATTTTGGATTAAACTTGATTTAATCATACACAGTCACACACCAGTATTTTAAGTTTACTTCTACTTTAAACAGCATAAGAAAACCTGTGTTCTTGCTCACTTGTTTGACTTTTATTGTAATTTGGTACAACCAGCAGCATTATTTTCCACCAACCAGAGAAAATGAGTTTCACAGCCGCAAAGCAGACAAAGCAGTTGATTTAATAAAGCTTTTATTTTGAAAGATCACTTAACGAGCCTTTCCGTGTCTTACTTCACAATACTTGCTGATGGACAATCACCATTCACAAAATTTTTAGACATATAAGGTTCTCCTATGAGGTTCAACAAACAAAATTAATTATCAAGCAAAATATGCCAAAACATGTAATTTCCTGGCGGTTGGATAAATGCTATTTAGCCAATGTATTGTCTATCCTGAAAAAATACCCACTCTAAATGGACGGTCCGAAAAGCATGGTCACGTGTTTTTCACGGAAATGTTTTGGTGTAACACTGGAGTCACCGATGTCGATAGAAACTCCGGAAGACAGGAATGTGCTGGAGTGTAAAAGGCTCAGAGTGACAGAAACAAGGAAGTTTTTGCGGTATAGACATTTGGTATTGTAGATATGCCAAAGCTGACAGACCGGGAGCGTGATGGCTGCAGAAAGCTGTTGGAATTACTTCCAGAGACAGACTTACTGTCCCTTAGTGATACAGTAACAAACCGAATGATTTCGGTGGAGAACCCTAGAGGTGAGGCACGAAATCCTGAGAGTTCTCGAAGTTTGCGTCCCTTTGATAATAATACTGCATGAAAGATAAGTGTACTCATTTTAATTACTTTCTGCTAACTGTATCTTGTATTGAATTCGTCTTTGATGTTATATGTTCGTATACAATCGAGTCAAAAAAAATCTCGTGAGATGCTTCTAAATGATAGGTAACGCATTTCAGTGGAGCTCGTCAATGTCTTTACACTTTTTTTTTTTTTGTAATTAACAGAGGCAATTGAGGCCATTGTCACATACTCCGAAAATGCGGAGGAGCTCCTGAAGCGAAAGAAGGTGCACCGTGATGTAATCTTTAAATACCTTGCGAAAGAAGGTGTTGTGATCACACCAAGTAGCGAAAAACACCAGCTTATAAAAAGGACGCTTGAACTCTGGTCTAGCCATGTAAGCCATGTAAGTAAACTTCAACGATGTGCACATTAAAATCCATAACATTAAACCGGCATGTAACTCACTTTTGGAAACTTTCATCTTTCATTTTCCCTTCTGATACTCTTCAATCTACAGGTTTCGATTTCGGCTCCGGTTTCAACCGGTCAAAGAGCAGTTTATGCTGGAGATGGACTCTCTGATCTTACAGCCTTGAGTCAGCAGTTCTGTCACTGGTTCTACAGCCTCCTCAATTCCCACAATCCATTGATGGGTCAGCCAATGCAGGACTGGGGGCCTCAGCATTTCTGGGAAACTGTAAGACTACGGATTGGTTTTTTGGATATAGAACAGAAGATGGAGGAGTTCCATGGTGCTGAAATGGTCAGCATGCGACTAAAGGCCCTCGCAGAGGAAGAGCAGCTCTTATTTAACCCCAACATGGAAGGTCAGGGGCTGAAGTGCATATCTTCCCCTCATGGGCTGGTACTAGTAGCAGTAGCTGGAACTATTTACAGGCATAACAATTGTCTTGGCATTTTTGAGCAGGTTTTTGGTCTCATACGCTCCCCCCTGACCAATAACAGCTGGAAGATTAAATTTGTGGATTTGAAAATAACAGGACAGAATGCAATTCAAGCGGCACAGAGATCTGGACCACCTGCACTGACATTTGATTCAAGTGAGCTGCTTTCTCTGTATAGTTAAAGATCATTTGACTAGGCCTATGTCTAGTTATTAGTGGACCCTCTGAAACTTTTTGAATGGGACGTGCAATTGGCTTTCAAATTTTTTACTTTACCCTGATGCATATAGGCTAGTTTGCTTTTCATTTTAATGTCAGATAATATCTTTGTTTAAGTGGCTGTTCAAACAAATATCTTTGTTTAGCTAGCTGTAACAAAAGTCTAAAGTTAAAGTTATGTAACATAACAAAATCTAAAGATTTTATGTGTTTTTTTTATTTTGTTTTATTTTTTTAACCACAAGATGCCTTGTTGAGTAGTGATGTGATTACTTCAGTCTACAAAATCTCGGTTTTCTCACAGTTTGTCTGTTTGTTTAATTAGTGTTGGTTCGGGCAGCAGTTATGGGGATTCTTAATCTCTCTTCGCTATTTGTATGTGTTAACAAATTCTGTGAATTTGGAAAAGTTACTGAATTTCTGACCAATGTTTACTATGTGTGTACGCATGTAGGAAAAAAAAAATGTTTGAACTGTTTGGGTCAAATGTGATTTAATCCTAAATGCCTACATGCTAATGCTTCATAAGAAGTGATCTGTCATTTCAGTTCAGTTTTGCTTTATCTGTAGTTCTGCTTTATCTGTTGAACATAAGGGAATCTGAGTTCTTGCTCATTTGCTTGGCTTTTAATGTCATCTGATACAGTCAGCAGCAGTATGTAAAACACTCTACGTATGTAAAGCAGCAGTGGTAATTCTTACCTTTACATTCATTCATTCTCTAAGCTGCTTATCCTAATTAGGGTTGCGAGGGGTGCTGGAGCCTATCCCAGCGTTCATTGGGTGAAAGGCGGGGAAACAGCCTGGACAGGTCGCCAGTCCATCACAGTCTTACATTTACAATGTAGTTGAAATTGCATCAAACGCACAGAGAGGATTGTGGATTAATTAGAGTGCATTAACAAAGCAAGGCTTTGATTACCCACTGGTATGCTAATGAAATAATCTTCTGATCGAAATCTGTTTACCTAATCCACTGTGGCACAGTGAAGAAATCACCAAGGCCAAAGATGGCACGACACACTATTATTTTCATTTAATGAAAACTTTTTCTTTATGACTTATTGTGTCCTGTTACTTTTCCAACACACACACAAACACACACACACACACACGTTTAAAAAACAGATATGAAACTGGTTGAGTTGTTTTCCATAGCTCTGTTATTTGAGTGCTGGATTTGAATTCATTTGTTTAAGGCTTGCAAATAATTGAAGCACTCATTTTTTACTTAATGAGCAGGCCTCTGACTTGAACCAGTTAAGCGGCTGGCTGTTTGGAAGTCATCCATGGCTATATTTCCTCTCATTCCAAACTTCTCACCAGTGGTTTAAAATTCAATGGAATAAGACCTTAACATGGTGGAAAAGTTTGTTACATGGTATAGAGAAGACTTAAGGTTTAGATGTTATTATTATTATTATTATTATTATCGTCATTATCATCATCATCACCACCACCACCACCACCATCATCATCATCATCATCATCATCATCATCATCATCATCATCATCATCATTATTATTATTATTATTATTAGGCATTAATTCCTGCAATGCAACAAAGAAACTACGCTCATTCCTTTTTTTTCATCAGGGAGAAATGAGTTCCTCTCTGTGAAGTGAAGTGGAGTGTATGCACTAATGGCATTGATGGGAGTGGTACAACATGCAGCAGCGACAGTGTGGTTTTGGTGGGAAATGTTACATGTGGGAAATTATTCTTGGCATTTTCTTCAAAGACGAGTGAATCTTAATATCTTTTCTGGAGCCATGCTTTTATGGCTCAATATGCCATAGTTGTGGCAAATGAAAGCAGTACAGTCATTGATCTTTTTCCTGTTCGTCTCACAGAAAGAAAAATAACAAGCAGCTTGCCCTCTGTCTTTATGGCACTTGGCATAGCTTTTTTTAATAAATGGTTTGGCCAATTCTTGCAGCTATGACACACTGGATCAAAAAAAAAAAAGAAAAAAGAAAAAAAAGAAAGAAAATGAAAAAAACTGTTCGTTAGTGTCTTCTTGGGTCACTGTGACTCTTTTTTTTTTCCTTTTTAATGGAGAAGTGTGTTTCTCGTAAAGATTATGTTAACCCTTAGTTATGTAAGTCTTTAAAGTTTGTGGTGAACTGCAATGATTCTAACATTTAAAATAACAGTTATTTGTGTTTGTAGCTTTAAGCTTTGTAAGTTAAAGGACAGAAAGTATTTCTCTCTGCAAGGCTGTACATTAATTTAAAACTGACAGTCTAAGCGTTTACAAAGTACTTGCATATGATTAATAGGGAAAAAAAAGGTAAAAGTTTGTGTTCTTCTGAGGTGACTCTCAAAATGATGAGATGATAAAATTATATTATGGTTAACTTTTTCAAAACTACGATACAAAGCTAACCTAGTGTTCCACTTTTCCAAGGTCTTTTTCAACTCTATTTGGAAAGGTGTTGTAATCCCCTGTTGGGGGCGCTGTAGCTTTATTTTTTTTAACATTTGCATTTTGATCTCTGGCCAGATCAGAAGCTTTTAAACCGATTACGTGAGGAAAGTCATCAATTTCAATGCACACTCCGCATTGGTTTATGTAATACGGCAATATATTATAGCCCAGGTCGTGAACAAGACGATAAATTTTAAGTTTATTGTGTATGGCTTGCTATTAAATTAACGGAGTTCTAAAGAAAAGCCTTTTAAATGTTTTCCAAAACTATGAAACATATTGTAGAGGATATTAAAACTCTTGATAATTCATTGATGGATTTGAGTGGGGACATCAGCAGACAGCACAGCGATAGAACAAACTTTACATAAACTCCTGAAGATTTATGTGTGTGGGGCAGAATCAATCAAATGAAAGTAATCTTTCTGTTCAACCTTGGCAGACCAATTAAACTGAAATGTTGAGTCGAATGAAAACCGCAATACAAATTTCAAACGTGTAATTCAATGGGAACACGGCCTGAAATGCCAACGACTAAGTCTGAAGTGCGTAAGAGGTCGCGCTGTTTCTTTGGGAAGGGCAAAACCTCGGGAGAAGGTCGTCATTTATCAACTGACCTGCGTACATTACAAAAACACATGGTCGCACTATTACCTTAGGCTTAGGAATGCTGTGCGATGCAGACAGTCGAGAAAAACCCCCACATACCCCCACCACACCACCCAGAAACGTCTGGCTACATGATTAAGAGAGTGCCATATTTAGGAATGTGACTTAAACCAATTGTTTAGTTTTTGTTTGTGTGAAGTGTTTCTTTTACTTTAAGAGGAAATTTGTTTGTCGCAACCAATAGTTTGCTGACCGAAACTTCCCTAGTTTACCAAAACTTTTGTGACTCAGATGTTTATGACTCTTTTCCCATAGATCGTTTTAAATCAGGAATGAATGCGGAGAACTGTCTGAATTAAGGCCAAGTATCCCATTATATAATTTGTTAAATAATGTTAAGCAATCTGGCATTTTCATTCTCTCAATGTGTAAGACCCACACTTATTACCATAGGTGGAAAGCAGCTGACATCATTGTTCTGTTTCCTCAGAGACCGTTCTTGACTTAAGCGGCGGACGGCTTTTACTGTCAACTTTCTCTGGCTCGTCCCAGTATAGGCTTACACGTGCATAATTATTTCACGTAAACAGAGGAACTCTCAGAGCTCGGATTTAAAGAAACAAACAGAGTCAGTTCGGGGATTATATGCTTTCGTCTTGTAGCACTGCTATGAAGAACAACCAGCAGAAGGTGTAAAAAGCACATTTTAAAGAGCTATGAAAGTAATGAAAGCAAAAACAAACAAACAAACAGAAGGAAAAAAAAACAGTTACACTGGATGAATCCTAATAAAACATCATTTGTAATATGCAGCGCGCAAACTTGAATGAACGCTCATGTAAACGTTCCCTCAATAACCGACTCGCAACCGATTTTATGAGAGTATCACAAGAATTTCAGATCTTTTTTTTTTTGTAGTGACGCATTACTCTGTATTATTAAGGATTCTGCCAGCAGGCTGGCAGAGGCCGTTGCAGTGGCCAGTGAGGCTGGTTCCAGCGTGGTGCTGAATGGAGAAATGATCATGTTATCTTCCTGTGCCAGGAGCTTGTCAGGTTGCCTCTGGCCTGCCGTCTGCAATGCCAACGTCCTCTGGCTCCTCCAGGACATCTGCCGTGCAGTGCTGCCTCTCTGCATCTTAATACCGATCTGCAGCCCACTGGTAGCCTGTTTATATTAATTGCCCTTGCCTCCTTCGCTGTTTGCCACTGATTACACTCATTAATTTCAATTCCCCTATGAACCTCCTCCACCCTCCCACCCTCTTCTCTCTCTCTCTCCATGACGTCAGCATGTGGACATTTGGAGGCTGTTAGGAGCTGTTAATAGTCCACCATGTTTGTATCCTTTATATGTATGAGTGGGTACTATAAGGCTAGGGATAAAGTTCTGACCTTAAGAGTGATCACACCCACGTTCACAACTTAAGTAAAACAAATGTTGGAGCCATTCACATGGATATTTACAGTCGTTGAATACAGGGTATGAGAGAGGGGGCTGCTCTGAGCAACACAAAAGGTATGGATAAAAGGGTGTAGTTTTGCACGTTTGAAATGGAGGGCTTAGAATGTGTATTCATCGTCATCTTCTCTCTCCCACTGCTGCTCCAAAGAACAGCTGTACGGCTCTGTCTGTATGTGTCACCTCACAGCAAGGCCATCCTGGGAAAGTGAGTCTGAAAGAATGATTCATTTTACAGCAGTACCGTTACTGGCCTCATGGGGGTGACACTTCAGGGGTCAATGGTTTTTTTGGCTCTTGGCAGAGGAAAAGGCTCCCACCTTCCTCGATCCTGACTTCCTGTCAAAGACCTAATCCAATTAGAGAACACTCTTTCTGCAGAGGAATGGAAATGGCAAAAGTCAATTTGCCAACGGAGAGTCACGTTACGTAACTCTTCTTTTTTTTTTTCCTCTCTCTCTTTTTTCCCCCCCTTTGTTCTTCTTTTTTTCCTAGGAGGTCATTTTGAGATGATTTCCTCTTGTACTTGACTTACCCATGGGGTCTTACTAGAACCTAGACACTCCAACATTCTTTACAAAGTCACTCCAACAGTTTGCTTAAATGGTTTCAATTCTCCTAGTGCTAAAGCAGCACTTTCCCTAAGGGGTATTGTGGCATGTTGCCTGGCGCACTGGACAGGTTGCTGCAAAGGAGAGGAGCTGTCTGCTCTAGGAGAAGGTCACATTGATTGATAAAATGTCCCTCCGCAGTACTGTGAGTACTGTCTGTCCCTTAGGACTCCTGCTCTTTGTTTGTGTGTGAGGGGTGTACAGCCTACAGTCCTTGATAATTTGACTGAGAGCGGAGTAAATCGATGGCCGTCAGTAGATCCAGCTGTTAGCTGCATGCCTCCGTTGGACTTGATATGCCTGCTGCTGACATCCAGGAGTGTCTTCATTCATCCTAATCTAGGTCTGGCCCCTGGGCACCTCCATCCCTTCGTTTTTATTTCCCCCGATGATTCAGCCGACCAAATTCTCAGCACCGGAGGCTTTGGGGCAGGGTGGGGGGGGGCGGGGGGGGGGGGGGGGGGGGTAACGTTACATCTGTCATTACGTCATCGCAACGGCTACTTGACAGCACAGGCACAGTATCCAGTGTGTCAGCATGTTTGTTTCCAGAACGACAAAAACAAAGCAAAAAACTTTCTCTCTCTCTTTTTTTTTTTATTATCATTATTGAAAAAAAACAAACAAACAAAAAAAAAACTTGTGTGTCACCCAAGGAGTTTGAAATCTATGACATGGGATATAACCAGGGCTTATTTGAGGACTGAAATAGAACAGAGCCCTGTTAGCAAACTGTGTAAGCAATTCTCTCCCCAAACTTCTGCTGATGAGACAATTTTATCCACCTATAGAACGCCAACTCAATCCACGCATGATCCTTCCTCAACACAAATGGAGAATATGAATAATTCAATCGTCCCTTTATTCAGAAGCAAGAGAAGGGAGAGCTTCCAGACCGTTTTACTCCCCCTTTTCACGCGACTTCAGCCCTACCTTATATGTTAGCTCTACTGAAAAGTTACTGTCTTTATGAAGAAGCTAGTTTTTAAAAAGTCAAAGGCAAAATGTGTTTCACATGTGAACGTGCCCCCCCCCCCCCCCAAAAAAACCTCCTATTTAAACACAGACTTTACAATTTCAAATACATTTTCTCAAAACTCACTTCTGCCTTTTCAACTGAGACTCGCGTTTATTTTACAAATCCAATGTTTTACGCTCAGTGTATAATCATTTCGATGAGAAACGATGCGTCTGTGTGTTCATTGCGACTTTGTAAACAGGTCCTCCTCTGTGTTTCTTGGCAAAAGACAAAAAAAAAAGCCTGAAAACGAGAATACGTTAAGTTCAGTTGTCTCAGAAATCTTCTCATGATTCTGGACCAACAGCATCGCAGAATTTGCACATTGAGGGGGCCAGCAGGGGTGGTGAACTTGTGCACTCTAGACCACCGAGAGATACGCTGTTGTGAGTGTGGCGGTTGGATGTAATTCAGAACAAAAGCAGAGACACGTCTGGAAAAGACTGTCTCGATGCAGCGTGCCCAAGAGCAAACCTTTGCCACCCACTTCAATTACAGGAAACTGCAACTTCACTGCTGCTCTGCCAAATTAGGCTGTGTGCTTATGAAAGAGACCCAGATGAACAAACACATTCTGCCAAACTTAATATCAAACAATGAACATTTAATTGACACGGTTTTAGTAAGTTTAGCTTTTAAAATAGCAACGAGGCACTGAAGGAAATTAGATATTACTTAATCTTAATAAAGAAAACATTCTCAACAGTTGGATTGACGGTTAACGATTGCCTTCATGTAGTTATTTGAACCAAACCATGAAATGTAGTCTATAATTTTTTTCTTGAACTGCCCATAACACAGGCACATAGTTTAGCATATTTCATCCCAGTCAAAACATTTTAAATGAAAGAAAATTAAATGAAAATTGTTTAGTGGTATGCACGGTCAGTCCAGTAATTTGAAGTTGTTTATTTTACAATGTGAATATAAACAACAGATGATAAAACTTCTACATGTAAATATTACAGAAATGTTTATAACAAAATGATTGCTTTTGATGTAGTGACTATAAGCTACTGTGTAAAATGTTTCACAGTAACACAGAAAGAATTTGGAAAAAAAGGTCCACTCATCCTCAAAAGCTATATATCAGTGTATATTTCACTGTAACTTTAACTGTCACTTAAATTATTCCTTTACTTCCAAGATTTTTCACCAGATGAAGGTCATTCGTCTTCATTTTTTCTCTTCCCTCTCTTTCCTGTAACATCGATTCAAATAGCTCTGAGTGTTTAGTTAACTCTGTGAACTTGTGTAATTACAGCAAAGTGTCTAAAATGATGGCCATCAATCAAATGCTTCCATAGCGGTGTTAGGTTTCTGTGTGCTCTTTTGACATCACCTTAAAACAGTTAATGGACTACCATCAGCTCCATTGAGAATCAGTTCGAGAACGCGTAGATGTCAGAGACTTCTCTCTGACGGCTGCCGAAAGACACGAAACGGTTATGTCAAAAGTTGTGAGCGTGATGGTACAGAAATAACAAGGAGTTTCAAGGTGGGTACGCCGTGTGAATGTAGCTATGTCAGGCAGTGGTGATGTTCTGAAAGAGCCATCACGTATATGAGTGAACGCTGGTTCACTGGACACGTTATTTTGCAGTGGCTTTAAATCACTGTGTGATATAAAGTCAACTGTCCTAAGTAGGGCAATAAATCTAAGGACATTAACAAAGTGAGGGTAATCAAAATATCAGCTTTATGCCTGATGCTGAATCAAGGCTCCAAGGACATTGATTGACATTTTATAAAGCCACAGCAATTTAGAAGTATTGATAGTGTTTAATTTAGCTACAAGTTCATTAAATTAAGGCGCTGTCAGGGGCCTGATGTGTTCTAAGTGCTGGTAAAGAAAGTGAATGAATGCGAAAGTGGGAAAGGTTGAGTGTTTTGTGGAGTTCTGTCCTTGTTCTTTTAAAGAGTCAGCTATGTGAATACAAATGAAACAGACAGGTAAAAACAATGGCTTTTTTTTTTTTTGTGTGTGTGGTCCACCGCAATATGCCTCCAGTGCTACGGTCCTGAAAAACAGAATTAAACAACGTCAAGGCACAAATTTATTACTACAATATATGTTTGAATCCCCCACCCCCCCATCAGAAGAACTTTGCATGTATAATTCATACTTGTCCCCATCTGTTTAACCTTTCTGTCTCTCTGGAACGTGTCATTGTGTCATTATGTGCAAACACAGAGATTCTATATGTCATTGTTCCAGATCTGCCAGACACAGTGTGATGACAGGCATCGTGGAAGGTTTAATGTTTCAGGTAAAGGCCGGCTGTTTCAATTTGCCGTGGCCGGTCTCGGCGGAAATCAGATGCTTGCCAGGTCAATAGCTTGTGGCTGAGGAGGGCGATAGCATCCTAAGGAAAAACACCTTCAGTAAAACAGCGTTGTCATGACAATGCAATGGGAGTAAAATTCATCGCAAAGCATGATTTATTAAGCCATCCCTCTCGCCCCCCCCACCAAAAAAAACTAGGCCAGTTGCGTATGGGCTCTTTACAGGCCTGTAAAGCATATTAACTTCCATTTTGCTCATTACAAAGTGACCAAATTGACTTTTAATGGGCATTTGAGAGGGAAGGAGATTTACTCTTTCCTTATTTGCCTGTGGGCAGAGAAGGAGTCGACATTTTCTGATGGTTTTTCGAGCCACAGTGGGTGTTGTGCTATTCTGGAACATGACAGCTCAACGACACTGTCCAGTCCCTCTGTACCCTCTTATAATGCACAAATGGGCATGACATGAAACTGGCAGCTGTTTTTTTTTTTGAGGTCGCGCGGTTGGCAATAAACCCGATTCTGAATATGGAGCTGCTGCCGCTTGTACGTCTGTTGTGCGTGAGTGGCACAGTTGAGCCCCGCTTTGTCTAGACGCGCGACCACACAAGGCGGTGCTGGTTCCAATCAGAAAAGGTTACCATCTGCCTGTGTAAACTTTAGAAGTGAAAAAAAAAAAAAAAAAGAGGCTTGTGTGGCACACACATGTTTGCCGCGTGGCTTCGAGCGAAAAAACCGTCCTCGGCGAATGGAATCCTCAGCAAACCTGCAGACGTACAGAACACGGCAGCTACTCCAGTGAATAGATTTCTCATGCTGAAAGAGATGCACTATAGAAACACATCTGTGCTGCTTAAGACCTGGTGGATGATGTTGGCACAACCATGAACTTGATGAAAAGTGTTAATGACCACATATTGGTTTAGTTTGGCTATATGTTGACCACCTGTGACAGACATAGTAACATTGAAAATTGTTTAATGAATCTTTGGTGGTTCTGTAAATATTGGGTTCAATGATTACATTAGCTTAATTACACTATTTACAATACTTTTACTGCACATGAATTAACTCTATTCCAAAAAAGGGAATAAGGAGAGTAATATATATTTATATATATAGTGGTGTTTTCACACAGTGAAGCTTTGGTTTCTATGGTGAAATAAAGCTTGATTAGTACTGATAGACTCCCAGAGAGCTGCATTAGCTGTGCTACCTATAGGATCGCAGTAAACTGGCAGATCAATGTTCTCAGAGAACTGCCAAAGCTGTGTTGTGATTCCAGACACAGAAAACAGTTTACGTCTGTTGTGTTATGAGGACATAGGCAGAGTGGTAATCTCAGTCTGAGAGAACTGCCTGATCTTGCTGTGTTGTGCAGATATAGGTAAGGCAGGTAATCACAGCCAACCCCCCCCCCCCCCTTCCAAAATAGCCTGTTCTCACTGTGTCATCTCCATGAGAATGCAGAGGCATAGTGGAGAGCGAACCAATGAGATGCAGTGGGAGAATTAGACACTGACAGCTTTCTCTGCCTGGTTAATTGAGGTGATAGATACTCTTGACATTTATCTAAGCAGCGCTGAGAAGATTAAGACATATTTTGTTCTCATGCTTTTTCCCATATTAGAGGAGGTCACTTCCCGAGGTCTTTTTAATATGCCTATGCAATTAATAACGCTTCATATCTCTGCACGTTTAAAGTTCTCTTTCAAGCGTGAGATAAAAAAAAAAAAACCCTCTTGCCCTCTCTGTGCTGTTTGCTTGAAATTAGACTAATCTCTTTTAAGTTCACCCTCTGGGTGTGCACTTTCATTTTATTTTATTTTTTCTCTTCCGTTCTCTCCTGCAGCCCCCTGACAATGAATACTGAGTGGGATGAATAAAAATGATATCTTATTGAATGTCTCAAAAAAAAAAAAGGTCTCACTTCTGTTGATTTAAATATTCAGGTTGCATTCATCTGATATGTAATTCTTCTGAATATTTAGGGAAGGATACAAGGCAGACATGTATTTAGGTACTTGACTTCACTATCAGTTTAGGTGAGTTTTTTGTTTCAATTTACAGCAGGGGCCTTTGATTTCAACTGGGACAATTCAGAACTGCATGCTTCCTTGTGTCTGTTGTAGGCTGATGTGTTCCAATACACAACCTGGCTTTTGTAGTGTGTACTGTTCTGGATCCCTGTTGAGTCTCCTCTGAAAACATATCCTTTCTGATCCCTGCATGACCATCCCTTTACAGTCTGCACTGCTGGGTCCCTGAGTCTGTCTCGGAATCTGTAGACCTGTCCCTCTTCACAGACAGCCTCTTTATTACTGTCGTGGCTGGCCCTCACAGGCTTTGAAATAATCTACCAATCCACAAACCACACCACCGCTTGAGTCATCCTTTATGTTCCAGTTAAATGCTGTTGTTAAAGGTTAGATGGGAAGATTTCAGGGGTCAGATGTTTGTGGTTCAGCTCTGGTAAATTATATCCTGGAGAACTGAAACTACACATTTATCAGGAGCGAGATCAGAGGAAGGGGTAATTCACTTATCAGATTGTTTCTGATGAAGGACTGAGCCTGATTCCCACCAGACATCAAAACACTGAAGTTATCTTATTTAGTTTAGGCTGTGGAGGCAGATTGGAATGAGCAGAGTGGCTTTGAAAGGTTTCACTGGCCTCAGCGTATCCACCTATGGCGCGGACAACTTACTGACTCAGTTCTGGCGCTGATTTCCTGATAAATTCTTTCATTCACTTTTCCAGATGCAAATAAATCTAAACGGCCAGTCAGTTAAGAAACACCATACTTGGTACTTCCAAAGATCTCATCCCATTTGTTTTGCCAAATAGCTCCATTAGATGAAGCTAAATTACACATTTCTGTCAGGAGAGAGGAAAAACAGAAGTGTCGAAAAGATAGACCGCTACATGGGTAAAGCACATGTAGTCTTGTCTAGCCAAAGAAGACAATTACGCTGACTACCTCTCTACCGTCCTGAAAGGTGATGTGCACGCTCATTTGAAATTTGTTACGTGAGGATTCCAGTCTTCTGTGTGTAATTATCTCCCAGTTGGACTTGTTCATCTGATGAAGAGCTTGTTGGCCCCCAACCTTTTTTTTTCTCTTCCTCTGTGATCATGCAGCCGTCACAGCCTGCAGCTGCATCATCTGCTATTGTGTCTTCCACCTGAGGGATGATTTATAGAGTCCGCCAAAATCCCATATTATCGTAATTAACAAGTACCTTTCTCCCTCTCGCCACTGAAAAACAAGCTCTGGCACTCCTAAGCCAAACTCCTATGCCACTCATGCATGTCAAGTCATTAATTAAGCTGTCAGGCTGTGCAATTGAGCCTCTTTCATACCTCCTGAAAATTATAGTTCTGGAAATATGTGTCGAGTTGCAATGGGGTGACCCCCATCTCCACGCTGGCTGTGCCTGGGTAGAGGCAAGGACGCTGTTGAAAAAATACGCAGAGACACATATTTTAAATCATTGCTTGCACCCAGAAGCAACACTCATTATCACTAGAGCAGAGTGTGAGAGTATGTAGACAGCTTTGAGAGAAATTCGCTTCCTGCCTTGTTAAAACTCACAATATTTTGTGGCCTGAGTGTGAAAGATATTTTTGGAGTTGCACGTTATGATTCTGTATAAATCTTCATTCAAAATCACAGATTCTGTTTCTGTCTTTCTTAATTTTAATATAGAATATGATTTAATATCTGATGTGAGTCCATATTAAATAACATTTTATTGGGATGCCAACCGTACAGATTTATTCAGTTTTTCAGTCAGATGTTTATTTTGTAGTATCTTGTTAAGACACAGTGCAAGTTTTTCAAAGAGCTGGGTTGTCTCTGTCCAGATCTGTCATACTGCACTGGAATATTAACTACGCATGAATCATTTTGATCCTCGGGAACTATGGATTATGTGATCCTCATTCTTTAGATAAGTTGCAACTTTTTAACCAACCACATTGCAAATCTGCCTAACCTCATGGCATGTGAGAATAACCATATGACAGATCTTTACATTTCTTTGGTTTCCTCTGCCACCCCCCCCCCCCCCCCCCAGAAAAATCATGCTTTCAGTGAAATTTTCAATATTCATCTGTTTCCAATATTTTCTGTCTGTTTTCTTCTGTGGTAAGGCACACGGTCTTGCACAGCCTCCTGAGTTACACTCAGGGGCAATGGAGCTTAGTGCTGAGATATTCCCTGTACTCCGAACAAGCAGCCACTCCCACACGCATTGTTTTCAATGCCCTGTTCCCTGGCAAGATCTGAAATGCACACTGACTCACCCTTTGCTGTCAGCTTGTTGCTGTATATCACTTAAGTACTTTCCCCATGACTGAACAGGTGCCGGGTAGCGGGCGGGGTTGGCGACGAGGGGGGCTGCGCACGTACACAGAGAACCGCAGAGGGGCGGAGACTCATTGAGAAGGGCGGAGTCTTGAGCAGATCCTCTAGGAGAAGGATGCTAATTGTGGCCTTAGTTGCAGTGGAGGCAAAGTGAGAGCGTGCGTGTGAACGCTGAGGAGAAAATGTTTACAAAAGGGAATGCCTCTCGCATGTATTTAGGAATAAGTGTAAATAGGCTGGGGTGTGAGGGTTGATGTTCACACCAAATGAGGACGTGTGTGTGCGCGTGTGTGAGAAGAGACGCTTGAGGAGAGAAGCTGGCGAACGAGCAGGAAGGCTGACAGACAGAAAGCAGCCAGACAGTGTGTGCTCTCTCTCTCTCTCTCGCTCTCTCTCTCTCTCTGTGCTACATTCTGTCTCTCCCCCCTCTCTCTTTCTGTGCCACAGGGCTCCTCCATGCACTTAGCTCCAGGATCCCAGCAGTCTACAGCCTGGGCAGATGCACTCCCGTCTGTTTTGATGTTGTGGTGGTTTCGTGATCGGCACCAGTTTCCTGCAGCCAAAACATGAATTTGTCATAACTGTTGGCCCTGTGAAAACTAATCGAAATAAATCAGCCGTGATCACTTAAGGGCCAACAGTGACAGTTGGAGAGAGATAGAGATGGGTCGCTGTAATTAGTTGTTGAAACACTGCTGTTCACCTGGATTCTTCTCCTTTTTTTTCCTCCTCTTTTTTTTTTGCACAGATTTGGACATACCAACTCGCTAAGTAAGTATTTGCACGCAAACTAGTGATATTTGATCCACCCCAGTGTCAAGTGCTTCCATAAGTTTAAAAATTAAATAGGGGGAAACTCTCCAGTGGCTTTCAGCTGGCAGTTTGATTCAGATTTTATTATCTGCAATGGTTCTATAATAAGCAGGAACTGTCCTTTCGGATTAGCCATGCTTGGCGGCGTTGCTCGTCCCCCCCCCCCCCCCCGTTCCCACTTAGCTTTAGGAAATGGAGGCTCCCGCCGCCAGACTCTCTCCTGGCGAGTAGGAGGTGCATGGAGAGAGAGAGAGAGAGAGAGAGAGAGAGAAGTCAGACAAGCCTTAACCCCTTTGTGCCCGTTGTACTGCCCTGTTACCATGCCACAGTGCGCAGCTGCAAAGAGGCCACTCTAGCTGCACCATCACCAGAGGCAGGCTATGCAAGTCGCAGCCATAAACTCAACAGTGTCAGCAGCAACAAGGACAGCACGCACAACACATGGGGGCAGGAGAACAAGCATCAACAGGGGGTGAATGGGACCGCAGTCAGGTGATAATGCACCTAATGCCGGTGTGTTAAACGTCTACAGTTTCATAAGAGCGAGGGACCCGCGTGCTAGTTGTACATAGTCATGAGCAATAACCGTTGTTCAACAACCCTCTGTTTGCTTCATTCATTTGAACTTTATGTTTGGCATAGGCCTTTGCAGAGGTCAATTAAACCATATTTTAGCATGATGCCAGTTACTGAGATATAAGTAATTCATTCAGCTCATATTTATAGTCTTGGGAATGCATAATCCCAAGTACAGGTAATGTAAAATCCCCAGGCTTGCTAGGCTGAAGCTTGCAATAAGTGTGATGTATGTTGACCCTACATTCAATGCCGTCCAACGCTGCAAAACCATGATCTGATCTCTAGGGGAGACATGTCTGTAGCGTAACAGCAGAGTCTGTATATTTATAGTACGTCGCCCAAGCAGGGATGTAAACATGATGTCTCATGCATTCTGTACCTATACAAACACCACTGCAGTGGTGCTCTCACACTCATTCTGCTGCTTTTCTACTCTGTGTTCCAACAGACTTGGAACAGCCTACGTTAGACACAAAATAGGGCATCCTACTTATTCACATCTAAAGAGCTTTGCAAAGTAAAACAAATGACTGTACTTCTGCGGAGAAACCGTGATGTCTAACACCATTTTTGACTGAAATCCATTGAATAATGTCTCCTTACATAATTCGTTTCGACATCATATATCACTTATTATCTTCACAAATGTGCTAAAGTGATATTGCTGTGCAGACATGCATTATTCTTGATCCCTGAGTGATATGAATAGCGGTGCTAAATTTGCAGCAGCATAATAAAATGTGGTTCACCTGCAGAGCATGGCCCCAGGCAGGTCTTGTGTCGGCGTGTAGAATGTGCAGTGTGGAATAACTCAGGGCACATTATTCTGCTGTATTAATCCACAGGGGGGTGGAAACATGACCAACAACCAGCAAAAAAGAAAAATATCTGAAATCAACTGAAACCACAGATATGTTTCTCATTCTCCAAGCAACTTTTGGTACTTCCTCTAATTTCATAGACTCTGAGACTGTAAAAGCGTGGGATGGGGGGGGGGGGGGGGGTTGTGATTCTGTAGGAAAAAGTTACAGTATTGATCAAACTTTTCTGCTCATTCGAACTTTCTGAGAAGCCAGAGCGTTTCACCATTGAAAAGCCGTGCTTATTTCAGGACAAAAGTTTCAGTACCCATCCCAATAGCTGAGAAAACTCTGGATGACCTCGCGCAATCCTCTGTGACGGATGTAAGAAATGGTTTGTACCGCTCTAACACAATGATTTACAATTTGCTATTGCCTTCAGTTTGATGAGAATTAGAGCTTCTCCTCTTTGGAGTAAGTGCCAAATCCACCTACTGCTGCTTTAAGACAGGATGAGTCACCCTAAACAGATACACTCTCCGGGCTGTGTTTTCTATCGCCGAGTTTAAAGCGTTCTTTTCCACGGCTCTCTCTTCGTGTGACAATCCGAGCTGTTCTTTGACGATACTGCGGAGTGTCACAAATACATCAACATGATCCCCCAGCTTAATATAAATACACTGGCTTTGTTGTAAGTGTTGCTTGGTTATAAAATACATTTTCCCTCAGAACCTCAGGGAAGGGATTAAGGTTCTCATGGCTCGCTAACGCAGCCAATGAGTCTTGGTTTTGCCTCATGAACTTTATTTCTCCTCTGGCTTCAAAAGAACTTGAAGTTATCATGTATAAACGTCTTTTAAATATTTTTTTTTTTTCATAGCGGTATGTCTATGGCTCTGGAACAGGATTGCGTAGAAAATGCTGTGCTTTGACCATCAGGGACATTATTTTTCTCATAGTCAGGAAATGACTGTTTCAGAGTAGCAGTCATCCAGAGAGGGCCTGTGTTGGTGAAGAATCCAGGCAAGCAGTGCATCACTTTTGAACAGTGTACTTTTAAGTTGAAACTCCCTTCAAGTTCACTGCATTATTCAACATTCTCTGCATTATTCAGTGTCCTTTCTTTCAAACAAATATTTTGCAACTTGCACCGACAAATAGGAAGGAGAAACCGCAGACCTATTGCATGTTAAATCTGGCCTTTAAAAATAACCAATTTTATCCGGTTAAGTTCATAACTCTCTCTGTCGGACGATAGAGTAACAAGTATGTCGTTCACTCATTTTCCTCAAGAGAACACGACTAGTTCTTTACGTCTTGCGCTGTCCGTCGAATAACTGCTTCAGAATGAAGTTTGTCAATTGAAAACCAACAACCCTGCTGTGATATAGCCTCAGAGGTTCAAGTATAGATATTCATATTCCCTGCATCCCTCTATGAATCCACCAAACTGAGCTTTGCTTGCATGCTCCTGTTAGTCATGCCTTACTGCACAGTTTAAGGAGGTCTCGAGGAAGATTGCTCCACACACACACACACACACACACACACACACACACGCGCGCGCACACAAGGACAGTACACTGTATACTTAAAGGGATAGTGCAGATGTCTGTGAGCATTTGTTATTTTTTCCATTTGGTTCGTATATTTTAGTACCAGATAATACAGGCTGTAGCACTACACAAAAATGTATTGTACTGACATAATACATAAATAATTTTTCACATAAAATCTTTAATCTTGTGACCTCAGATTTAACATCTGCACATAATCATGTTAACTTTTTTTTTCTGGCATTTGCAAACTAGTAATGTGACCACTGGTTGGTGCACTGCAAATTCCATGAACAGTTAGTCACTTGATTACTGATTTAGGACATGTTACAAAATTGCATAAACTAAGCTAAAAAAAAAAAAAAATGCACAAACTAAAACTTTGTGAAGTCAAACTCTCAGTGAAGTGACAGATTTGATGCACTTATAATCCATTGCTAGCAGAAGTTTTTTTTGTCTTTTGGAAGGGTAAAAGGGATCCTAATTTCATAAATATTTTTGTTCTTCTCTGTACAGCACGCACACCTCCTTGAGTAACACGGCAAACGGTATTAATGAGCAAGTTTTCAAGCGTGAAAAACTTAACGTTCATTTTAAATTATTACGCCTTTTCGCATGCAATAAAGTTTGCGGCCTCATGTGGGTGATGTCTCCTACCTTTTTGAATGTGGAAATGTAGACTTTTTTCGGTCTATAATTTATACATCTACCTTCCTTGCTCCTGCGTGCATGCGGTTCGTGCATTTTTAAAGGCCGGGCATTGAGGGAGTTACTCTCCTACTCTTTTGCTTTGTTCTGATCACGCAAGGTGCTGCCTTCCCACGTACAGAAACACTGTGTTGGCCCAGGCCAGTGCCCGTACATCAACAGCTTTCGTGGCACACCCATGAGTTTATGTCACGTCGGTGTACAGATTCACATGGACCCGCTGTCAACACGATGTGCTCTTTGCATGCAGTTTATTTATTTTGTTTTTCTTTTTGGTTGGTCATTTAAGGTCGACTTAAAATACTCCTCTGGAACACATACATTTGAGTGGAATATGTACAGTAATCTAGTTTTGGAGGTTGTTATCGCCTGTATGTATTTTTCAGAAAAAGAGAAAGGATGTTTTCAAAGGAGTGTCGCAGTCCTTATGCATCATACATAGACACACACACACACACACACACACACACACACACATATATATATCACCTATATAATTAAACCAAATATAACTCCAAAATAATAAAAAGAATAAGAATAAGAATAAGAATAAGAATAAGAATAAGAATAAGAATAAGAATAAGAATAAGAAAAGTCTGACTGCTCTTACTGAGAGTACATGATAAAATCAAAACAAAACAAAAAAACAGAATTAATATACTGCAGAATCAGCATATACACTTTATGTTTTTTTGCCTTAGTTACAGTTTACACATGGACATTTTTGCCCTCCATAGTTTATGGACTTTACAATACAGGAGAAATTTGCTGAAATGCCATAAATTAAGTCAGTTACACACAACATTTTAGAATATTGACATTGAAAAATACTTTTACTGAAACAAACAAACAGTGGACCAATTTGATGGTCTTCTTAATTTTATTATAATAATATAATTTAATATTGTCCTATTTTTACTGTGTTTAACAACAGTATATGCATTTAATCCAGCTTTTTATTTTTCGTTGCAAAGTGTATTCACTTATCTGTTTGATTTATTTATTTACCCTTATTTATTTCATTTGTTTATTTACTTTAAAAAAATTGTTTCAATACACTGAATACACACACATACATAAACGTTTTTAAAAATCAAGCAACAAGAAATTATAACAAATTTTAGTTAGGGTTGGATCCTTATTTTCAATTTGCCAAAAAATGTTCATTTTTTGTTTTTTTCTCAAAAGTATTTTTCTCTGCTTGGACATATTTTCCACAATAAGCTTGACCATCCTCTGACATCATTTCATTTTAATATTTAGAAACAAGGTAGAACTGAAGCCTTTTTGTAAGACCTGAAGAATTTTACTTTAAATTACTATAATTTACAGGAAGAAAAAAAAGCATGGCGTGATTGCATTCTGTGCAACAGGTCTTTTACAAGGCAGAAGAGGCCACTTGGGTTACTTTCCTTAGTTATTAAGTGTTCATCACTGAATGCGTTTATATATAATCACACATTTTTCACCTCAGGAAATTGCTTGAATAATATGTTTGCAACATTCTGAATTTGGAAACTGTTTAATATTGTTATGCTAAACTGCTGAGAGCTTTCTCCAGCTGTTATAAAAGAAAAAAACAAAAAGAAAAAAGAAAAAAACCCTATCACACAGATGTAGCTTCACTCCAGTCAGTAACATCCGCCCTAGCGGCACAGGCCTGATTCTCGCCTTGATCTGCTGTCATTTGAATTCCACCTCAACATGTGAATTTAGGTCAAGCCGCAATTTTCTTAGCAAATCCCCTGCACCCGCTTACAGGCAACACAACGGTGAGAGAAGCGAACCTCTCACCGTTTCATCTTATTAGAGCAGAGAAAGCAAACGAAATAGCAACCTGCTCAAGAAGCAGCCTCTGAGAGTGCCAGAAGTGCACGCCGGCCAAGAATGGCAACCCAGTGGCTCCTATGGAAATGCATCGCACATCTGCATCACACGCACCCCGCTCCTCACATCCCCCAGAAGTGACTGTGCCAATTCCAGCAGACAGGCCATATGGCTTCATTACAGCAAAAATCACACAACCACACATCCAGAAACTTGGTTGCTGTGACAGATTGGGAGTAGAGAACCTGTGTGACGGTGTGTGATGGTAGAATGATGATTCTTGTGTGTGTGTGTGTGTTGTGTGTGTGTGTGTGTGTTGGAAGCTGTCAGGGTAGAACTGTCATCGTTAATGAGATTTACACTCACATGAGTGACACTCAGGATCAATGAGTGAGATATGTCCTGCAGTGCTTTTCCTGCAGCAGACCTGAGGAGTCTGATGAGCCATTAAGCTGAAGATGGAAACAATAAGACGGTCGATATTTTCCATAAATACGATCAGGCTAGCACTGCTGGTGGCTCGATATCTAGCACACACAGGTTCATGTATGGCTAATAGACAAACAGCTTATATCTGTTACTGTCAACATCACACAGCCATATGTGTCAACCTAAATGAGGTGCATTTTTACTGTTGGATCAAAGACAAACTGGTATCACATCCACACTTTGACATTGCTATTCCATGCCATTAAATCCTGTTTTGGTAAGACAGTATACATACATATAATTATGTCCGTGTGTGTGTGTGTGTGTGTCTGTTGTGTGTGTGCATGTATGTGTGTGTGTGTGTGGGTGTGGGTGTGTGCGTATGTATGTGTGTGTGTGTGTGCGTGCGCGCGTGTGTGCACGTGTGTGTGTACGTGTGACTGATGTCTGGCAGTGCTGATGGGGACTCTGAACTGCTCTAGCCTATGTGACGGAGGGGATGAAGTGCTTCTCCACAGCGCATTTGCAGACTCTGGCTTCCCTGTAGAGTTTAATGACTATAATTTGCTTATTTAATGCAACAGTGTCTGACTATATGATGCGTGCACCACTTGAAACATATTAGTGTCACATCCACAGGAATAATACGAACTGACACGACACCCTTGGGACGCAGGTGGAGGCGCTGGAGGCTTTGACTGCGGGTCATCAGTGCACCTGATGGTGGGTTTTAGCACCCAGGACTCAAAAGCAATCCGCCTCTGTGGATCAGGGGGCCGACCTCATCGCCTATCCCGTTAAATGATCACACCCGACTGTATCAGATTCACAGCAGGCCCGCGCAGGAGAGGGGCTCGCAGCTGTGCGGCCAGGCCGGGTCAGAGGGGTGGCTCACCCTTCATTAAAACAACAAAGACGTTCACTGACCAGGACAGACCAGATTTAGATTGAGTTCTGTCCCTTTGTCTCTTTTAATCACATGTCTGAGTTCAGTCTTAACAGAACTCCGTTAAACGACAAAGCTGGGATATGTTTTTCCACTGAAAGAAAATGTTATTCCACGTCCCGTAAAAATATTATTCCATTTTTTTTTTATGTCTTAGATTCAATTAAATTTTTCTTCATTTGGATTGCTTGTAATTTATAAATATGCTAATCACAAAAGTCTGTGTATTTTGTTATTTAAAATTGAACATATCCATTCATTCAACCCAGGATTTTGTCCTATTGGTTTTGGCAACTGCGCTTCCAAATGGAGAAAAAATAGTCTAGTGTAACTGGTGTATTTAAGTATACTATTCCATAAGCCACTACGCACTGATTTAACTTTGATTTTTCAACATATAAATATTCTGTGAAATGTACGTAGGAACAGATGCCTCAGTGGGAGTTTAAACTACATAGGGACTGGCTCTGGGATTTTCCTTTTGCTGTGCACAAAATGCAAAGACTATGCTCACAAAAGGAGACACAAATTAGTGGAATGCTTTGAGACAAAGTGACTGAATACACTCTAGGGATGTACAGGCAACCTCCATATTTTGGGTACACCTACATTACTTTAAAGGAGCATAAATAAATGAACACAATTAAAAAAGAAAAAAAACAAACAATTTATTTCTATTTGATTGGCTTTTGATGCGCTGATTTAATTGTTGCCTTGATTGTTGAAAGCTCTCTTGTGAATGCAAATAATAATATTAGATTTAATATTGTTTGTTTCTCTCCACATGAGTTTCCCATTGTGCCGGTTAATTTTTTTTTTGACCGAACCTAATTACCGTCTTTGTCTTTCAGTTCAGATCTACATTTCATTTAAAGTCTGCTTTTATATTGAACCCACATTTCCCAATTACTGGTTTTTATCTAAATTACGATTACAGATTTACAGAATATAAGAATATAATGTAAATTTAATTAATTACATACATTTAGATAAATGATGATAATTTCTTTTCTGCCAAAATAAAGGACAGTTTCTAAAAAAACAGTTTATTGACAAAAAAAGAGAGAAAAAAAAGAAAAACTTGTGTGTGTCTCTAAGTCAAATGTAAAAGTCGTGGTACACAGACAGGGGACGCAGGGGACTTATACAACACTGCTTGGGGTCATGCTGTGTTTATTGCTCAACAAAACTGAACTCAATCAACCTCCAGCTCACCCTCCGACCTCAGCAGTCAAACCTCATCAATCCACTGACACAGCACTTTATTACTAATTTGCTCAAATTACTTCTGTTGCCATGGTGAATGCACTGTCATGCATGTGAAAATTGCAGCTCCACGGGCTCCCTGTAAAACTCAGAGACATTTTTGCCCGTTTGTAACACTGCGTGAAATGAAAAAAACAATGACCATCCCGCAAAAAAGTAAAAAAAAAAATATATATATATATATATATATATATATACGTGTGTGTGTCTGTGTGTGTGTGTGTTTGTCATTTTTGTTGGTATGTATTTGTATAAACTGGAGCTTAATAAAAATTGCATAGTTTGACTATACTTTATACTCAAAAAAAAAAGAGAAAAAAAGATGGGCTGATACACATTATAAAATAGAGCTGATATGTGTAGTCTCTTTAATTACTCAGACTGCTGTACTGTTCTTTTAAAGGGCAACGCATCTTTATGGAGCTCTCTCCCTAATAAAGCCATCCTTTTTGGAGGCTGCCTTACTTGCAGGAATGGTAAACTGGTTTGCTTGTCTGCTGGACCAGAGGCAGTGTCTTGATTCCAAAGAGCACTCCTATAAAATCTTTCCCCTTTTCCTTTTTTGTCTCTTTGATCTGTCTCTAGTCACTCACTACATTATGAACTTGCCATGGTAAACTTTTGCTTTCATCTCCTCTGGGTCCATATCCGTGGTGGGACGTCGAGTAACGAAGCAACTAGAGGATGCTTTTTTTTTTTTTTTAATGATCCACCTAATTTATCAGACCGAGCCGACATTGCCAAGAGCCTGGGACTGAATAACGGTAAGTGTGCTCACTCGACAGAGAGACAGCCCTGTTTGCTATTCCAACCCTTCTTCGGTGGTCAAAACAAGGTGGCATCAGGGGCCGGACAGTTTTCCCTCCTACGGCCAACACTTAGCTCTTGCCATCATTACACAGTGTGGGCAGTGCCAGAGAGAGAGAGAGGAGGAGGGGTCTGGATCAGACACCCCCCCCCCCCCCCCCCCCCATTCTTATGCCTGGCCACTGGGCTCCTTGCCCGCTCCAAAAAAAAAAAAAAAATCCGCTGCTTGGCTCTGCTTGAAACACAACTGCCAATTTAATTGCTATGTTAAGACGGACAGCTTGTTTTCTTTCGTTTTCTTCCTTTTTTGTTTTCTTTTTAGTTCTATCGAATTTTGATTATTGAGCTTTCTTCAGGAAGAAAGGAAACGTTATTGGCAGAGGAGAGCTCTGGGTCTCTCGGTCTTGTCAAAAAGAAATCCCAGCATGAAGAATATCCTAATAATTAGTATATTTAAGCTTGTTGTCTCTGTGCAATATCATATATGTTTAACTTTTATGCATCATAATATGTAGACAGCCTGCTGCACAACACAGTTTTATCTCATATTTTGGTTGTAATTATGATTTATAATATTATCATAATTATTTTTTCTCCTCCTCTACATGCTAGTAATTAGCTACTCACAAAGGCTATTTGTATGAAGCTGTGCTTATAGTAATATGTTAACTATGTCTATAATTACCAATTTATGCAACATTACTGGTAGTTTTAAGGTAGTTAATGTACTATTACAAGCAGATATTGTTTCTTTTTATTTGGAAAAAAAATGATAAGAATTAGTCTGTAATGTAATATTAAGAGTTAGGAGGAAGTCAAGCCCATAGCAAATGATTAATGTTAAACATGTTTATGTTAATGTTAAATACTTCTAACTAAAGATGTTATTCCTCCTTCTATTTTAACTGATCTCATCACTCCGTTCCAAATTCTTGTAAGACCGATTTCCATTGTACAGCTCTCAGTGATGCATAAAAATGAACACACACACACACACACACATACACACGTAGACAAACAGGCAGACAGACAGACAGATAAATAGATAGATAGATAGACAGATAGATAGATAGATAGATAGATAGATAGATAGATAGATAGATAGATAGATAGATAGATAGATAGATAGAGTAATTGTTAAGTGATACAGATTTTTAAAATTTTCTGAATATATTTTAATTACCCTGAATCAACTGTCCACAAAGACTAGCTGTTAGTATTTGAATTAATTTGCAATACATATGAACAGTTAATGTTGTCCTACAAGTTATAAAAGTAAAATAGTCACAGATGTAATTAACCGTTATCATTCATTAACTTAATTCAATAACAAGATTTGTTAAACAGCGGAATACGAAGCTGAAATGATGAAAAAGGTAAAAGAGGCTTAAGAATCAGTTCAAATACACTTGACCCATTTAAGTTAATCATGAGACTCTGAAGAGATCCATGTATATAATACATGAAATATTATATATTTCACATATAATCATACTGATTCTAGTATTTAGCTCTTCTCTTTATGTATGTGTACCACTAACAGGTAAAACGTGACAAAATTCTAAGGGTTTTTTTTTTTGACCTTATATAACATAGTGGTCTCATTTCCATTACGTAATCTCCATCTCCATGAATGCATTTTAAAGAAGCATTGTTCTCTCATCCTTATTGTTCTCACATTTGTCTGTGCAGCCCTTTACTAGTTAAGGGATTAAAACTGGTGCAAGTCAGGAAGCAAATGTAGCATTTAGATGATTTCAACATGCTATTTCTCAGATAAAAACATTGCGTTAAAAAGGGTGTGGTCGGGGCCCGCTGGGTCTTTTGTTCTGGACATGAACTACCGCAATAACTACTCCAACGCATTTTAAAGTGACACAAACTGGACAGCAGAAAAACAATCGCATTTTAGGTTAGCTTGATCCATAGGGTCAAAGAGGGGGGCTAAAACAGTCTGGAGCCCGTCCCTCGAGCACGCTGTCACACCTGAGTTGATCTGGATAAATATTTTATCTCCCCACAACAAAATATTCAGTGCCTATTCCCTTCCATCTAGGACTTTTCGAATCCCACTCTTTATTAGTTCCGTGGAAGTTGGTAATGGCGGATATAATTTCTCCTCTGATGTAATCAGATTCCGTAGGCGTTCGTCTTGTGCTGGCCTTGCATGCGTTTGGATCTACTATTTGATCTCATTAAAATGCTCCGGCACAATCAACTAGTTGCATATATTTAGGAATTCAAGAACAACAACGCGGGAGCGATAAATCACTTGAACTATTGTTGCTTGTTACAGTCCATCTTGGCACAATGTGACCTGTGTGCTATAAAGTCACACTCACTCACTCCTATTGTGTGACTGATGAGAGTTCTCCTGCTCCATGGGTAGGGCCAAAACATCCATCACTCTGGATGGTCCTGTTTGGGCCTGATTTACTTCTCCACGCGAGACGTGGCTGTTTAGCAGAGACCGGCCGCGGCAACTCAATCACTGCAGGATTTTTGCTCTGCTCTGCAGTGTGTTCTTCGGGGGGCTGGCCATCTATTTTGCACAAAGAGGATTTTGCTCTGAAAAGCTTAAGAATCGCTGCTGCTTTGAAGTGTTCTAATCCCTCCACTACCTCCACATAACCTCGTCTATGATACCGATGAGCCAAAAGAAAAACTTCTTCAAAATGCACTCAATTTCCTCTCCCTAAGTAATTCCAGTACATTTTATTAAAACCACTGCTCCACCTGTGAAAAACATGGAGCAAAAACCCCCTCTGCAGTCATTATTCAATACTATGGAATAATGAGCCTGTACTCTCGACACTGACTCAGTGACATTTATTCACCTTATTGGTTCCTATTTGTCACAATGTCTGTAATACTGTGTTTTTCACTTTACAAGTATGGCATTAGAGAAACCAGAGTAAGCTTAGTGTTTATTTTCCCAGAATTATTCTCCTTTTTTGAGGTTGCAGTGTCTTTGATGACTCGTCAACCCTAACGTAAATGGAATTTAGGCCTGATTATAATTAGCTGTGTACAGAATTGGTATTAATTTGAAACAGACTTCTGTGATTCGGGGTAAAAGTTGAACCTGACTGCGGACACATGGCGACAACGCTCCAACGACGACCGGACACAAAGGTTGAGAGATGCCTGAACACGTCGTTAAAATCATTCCGTTAGTGACAAATAGTAATACTCTCGGATAAGTAGCTTTCTCTGAAAATCTATACAGAGTCATGCTCACATAATCAGCACTGATCCGCAGAAAAACAGCCCTGAAACCATAGGGCCAACAAACTATTAATCATCAGGCAAACAAAATGTAAAATGAGACTCATCTTTACTACTCATTGCTAAGTACTTCAGTAATGAGTGGTCATTACCTAATCCCCTCTCTCTTGAACCTCTACCAGATGAGGTCAGTGCAGCATAACAGCTTGGTTGTTTTTGATAGAGCTGGGCTAATGGAAGCGGTCAGCTTTCAGTGAGGTGCTTAGCTCCATATGCAAGCTCCAGGTGCTTGGTTGCCACTGGAGACGTTGTGTACATTGGCTTCCAAGCTGGTCTCTGTTTTTTTTCTTTTTCCGAGCCTGATTTTGTTGCCTAGGAGGACGTGAGGCACCAAAAGGTGGACATCAGTGCTTTCTCTCTTAAATCCGATGCATATTGCCTAGAAAAATGTGCTCTGAAATATCATCTTTATGTTTATTCAGTCAATACAGCAGACCTCCAATATAATAGCATCTTTAAGAAGAATTTTGCTTTCTACCTCTACGTTAAGATGATTCCTCTTATTGTTTCCTTTATTCCTGGAAGTGGTGTCAAACACCAAAAGTGAATCTTGTAAGCATCTCGTAAGAATCTTGTAAGCAATCAGTAAGCGCTCACCCTGCAAAATCCTTTTTGGTGTAAATATTATTGTTAAAATCATGTAAGTTAAAGTAATAAAGTAATATCCTAGGTTGTCACTTGTCCCCCCCCCCCCCCCCCCCCCCCCCCCCCACACACACACTTTATATTTGATGGCAAATGGTCATCTGGCAGAATGTAATCACCAGTGTCTCTTAATTTCATGTTTGTAGTACATTCCTCTCTCTCTCTGTCTCTCTCTCCCTCTCTCTGTCTCTGTCTCTCCCTCTCTCTCTCTCTCCCTCTCTTTCTCCATCTGCTGTGTGAGCAGGGGACACAGACACATCAGCTCCAGTACATCAGAGAGAGAAATGAAAGCTGGCCATATCTTCTTCTTCTTATTCCAACTCGGCTGTTTTCTCCTTACAGCTGCTGTTCTGACATTTGTATTTGGGCTGAGACATCCAGAAAAGCCTCAAGTCTCCAACATTTCATGGCCAAACAGATTTCAACATGAGAAATGACTAACTTTATTGCAAATATTGAAAATGATCCTATTTTTCAGTTGTTGATTTTGATGTTGATAGACAGAAAACTTGATTTCCGACTCGAAAAGGATTTGTTTCTCGTCATTTTCAGAAATAGGAACGCAGCTCCCCCTGGTTTCTTGTTTGTAAAAACTTGGCCTCTCTTTTCAAACTCGTGCTGCTGCAGATTCTTGCATGGGATTGAAATTCAGGATAGCCTTGGACGCGTCTCAGGAAACAATCCCTGAAATTCTCAAGCTGAGGTCTAACTCTCCACCACACTCCGCCCTGCCAAAATTCCTTCACTGGATAATCAATATCTGTTCCTTTCTCTTGGCATACTTGAAGTCTCAATGGTTTGGCTATAGACGGAGCTGCAGAAGGTAGAACTGAGAGAGCACGGTATCTTTGACAGATGAAAGTAATTTTGGGTAACAGCTTACATTCCTTTTTGCTTAAAACACAATTGTCCTGACACGAGAATCCATCTCAAGTGTTGGCCGTTTTGCTGGATAATTAATCATAGAACAAACCTGTAGGTTTTAAATGGTTTGTGTAAAGAAATAAACCAATAAAGTAGCCTAAGTATTTTAGACATTTACGGACTCCTTCGGATGACTTCAGTGGCTAATGACCCTTTTTATTAATACCCACAGAAACAAACAGGTCAGACATTGCGGAGACTTGGAGACCAGCATTTAATAATCAAAAATGACCAGAACATTGTACATTAAATGCGACCAAAATATCCTCAGAATGTATTACATAGCAATTTTTATTTGATTTGTTTATTTATTTTTTAAACAAATCTATGTCTGTGTTGTTCATGTTTGTCAAAATACAAGCTGGACATGCATTTTGTCTACTGTTCCCAGAGTGCTGCATCCTTGGTTGTCATAAGTTGCTTTCGATGTACTTAGTGAGAGGTAACCACGGACGGCAAGCAGTCTAACGTGTTAAAAAAGCAGGTAGGTAATTAAAGTTAAAGGCTGCACTCAGGCCCCTTCATCCCTACTCAGCATTCATCACTAGCTCTGGATTCTCTGTACCGTTTATCAGCTGGGAACTTCTCTGCGCTGAACTTGTGATCACCCCGATAAAGCCCCGTGTTAATTAAAGAGCGGCGGAGATACGGTGTTTGTAATCTGCGGAGCAAAGCCCCGCCGTTTTTTTGTGCTGCATGCTTCTTTATCTCAACACTTCCCACTCTGTCTGGCACTGCTAAACGCTTCACTCAGAGAAGAGCGTTTAAATCTGACAGTCATTCGGATTAAAGGTAGCCTGCAAGGATGAAGGGAGAACAAACCAAAAGGTGAGTATGAGGACAGATGGGAGGAGTCACAGGCGGAATAAAAAAAGAAAAAAAAAAAACTGTCACCGCTTTAAGAAAACACGTGTGATTGTAGCATTTTAACTTAAAGGAGTCTCCATGGTTTCACTTCCTTGAGAACATTGCCTGGTTACAGCCCTGAGAATGCATCCGATTTTCTTTCTTTCTTTCTTTTTTTTTTATTAACCTCACTTTGTGTGAGGTAATTATCTACAGTCAGAATGAATATACATGTAAGTGACTCATAAAGAAAACTTTGGCTGCCTGAAACACAGAGCTGGGAAACACTGATGAAGTTGTTGGACTGGTGTAGTGTTTAATCCTCTTGCCTTTGATGCCTCTGCTGATGGTGGATTAATGAGTGTACTATATGCAGCTCCTACACCCCGACCGAGCGGTACGGCGGATGACTCAGAAAAGCGGTCCAAGAATCGAGGTCATTAAAATCAGATTCAGTTCAGAAACTTAACTTGAAACAGACTCGAAATGAACCTCATCTCTTCAAACTGTGATGCAAAACCTGATGTATTGTCAAATCACTTAGTAATGTGAGAATTTTTTTTTTTTTTTTTTTTTTGTAATTAGACATATTTTAAATACGAGACAGTGAATGACACCAGGGTCATGGAAAAGTGAACACAGTTCTTTGGTATCGGTCATTTTTCACTCCTATCTGATGTTAATGTGGGGGTCAGTGTTGAATGAAAAGTGAGGCTGATGAGTCAGCGCTTCATATGTTTTCTGCTATGCAAGGAGGAGACGGATCAGACAGGCCCTCTGAACTCTGGCCACAAGGCCAGTCTCTATCTCCACATGACTGACAGTCCACTGAATCATCTGGCTCCAGTCAGCAGTTGGAATGCTAACCACAACATACCACAGCGTCAGAGCCCAAGCAGAAACATGGCAATTGACTATCAGTCTATTAATTGATAATAAATCATGGAACTGTTTTTCATAGCTACCCTGGTTTTTACTGTTCAAACAGCTATCTTTTTAATACATGATGTATTGTGAGCATGCATGAGTAAAACAGAAATATGTGCAATTGGCCAGTGGTACCAAATAATTCAACAATAATACCACATTCAACAATAATACTACATTTCAAAGCGCCCATTACATATCTAAAATGCATAAATAACAGTTAATAACATATCATGACCTGTCTAGTCTCCAAGTTTGACAGCTAAGCCTTCACTGCAGACCTGCCAGCTCCTTCGACAACACACCCCAGTGGTAACTAGCGCGGTCTTTGAGGACTAACTCTGAAGTCTCCATGGTGTCTGTAGGGCAGTCCTAAAAATGTTCTGGGTAGTTGTATCCTGTAATGTTGGGTAGTTGTATCCCGTAATGTCGGAGCAGATGTGTGACAAACCTTAAGTCGACATTACAGGATCCCAGACAGTAATGAGACTGGAATAACCAAGTCTTTAACACTGGGTCCCTCAGGGAGTTCTTGTACTGAGATTTCTAACGATTGAGCTGCTATCTCTAGGAGTGCATGGGCGGCAACAAGAGACCAAATTTACTGCAACGTCTCATTGCTCCACTCATGCTATGGCACTAGAGTGAGATGCAAAATTAATCCTATTTGAACTTGTAATAGGATTATGTCATTTAATTAAAAGAAAGTCTAGTGCAATTAACAGTGCAATTCTGAAAGTGCTGAAGAGTTGAATCACAGTTCACAGTTCTGTGAGCTCTGTGGTGTTACTTGCACTCTAAGTACTATTCATTACATTGTAGTCTTAAAAATCATTCAAAAAGAATGAAATAGCAGAGGAATCCCATGAAAACCTTTTGATCAGATACAAATTACTTAATCGACCATAGTATGTTTTCTTTTTCTCTTTTTTCCCCACATACACTTGGATAACAGTCTTATAGATCAAACTCTGTTTTGTGTCCAAAGTTAACTGAATGAATGGAACTAACTAGGCTGTTTGATTCCGTCCCTCAGTGTTTCATGCAATTAATAAATCAACTTAGGCAAAGAGCAATTGATGTACGCAAATAAAAAATGTAACCTTTTTGATGTGATTGTTGTGTCTCCTAGTTCAGCAGTTCACTACTAATGAACAAGAAGTTGTGAGGTGTATTTCAAATGTGAGAAGGTTACATCAGAGTCTTGTTACAAATGGTCGTATTATTGTTTTACAGAGGGGGCTTACACCGTGCGTTTAATCAAATTCACAAGCCAAGTCCTGGCTAATGTGTCACAGCAGGATACACTCTGTCATTGGTTTGGTATCGTGGCTCCAGGCACAGCCCCACTGTAAGTGCTTTCCTTTCAATTACCTGGGATGAAGATACAAGAGAGTGTTTTGTTCCAATTAGCCGCAGAACTAAGCGGCAGCCTCCAGCAGAGAAGAGAAGAGAGAGAGAGGGAGAGAGAGAGAGAGAGAGAGTGAGATGAGCCTAAAGCATGATTAATCCCCTTCACCTTGCATATCATTTGCATTGGGCTTAAGTGTACGTCTAATGCAAGAAGTCTCTCACTACTTTGCATTCCTTTGAGACCTAGGGTTCTATCAGTGTGGCCCTGCTGTAAGCTCCACAGTTTATCTGCAGGTAAAACCATTCAAAAAGGCCCTGTATTCCTTCAAATCCTCTTCCCTTAATGTTTGTGGGCTGATGAGAACATGATTAGCGACAATATAAGACATTTATGCAGGCAAGGCTGAGAAGCATAGTTGAGTTCTGTAACCCTGATTATAGATATAATTTATGCACTGAAGGTAGAGTGAGACTGTCTATTGGAGAAATATATAAATGGATTTTAATGTTGCAAACTCATCTCTGAATAAGTTCTTTCTGTGCTTAAAATCCATACGCTTAAAAGAGACAAAATTAGATTTCGATGATACATATACACTTTAAATGTTTTGCCGCATTAAGAGGACCATGTGTATTTTATGCTGAGACGAGAATAAAATGAGCGAGATCTTCATTATCTGATCTATTTGTGATCTTCTTTTTCTCTACTTTTCACCGGCTGTGCGTAAATTTTCACCACTGGGGTTTTTTTTTTTTTTGTTTTTTTTTTTAGCTTTGGAATCCCTCATCCATCTTAATCACATTAAAAATGTCAATAGTCATTTTGTTGAGCCACCAGTAAACAGCTCCATTAGACCTGCGTGAGGCGCAGCGGTGTTGCCTCTGCTGACTGCGCGCCTGTCCCACTGCACTTTCTAATTTCCTCAATTACAGACAAGGCCTATCTGTCCCCACCGCCTCTACTCTGTGACACGCTGAATCAACAGCGCCCGTGTTTGTTCAGTTGTGTTATATTATTCACATTGCTCTGGTGTGCATGCGGCCGGCATAACTTTCGCTTATGTCTGGCTGTACGGCAGAGCATAGAGGAAATTAAAGTTTTTTGGGTTTTTTTTTTTTTTTTCTTTTCAAATTGAGCATTCTGGAAGAGGTCAGGTTGTAAGATCTGCTCTTTGAGTTGAAGGTTACATGTAATGAGACATTAGATTGCAGCCTGTACACACTCAGCCCGTTATTAATGAGAAAAGGCTATTAAACAGAAAAATGACTCCTTAGACCTCTGAGTTTTTGCCTGTTTTTTTTTTTTTTTTTTTTTTTTTGCATGTGTTGAAACAGTGCAAGATTTGTGGGTATTCATTTTCATTGCACAATTTATTATTTGACCAGTTTATTACTGCTTTCACTGAGTCAGAGATAATCAGTAGCCTGCTCTTCTATAACAGGTCAAAAATACGGCTGAATGGTATCAGCAGTATTTCCAAAAGGATTTAATCCGCAGCTGGCGAGTTTTTCAGACAGTATCTGTGGATGACTCACCTTTCAATATCTGGATTACATCTGCTGAAGAGAGTTCACAAGCCTCAGGGATCGTCACTATGGGGATAATGTCATGATGAAGGTATGGGCTGATGAAGCAACGTGGTTGTTCTGCCCCAAAATTAGCTGGTATATCAGACAGTAAAAGAGACTGTGAAATTCCTCTCTTGACTGAGGGAGGTCTGCATTCCACTGGAATAAACTATGCCTGTCTATCTAACCTTGAACCATCCAGGATGACCCTCAAGAAAGATGCCTCAATACTGCTATTTCCTGACTGTCTGGTTTACTCAGGGTTATTTAACGGAGACTTCATGGTTCAAAGTAACTCTTTTGTATGAATTTTTACATAGTAATCTTTGCCGTCTTGTGAAGCTGGAGAAATGCGTGGAATGCTTTCGGCATAAAAGGTAGCCGCATCACAGGGGCTATATTTTTTTTTCTTGTGAACATGCTGAATATTAAAAATATCAAAAGTAGAGCAATTAAGGGCACAACGCAATGTGTCAAGTATTTTACAAACATAAGGTCATGTCGAAAAAACAATCCGAAATCAAATAAAAAAGGATTAAACAAAACATGTGTGTTTGTTTGTGTGTGGTGTGTATGTGTCTGTCTGTCTGTCTGTCTGCCTGTTAAATGAGGAGATAAAATAAAAGAGAATTGACTGAGGAGAAAAAAGACCTCCATGTCGAACAAGCTAATTAGCTTGCTAACAATGAATTTTGGTAACCTTTCTGCAGGAGACTAATTAGTCAACATTATCACACAAAATATGAATGTTCACTGCAGTAAAATCCTGCCCATTGCATTATTTGTCTTCACATACCTTTGAACAGAGTTCGGAAAAAAAACGACAGTTTAAATGGACTTACCTTATAGCACAATATTTTACAATTTTAGACAAGACAGTAAAGCGATCGCCCATTACTCATTGTCTCCATAAATACTTCAGCAGTAGTCATGTTTGCCTTGTCTGTTCTACAGTAAACACAGTCTTTTTAGTGACGTGTTTGCAGTATGGAGGAGAACTCAGCAGTTCTTCAGACTGTTTTTTTTTTTTTTTTTCCCCCAGAACACTAAAGCCCTGTGAGAGATCAAACACGGCAGTTGCCAACTCTGCCTGCAGTCTGATCTCTTCTCTCCCTTTCAAAACACTGCCAACAAACAGCAAATCCACCGTTACAAACCCAAATTAGCATACCCGCTGCTCGGTAGCTTATCACAGTGCCATGTACAGCTCATGTATTTTGCATGTCACGATTAAAAATGACATCTTTATTAGCTATGAATAATAATCAGACAGGCATTCCCATGGATTGTAAATGGGTTGACAATTCACAGAAGTTCACCGGGTTCGCTTACAAGAAAGTCATTGCAGTGAAGACATACTGATTGATTTATAAGTCTGAAACACTGTTGTTTTTCTTTCTCTCTCTCTCTATCTTTTTTTTTTTTTTTTGCTCTTTTTGGTCTTCAGAGTCCAGATGTTGGGAAAGATGACTTCTGAGTAGAAGCTGACATATTAGAAAGGATGCGCAGGAGGACAGTTAACAATAAAATCGTTTGACTTTTTTTTTTTTTTTTTTGACGTTTGCTGTTGGTGAATCTACATGATGTTTTGAGTTACCACACTTTAAAACTTCTTCTTGTCATTTCATATGGTCATATGGTCATTTCATATTCTCCTGTTTATTTCAGCCTTAACGTACTCATCAGCAAACAATTTGTTTGTGGTCAAAGGAATGGCATTACCCAATCTCACCACCAGATCTTCAAACAGTGGAGTCATTTATTATGTCTTTCTCAGTACTTCAGTGGCTCATGCTTCCGAAACGTATCAGGAGCTATTAAGACAAGAATTAGGAAGGAAATTGTACAGAATGCACGCTAATGACTCGAATAAGGCTGCGTGGAGAAATCTCCCTCCCAAGTATCCACAGCTCGTCTGGCAGTCGTAGATTATAAGAGACATAGCTGAAACCCCACAATAAACGAAACCATGTGGATTCCACTACATAAGCCATGAAATCTGACGTTATGATCAGAAAATTGTTAAGATTAGACGATATTCTCAATGGGGATTTACTCTCATATGAGACTTTAATTTAACCCAAAGGAGTTCGTGAAATCTTCAGCCATCTCAATGACTTCAGAGATTACTTTGATTGCTCTTGGGGGAAGCATATCAACAGGATCTTAACTCTTGAGTAGCTGTTCCTGTTAGCATCATCAGGGGACCTCTATGTCATATGCTTGACTTTATCTCGATGAGAAATTTACTTTGTGCTACCGCGACAGATAAAAGAAGACTTTAGCTCATTCTGTATGGTCCGCGTCCTCCAGACTGTCTGTTAAATACTTCTGTTCTGAAGGTCTGTCTCTTCTTTCTTCTCTTTTTTGTTTCCTCCAAGGTTGGCATGTCGACAAGTTGCACAGTAAAGGACATGCTTAGCTCTTTATGACTTAAAAAAAAACTGATTTCACATTTAAAAAATCTTTATAGAAATAATTTCTGTCTCTTAGCTCAAACAAATTGGGTAATAGATGGTAAGAGTATTGCACTGTGTGTGAATGTGGATAGAAAGAAAACACTTGTCAGTGTGTGGTACACTTTCATTGGCCTGTCATCACCTTTAAATTAACTATTCATTTTTGTATGCGGCCCTTACATGGTTTTCTCACTCAGTGCCCACCGATTATTTAATTCTGTTTTATGCATCTCTCTCTCTCTCCCCTCTCTCTCTCTCTCTCTCTCTCTCTCTCTCTCCCCTTCACAAAACCGCAGGAAGCGATGTGTCAATGCTTTTGTCTGGTGACATAAAATATTTCATCATTCTTGAGAGATATTGTCTTCTATTTTCACAAAAACTCAACTTGCCTCACTCTTTGCACTGTGATGAATGGTGGTCTGAAAGGCTAGCTGTTTCTTGTTCTTTCAGTCCTCCTTATTAAACACTAAAGACTTAACACTGAAATTGATTCATGGGCCTCTTCCTTAACCAGTAGCTTGCCAAGACTCCCTCCCTCCCTGCCTTCCAGCTTAATGGGATGAACATAGGACACTTTTGGTGAAAGACGTTTTTTGAGAAAGTTCAAACAGGGGTTTCACAGAGGGTGGTGCAAGACTACTTGTTTACAAGGACTGAAACTAACGCAATAGTTGCTGCTTATGAAAATTCTTCATATCTAAAAAATATTGTGCACTGTCTACAGATGCATAGCTCACAAAGTTTTACTGAGTTTTCTCTCAGAAAATCTTGCAATTGTTTTTGACATGTTCTCCTTAACCTTGATTTATTTTTGATGTAGTAAACACTATCAAAAGCTAAATAAATTTGTTGACGTGCTGTATACTTTCCCAGTATGAATGTTTGGAATCACACTTGGTCTTGCACATGACACATTAATACAGATTTCTGTAACCTTTATGCTTACCTCACTAGTTTATTTTTTGTCATTCATTTAAAATAGACAGAATAATATTAAACAAAGTTTAATTATTGCCTGATGTAAACAACCTCAGACTAAGGTCACAGGACGTAGAGTTGCTTTTAATTAAGGAATCAAATCGTTTGTTGTGATTCCGTTAAGGAATGTGAGGCAAAGTTTGTCCCTCAGCTACCACGGTTTAGAGTGAAATATTTTAACTGCCTGTGTCAATAGCACTGTACTGGCAGGGTCATTCTGACATGTAGTTACCATGAAATGCAACATGTTTAACTTCTGTAAGAGATTTTCTGTGCATACACACATATGCTGTCGTATGAACAGTGTACCCAATGGAAATGATGATTTATCTTTTATCTGACATTTAACTCAGGGTACCTGTGTATTTTTACCAGATTACTCACCATGGCAGAAGTCTGACGTTTTTATTTTTAGAATTTATTGGGGGCCCCCCCGCCTCCCCACCCCCCGATTCAATATACCGGACCATGTGTATAATTTAGATTCAATATGGAATTCCTGAACCTGGAAATGCTTCCTGAAGTTTTGAAGTCATCTTGGAGCGATTCAGTGACTTTCCACTTAAGTAATCCTGCTGAAGTCTGAGGTCACAGGGAAGCAAGAATACCTCTGAGAAAAAAAACAACAAAAAAAAAAACAATATTATGAACGAAGACCTTCTGTTCAGCAAAATTCTGCATCAGACATGTCCTATTTGAAGAATGTTTGTATTTGGTTATGCGTGAAATACGCATTACCTCAATGTAATATGTGCAATGTTATGGGTAATTTGTGAGATGTTTTGAGTGTACCTCTTTTTCTCATGCGCATCTGTGTTTGATGCCACTGGGTCAAAGCCGGTTGCATTGGTTTCGCATTATTCACCTCCTTGTCCCAAATCTCAGAAGTAGTCTAGCAACATTTAATCATCTCTCTGATTCTCTAACCTGGTCCTAATTTGTGTGTTTGTGTATATGTGGGACACAGGATGTACGGCCTTGCCCTCTGCCCAAACACATCCCGTGCGAGTTCGCAGTCCGGAGGCGGGACAGTGACGTGACCTTTGACCTCTCAATTACAAATCGGTTACGTTCAACATTAGTTCACAGTGACTGACCTAAAGACTGACAAATGAGAGCGAGACCTTCTTTTCTTTTTCTGGTACTCAGTCAGAACCGTTGTGTTCTGAGATGGCACCGGCCTATCAGATTGGGTTGAAGAGGTCACCGAAAACACCCAGTGTTGACATGTGGGTTCTGCTGTAACCCAAGTACTGTCTGTTGAGGAAGGCCACCGTGTTCGCTGAGCAGCCTTATTGTCTGTCAGTGTCTCCTCTAATATCCATCATCATTTCATGGCCTGGCTTTTTCCATCTATGGCATAATGTCGGTAGTACGAACAGAGAGAAAACGTGTGGTGAGAAAGCTGGGGTTAGATTTGCGTTCCAGGTCACGGAAGGCAAATATTTTTGCAATAACACCTCTCTCCTTTCAGATAAGTGGGTTTTGTGCAGTGTAATAAAGTGACAAAAATGCAGGCCGTGTACCCCAGAAGAAAGGGGTGTGTAAAAGCGGGAGAAGACACACTCTTGCTTGCTCAGAGATGCCCTGGCTAGCCAATGAAAAATTGACTAATAAAAGTATGTGAAATGTCAGCTGCACTCGGGACTCTGGTTTAGATTTCCACCGCATTGTTTCCTGACTGACACATGGAGACGAATCCACACACACTGTGTTATATTATATCATATTGTAGGATCAGCTGTCAGCAGTCCACACTGGAGAGGTGTTGGATAACGAGTGACAAATACATGATTTGTCTTTTAACAGTTCCATGAGATATTTTTATACATTTTTTCTCTATTTTGTTCCTTCATTCGTAGACAGACGGATTTACCGAACATTTCTAAGTTACTGAGTGCTTAGCCCCGTCTCACATATTGGCTGCTTTTTGGCCTCTTTTGAACTCTTGTTACTGTCAATTAGCTATACTGCCTACACGTAGCACGCAGGCCTGTTTGCTTGTTAAGATTCCTTTCTGGAATAAGATCAGAAAACGATACATGTGTGTGCTATTTTACAAGTTTTGTGGACTGCAATTCTCAGCTAGTGCTTTTTTTTTTTGTCCTTTTTTCCCCACATTTCTTGCTTTTTCTTTTTTTTTCTTTTTAACAGAAACTCAAGGTCACTTAGTACTTGTTGGTCCAGTTTTCCAAGGCTACCACCCAGAGCATCCTCGTATCTTCACTCCCTGTCAGGTCTGGATCCGTATCTGCACTCTCCGAGGGCGGATTTCACCGTGCTGTCAAATCTGCAGAGAAGGTGATTGGACGCCCTTTGCCCTCTATCACAACCCAACTCAATTTGAGGGTGAAGAAACACACAGGAAAGATTGCTGATGATCCCACTCGCCCGGGTCACAACCTGTTCCAGACTCCTTCCTCGGGAAAACACTATCTGCTTCTCAGAACCAGAGCCGCCCATCACCTAAACAGCCCAAAGTATTATATTCTGTTTATTATTACAATAAGTTTTTACAATAAAAATATGCAGTATACAAATGTACATACACATATTCCTTAATACTATGTGCATTTATGCTGTTTCTGCATGTTGTCTCATATGTATCTTTTTTTTCTTGTTGCATCAGTTGAAAATTTCCTGCATTTTGCCTGTTACCCTTATAGCTGTCATGTGTTTTTTTCTTTTTAAATTCTTTCTTGCTGTTCTTTAACTGTTTTATGTTCGTGTGAAGAATGGCTGAACAACAAATTCCTGGTTCATGTAAAATAAGGTAGATTAATGCTGAATCTGGTTCTGGTTCTGGTTCTGGTTCTGATTGTGGTTTCTAATACTGATCCTTACAGAGAGTCATTGTTTGTCTGTTGGGCTGTCAGCCCACTAACAGGGTGACACACACCCAGTCACCATTAATGATTATTTCCCGCATGGCGTCTGTCATTTAAATATAGAGCTGTGGAGCTCAATAAAAGTCAATGGCGCGTATGCCCCGGATGCTGACATCGATGGAGCCACTTTGTATCCCAGGGTGTAATTTCGGAAGGTCACAACTGCCTCAGACTGATCAATGCCTTGAGAGCCTGGCAGACTCTTTCTTATTACCTCATATTCCCAATAACTCTAGTGTTCTTATCTCAGTGGGAGCAATGGAGGGATCTGGGGTGTGGGAGCCAAAAAAGAGACTCTTGTAAAACAGCCGTCCTTTTTCCATTAAATGAAACAATGCAGGTCTCTCACTAAGATCATAACCCACTGAGGAAAAACGTGAATGCCGGACAATCTTTCTCTTCTGGTCGTTGAGTTTTTATTCATTATTTTTGACCAACTGCCGGTGAGCGCGTATTTTAATAACTGGTACGCCATCGCTATTGCCTTGATTTCGTGCTAGTTAATGAAGAATCAATCAGAAGCCGAATGCTAGATTAGAGTTTGGCATAAGTTGAATGGGAAGAAGGAAGGCGTGTGTGGGTGTGTGAGCGTGTGTGTGTATTTCTTCATCCATGTGGTATGTTGTAGCCGATTTCCTCTCCAGGAGTGTGTGTGAGAAAAGCTAGGATTGGGTGAGATTCACAACACCAGGCTGGCCTCTCTCAAAGGCTTTTAATTAATAGGCTCATTACCTTTCAATCTAACCTTGTTCCCCCTCTCCAAGGACTCAAAGGGACTTGTCTGCTTGAAGAATACAGCCCCTGGACTGTTAGCAATGCTTCACTGGTGCTGTGGAATTGATGTTGCTGTAAGCAGGAGCACAAACAAAGAGGAGAGACTGCCAGGGTGCATATTTAATGTCTCCTCCTGCTAGAGTTCAATCCCTAGAAGCCACTGAAAGGCCATTATCTCTTCATCTTGATCGCCTGGGCCTACGTCAGGCCTTGCTGATGAGATGCTAGTCCATCTACATGCTGGGCACAGGGGAAATTACACCACCCAGATGATGCTTCTGAACAAGGGACCGAAGTCTCTCTCTCTCTCTCTTTCCCTCACTCTCTCACTCTCTTTTCTGTGTGTGTGTGTGTGTGTGTGTGTGTGTGTGTGAGTATCCGCCTCTAGGCACTGCTCTCAAATATTATCAAAGGCTTATTTTTTATCCTAATGATCTCTGAGGAAAAGTTTCATTAAAGCCGGGATTGTTTACTGTTATTTATGAAGCGGTACCCACTCCCTCTCTTTATCATTTTAAGTGGTTAAATTTTGATTAGTCTGTGCAATACGATGGTTCAGTTTCAATCACGACCAGTCCACCTGACCTTGTACTGTGGCAGAAAAAATAGGTCCGCATAAATTGAGAAGCACGGTCTATGCGTGTGTGAGGAAAGCAACACCTGATCCGGGGCACTGAGCAAGCAGTACAGCAATTCCTGTGACATCCACTGGCTGCTTTAAGCATAACATCTCATTTAAGAGACTTACCAGTTGTACCCACTGTGTAGAAATGCATGATCAAAGACCGCATTAATCCAGGGGCAATCTGGACATGATACAATTGGTGCCAATACTTAAAAAAACATGTTCTCTGTCAAAGTTGATCAACATCATAAAAGATTTCTTAAACATATCGAATATCTGGCAAGTCAGTGAAATATGAGGCTTTTTTTCCCTTCACATAGGCATGGCAACAAATGTGCAGAATATCCACAAGGTAAACCACACATTTGTTACCATGGCTATGTTTTCGTCCTCTTTGGTCTTCACGTATACTTTTTTTTGGTTTTGTTTTTCTTTCCTTTTTTTTCTCCACACAGTCCAGAGATTGACCCTGAAGCTAGGCGCTTACTTACTCTGTGTTGTCTTTCCCCTTACTGCTCAAAGAAAAGGACTAATTGTTAGGTTTGTTGGAGGCCACCCACACATTGGTTAGGCAGGGGAGGGGGGGCGGGGCTTAGGTCCTAAAGGATGATTAGCCGAGAAGGTGATAGATTGTGTAGCTTCTTTACCAGACATTTTTACTGGTGCATCCTTTGACGAACAAGATGCTGCACCCTCTCTAGCAGGATTGTGATGGATATTGGCCTTATTCAGGGCTGCATTATGCCTGTTCGTGCATGAACACACCCAACATGATTCACTTTGGAAAGCCAACAAAAGATGTGCTTTTCCACATCCCCATGGGTCAGACCTCTACTCACATATATTAAGGCTTTTTGTTGTGAAGCCCTGACTGGAGAAAATTTCAATGATCATTTAAAGATAGTTGTATAGTCTTCGAGATTTGCCAAAGCTCTTGGATCAGCGTGTTGGATCAGAACATGAACTTTAGACAAATAGAACATTGAGCGTACGCGCACTCCAGCGTGCTCGCTCCGAGAATCTAATTTCAATTTTACTGTAAATGGGAAAGTGCTCTCGGAAGCCCAAATCCGATTAAATAACCGAACAAATGCCTGGATGAATGTTATAATTAGCTTTTGTAGAGAAGAGGCTATTTGGTCTGTGATATTTCCGTTATACGTGATTAATGAAAAGGACCTGCCAGTATTCTGAAGTGGTACCTCCACGATACCGAAAGCTCTTTGCTTATATGACTTTGCCTGCACCCTCAAAACAGCTCTCAGCACCCAAGCATCTTCTATTTATAGACCTCACACATGCCGTGAGTATGTGTCTACACGCACAGTGAACGTTTGATGTGAATATATTAATTATGTCAAAGTGTCAAATTATGCAGAGATGTGAAAGGCTGTTTGTCCTTTGCATTGAATTTTTACGCTTGTGGCTTTGAGATGGGAACATCTTAAGGCCGTCTATTAGGCTTTACTGAAGTACATGTGAGAAAGTGAAGACTGACAGGGGGTCAAGAGAATCTCTTCAGTTCAGACTGGAAACGCTATCTTGAATTCTGTTTAGACTGAAGCGAGCCTCGAATTTAAATATTTTCATGTGTTTTATTATTGCAGCAGATGTTTTAATATTTTTGCGCCATTGTTTACACATTCATAATTACCATGAATAAATAGCTGAAATTCTCAAAGAAATAATCTGCTTTCTTCATCAGTCCTTGCTTAGTATTTAGAATGCCTTCCCTCTGTGTTCATCTGGTCTTTTCTTCCCCTAGGGCCTGCTTGTCCTTCTACTGGAAACAGAATGCAATCTTGCACTCCATCTTCTCTTATGTTTGAGAAATAGTGGTAAAGCTTAGTTTTAGTAATGGGTAATTCAGAATTTAAGAATATAAACACTTTTACTATGTCTTTCCGGGTGCTGGCCAACCACTGTCTGATTCTCCAGTTAACAGCATGTAGATTCTTAATCAGTTTCCAGTCCTCTTCACTGGGGGGGCCATAATCCCTCCCTCTCTCACAGAGGTAGGCCTACTGTGATATACGACACTGAAGAGTTTTCTCAGAAGGAAAGTATTTGGACAACAAAACAGTCCAGTAATATGCCAAAAATGTTGTTTAAATCTGGATACATGCAGAATTTTGTGCTTTGCATGTCCAAAGACTCAACAACAGCAACAACAACAACAACAATAACAACAACAAAAAGACAAAACTCTATTATTCAGATGTGCCCCAGACTGGCAGGCTTTGCTAAACGTACTGGAACTGATCCACGGACTGGATTTTGAGACACGCCCCTCCAGAGTGTGAAGTGTCAGAGTGGTATCACAGCTGATGTAGTGATTATAGATTGATGAAGCTGTGTCTTGTGCAGACTAAATGTACTGTATGTTCTCACCCCTGACGTCCCAAGTTTTTTTCTTATGAGTCACCATCCAAGAAACAAAACAATGAATCAGCCACACGTTCTCTGCCAATGAAGAAAATGACAAATGCAACACGGGGAAACAATGACATTATAAAAATCAGAGAGAGAGCGAGAGAGAGAGAGGGAGGGGGACAGAGAGAGAGAGAGAGAGAGAGAAATAGAGTGTGAGTGAGAGAGAAAGAGATTGAGAGAGTGAGAGAGAAGCACAAACGGTGAGAAAGAGAAAGAGAGACAGAAAGAGAGAGTGAGAGAAAGAAAGAGAGAAAGAGGTCAGAGTCAGAGAGTGAGAGAAAGAAAGAGAGAAAGAGAGAGATACACACAACAAGGTGAATCACGCGGACCAGGTTCACAGAGCCCGGGGTTCAAACCACGAAGCGAGGTACGGCAGTAAATAAAAAGCTCGTCTTGGCAGAGTGAGCCTCCCTCATAAAGTCTAATAGAAAGGCCGGCGTGTGTCTGTGCCGAGGTTTACTGTAAGCTCTAAAACACCGAGCAGCGGGCTGTAAACGTGGAGTAATGAGATGGGTGAATAATGGGCTCTCGCGAACAGGCGACAGCAGCATCTGCAGGCTTTGGAGCCAACACACACACACACTGTATGCTCCTCGGCCGCCGCGGCCGCACAGGCGCAGCACGCACGGATATCCAGCGGGCTAACGCGGCGACTCAATTACGAGGCAGAGCCGTCATGAGACTCAACCTGAGTCCCCAGCCTGGTGGGAAAGGAAAGGGTGGGGGGGTGGGGGGTTATGGCTATTGTCCTCTCGCACCTGCTCTCTCAGCCCGTGCGGGGGAAAAGCCTCGTTCAGTGCTCTAATTTTTCTGTCCTCTTTCATTACTCAACTCCATTTTGTCCCGGTCCCCCCCTCGCACAGCGGGAGACTGGCAAGCCTAAGGACTGTGACGTTGTGTTTTCACCGATGGCCCATAGCGAAGGCCAGTGCACTTTCCTTTTGAGAGTTTCTGATGAAGACATGAGATAAAGCTTTGAACATTGTTGTACGCGCAGCTGTCAATGCCGTGAAGAGACTAGAGAGAAAAAAAAAAGGTTGTTTTTCACCGCTGGAGTTTTGAGAGCAAATGAATTTGTCTGTATTTCCCCGTGTTATGAATATTAATGTGTTCTCTTTCTAATTACTCTGTAACTTTGGAGATGATTTATTGTTAAAGTAATTTTTGGAGCTTAAGTATTGTGTTCTTGTTTTTTATAAAACTTGGTCTTGGAGTTTCCTCATTTGATAAAAGACAAGAGAAGACGTTTATTTTGATGCAGTCCTGGTAGGTCCCTGTGGAGCTCTCTCATAATCAGCCAAACTCCTTCACTCGCCTTAGTTCCTCAAGTGTACATGAGGAACATACAAGAGGTTCTCTCTAAGTTGATTATCCAAGCATCCATAAATAGGAGGGCGAACTGTGTTATCCGTGCTGTTCATGTGGCCTCCCGGACCTTGGCAGATTAATATATGTCAAGTGCTCAATGGGGTTTTCCACTGTATGAAAGGAGGACGTATATACAAACGTGTGTGTGAGTGTGTGTGTGTGTGTGTGTGTGTGTGTGTGTGTGTGTGTGTGTGTGTAATATGGGAGTGGTACTCTTACTTTGATAGGTATATCATTAAAGCCTGCCTAAGGAGGCCCTCAAATCCCCCTAAGCCAGGTTAGACCTCTCTTCCGGACAAAACTGAAGGCAGTAATCTACATGTGCTGTCTGGCTCTTTATGACTTGTGAACGCATGTGAACTTGGTAGTTATGGAGTGTTAATTAAGAACAGTGGGTGGTGGCTCTGTGTGCATATCTTCGAACTCATAAAGGAAAAGAGTGAGAAGACTGTGTGCGTGTGTGTGCGTGCGTGTGTGTGTGTGTGTGTGTGTGTGTCTGTGTGAATGTATGTTTGAGAGAGAGAGAGAGAGGGAGAGAGAGAGTGAGAGAGAGAGAGAGAGAGACAGAGACAGAGGGGAAAGAGAGAGAGAGAGAGAGAGAGAGAGAGAGAGAGAGAGAGAGAGAGAGATGGGGTTGGCAAGGGGGATGCGGGTGATTCCACAGCTCAGAGGCTTCAGGATTCCATGGACAAATACAATGCAAATAGGATTTTACACCATGTTGTCAGGCAGAGCTCGGAGCTCCAAACTGGCGAAGCCACAGTGGGAACTGGAGGCTAACAATAGCAGACAGTGTTTCACATATAAAGACCTGCATATTTAGCCAAAATGAGCAGGCAAGTGGGTTCAGAGGAACCGCTCTGAACTCTTCTGAAGTGTTTCACCCTCAAAAATACCTCACTTCTCCAAAGTTTACACAAACTGAACCAAACATTTGCATAAAGTGAAGTGCAACAAACAATACTGTGATAATTGGTTTTGCAAGTCGATGGCTGACTTCTCTAAACCCTTGAAGGTATGAAATTAAATAAACTGCTTATAGTAGAAAGTATCTTAATTAGCTTATTTACAACAGAGTTTTTTTTTTTAACAGTCAAAACAATTTGGTAGTGTTTTGTTTTTGTAGCGTGCTAAAAAAAAATGTTAGTCATTTTTTGAAAATTCTGTCAGGAAATTAATTAAGTTCTCAAACTGTCAGTCATAGTCCCTATAGCCTGCCATATGCCCGAGCAAATATTATGATTGGATTACATAAATAGGGTAGAAAAAACATCCAAGGATTGCTTCATATTGGGATAGTCTTTCCATAAGAAAGAAATATAAATGACCTCAAACCTGTGGGATCCTCCTTGACATCACCCACCGCAGAAAACCATCAGGTCTGGATTATAGTGAGAAACAGTATGTTGAATTGGGGAGAGTATTCCAAACTTTGTGTACAGTTTAGAGGATTTTAATACAGAATAAAATGTGAGGGGTCCTCAGTTTGAAAACACTGTACCTTTTATAGACTATTATTTATTTATTTATTTGTTTGTTTATTTATTCATGTAATTTTGAGGGGTTTTTTTTCAGTGTGACCTTGACATAAACTTTATGCCTGATTTGAAACACTGAAGCGCATACTATGGCTGTAATGCGTTGTTTGCTGTGTTTGTTTGGTTGTGAGGGAACCGGGTGGGGGGGGGGGGGGGGAAAGGACTCTCTGGGGGGATGCAGTGCAGAGGAAAACCCACCACAGCTCTAGCACTTCGTAGGCACTTTGAGACTCAGTGAGGGACAATCAAGATTATTCGTTCTCAGAGTATATTACCAAAGCTCTAAGATAAACATTACTAACTCGAGCAAAGTCAGGGCTTGACTCTGCAAGCTGACTGAAATTCTTTTGTCTGAGACTGTTCTTCAAAAAAAAAAAAAAATTGAAGAGGAAAGAAAATGCTAGAATTAGTAAGCAGTTCATTTCTATTAGGGACTTTCGCCTATCGGTGAGACGTAGGTAGCCTGGGTTAAGAATCAGATCAAGAATGCTTAATACAAGAATGTACAGTTCCAGAGAGAACTCTCACAAAACTAATCTATGTCCTCCAAAACCAGTGTAAACCAAAAACATGATGGAGACTATTTTAGGTAACATACGCAAGTTTTCTGTTCTCCTCTCTGTGTCTGCAATTCTTCCTGGACCTTTTCTTATCAAGGCCAGCCCTGGTCCCAAAGGTATTTTGGTTGAGCAAGTTTTTGAGACAAAGCAAACCACAGATATATTACACTGTTAATCACAGACTCAGTCTTCCATTTGTTTCTGTGCTTGTTTGTTACAATTAAAGGCTGCCGAACCTGGAGTCAGCACAAACTATTTGGAGCATGCTAAATTACAAACAGATTTATATCGTCAGGCAGGGCTGGTCCTGCAGAAAAGGGACTTGGATCCATATTGGGGAGAGTTTTGTTGCGGTAATAGGCCATTAAATTGGGGTTAAACTTTTGAATGTGAGTGGTCTAAACAAACTGGCCTGCAGCAACGCCACAGCAGCCGGAGAATTTACATAATTGTTGGATACCAGTGCAATCTAGAAGGTACTGAGAGCTCAGAAAAGAATTGAATTGGCCTATGACAGACGGTTAATTCACTTTCTGTGAAGCTAATTATGTGCTGGGTTTTTTTTTGTTTTGTTTTTTTTTGATTAGGAGGGACATAACCCACATTCAAAGGGACTAAGGTTAGCTATGTTAAGCTGCATGACCCAGCAGTTCCAGCAGCAATTCACAAAATAATTATCAGGAACTCTGTTATCATGAAACAAAGGAGGATCTGGGATGAAGAATTTTTTTTTTTTTTTCAATGCCTCTTTTAATAATGCCTCTTTGAGAATGACCCATAATCTGTGTAAACGGTCCTGTTGGAGGTAACCAATCTTTTTGCAGTGTAGGCAGGACATGAGCACAGAAGCTGGCCCTCTGTGTATGACTAAGCACAATGCTAAGTCCAGCCCTACCACACTCTCTCTCCTGAGACTGGCCCTATTTTGAATTTAATGAAAGAGAAGAAAAACAGCAAGCTACATGTAGCACAAATGGGGCCCTGGAGAATCCGAAAGCAATTAGTGTAGGACAATAAAGAAAAAAAACCCCCAAAAAATAAAAATAAAATAAATAAGACTTGGGAGTGTTAGTGAAGATGCTGCAAACGAGGCAGGAGTAAATGGATGAAATTGGGATGGTGACACAGAGAGGGACAGAGGGCTGAAACCGTGATGTGTTCATTCATTAGATAGATTAGGATGGAAACCTGAGGGGGGTGATAGTTTCGGCAGCAACCGTGTGTGCCGGAGCGCAATTAATAAAGGGGACACAGTCACCCGTGCAACCCATGCTCCACAGAGTCCAGTCACAAGGAAACCCTCTGTGTGAGGGTATTGTGGACCTTGAGAAAAGAAAACAGTACCACACACTGATTGAATCTCAACTTAGAGTGTTAAGAGCAAGACCTGACACACTCAAAGCAGCTGTAATGAGATTTTTCTTTCTTTCTGCGGCCAAACTCTGCAGCTTTGAGAGATGTCAGAGTAAGCGATCCAAAGTTTTGCTAACACAACAGTTCACCCCCCCCCCCCCCACCCCATAAAAGATTTATTTTTTCGTCATTCTGCTTTCTTAAGCAAGCAGGGAGGGGGAGAAAAAAAAACGGTTATTTAGGTTGGAAAATTTTTATCCTTTGTCCTTTGGAAACTTTTTTTTTTTGCTTTGATGTTTTGAGAAGCAGTGGAGACTGAGTTAACAGGCTTTGAAAGCTGTCTTATTGAGATGCACCGGGGGTGACCTGTATAGACTGGAGATCTGCAGGCCAACGGCCAGTTCGTAGCCTTTGAGTTGTACCGTGCAGCTGAATGGAGACGTGTCCAAGCAGAACTATCTTAGCCTCTGACTACCAAGCCTGTTGAACTCCTCACCCCTTTGGAAGACCTCCTCTCTTTTCATTAAGGAAAGAATACACAGTTTTGACCACCATTTTGTAGGTCATCTAGCAGAACCTTTGTGTGCATGCTAAATAACTGAGAAGAAACTCCTCCGATTGAGGCCGTGTGGGCAGGACAAAATGCCTCCCTTTCTGCAGGCGAAATGGTCGCATCCGGTATATTAAGCCGTCACTGTGCATCTAAATCTGTCCTCATTTTCCTGAGCAGCTTTTGTGACACATAGGTATTCAGGGTCTAAAAAAAAAAAAAAAAAAAAAAAAAGTGAAATGAGATGTAAATCCTACAATTCATTTGGCAGTGTGTGCAGTGTGGCTCTAATTCTTCCAGCAAAGGCTAAACTGCCGCAACATTACTCTGATATACAGTACAATGGCAGTAACAAAGTTGTTCATATGAGACCATTGTCTGGTGTTGGCAGGGAGGGAAATCAGTGAAGGTGCTGTGACAATAGCTGGAGTTTAAACAGGCTGCAGAATTTTGCTAAGACGCACACACAAAAAAAAACCTTTGGGCCCAAATGGTGTGGGCAGTTGATGCAGAAGGCATAGAGGGTTGGGGGGGGGGGGGGGGGGGGGGGGGGGAGGGGGTAGGAGCGGATGGGGGGGGGGGGGGGTTGGTTGGGCAACTCGGTAAGTCCGATAGCTCCATTATACCCTTGAAACAATCATTACTTAGAGCTTGGATTTGCATCAGTAATGGAGTTCAGGCTTTCGTTTGTGAAAGGCTTTCTCCAGACCTGACCCTGTGGCTTAGCTCCACATTGACACCCTGTGTCCCACCCTGGCCCCATCCCTCTGAAGCCCCGTGCTGCTATCATGGGAAAATTCACCATCTTAAAGGAGCTTTTGGGAGGCTGGGGTGGGATATGAAAACTCAAGGCAGCCGCAGTGGTATTTAGTAGGGGGAAATTACTTGGGCGTACAATGGAACCCACTGCTGTTAATTACAGCCTACAAGCCTCTCCAAAAACCCTGGTGTGACACACGGGCTGATGAGAACAAAGGAAATGAGTGTGAACCCATGCATCCAAGACCACTAGGACTTTCAGGGGTCCAGCTTACAGAATCAGGCCCAGGGGCCCACTGTATTCTACTCTTGGTGGGTTTTAAATTGTTTTGGGAGCAAAGTAAAGACGAGAGACCATGACTCACTGTAGTATCACTATAAATGAAAAACATTAATAGCACAGGGTACCATTATATGTGAAATAGTTTCCAATTAGCAAGTGTGGCCATATATGTTATGATTTTGTGCAAAATGAGGCCTAAAGAAACATGAGTCAGGAATACGTGGGGCATTTCCCATATCACGGGTTTCACAGACTGAAAATGGGTTGCATATGTACGTACCGAATTTTGTTGCCCTCACACAATTAGTTTTAATCTCTCTCTCTTTCTCTCTCTCTCTCTCTCTCGCTTTCTTTCTCTCTCTCTCTCTTTCTCTCTCTCTCTCTCTCTCTCTCGCTTTCTCTCTCTCTCTCTTTCTCTTTCTCTTTCTCTCTCTCTCTCTCTCTCTCTCTCTCTCTCTCTCTCTCTCTCGCTTTCTCTCTCTCTCTTTCTCTCTCTCTCTCTCTCTCACAAGCTATGGTTCCCTCAGTGTTCGCGCTTTGGCTGAAATGAAACAAACAGTATTCAGTTACAGGGCTGATGTTTGTCAATCGGTATGGGGAGCAGAGAAAAGTGGACACTTCTTTAAGGAAAAAAAAAGAAAATAGAAAAAGAAAAAAGATGTACAAAAGAATATTTGGTCTCCATATTTCTGTTAGAGTATGTACAGTATTTGCAATAGAATTACTCAATCTGAAAAACAGAGAAACTAATTACAGTGGATTTTTGCTAATTGATTTAAATTCCTCCAAAACCAATTAAATGTATTTTGAAAGTTTCTAAATATTTATTACGTGTGCATTAATTTTTTGGTTAAGTACTGTTTTGGAGGTAAAATTCAAGCGGTTTTGCTGAAACATCACAGTATTATAGAAAGTTTTGAAAGTCTGCCATGGAGCCCTCTTATTGTAGCGAACTGAGGCGCTGAAGACTGGCCGTTTTCCAGAGAATCTTTCAATTATAGAGAGTGAATTCGACTGTGCTGTGTGTGCAAGATAAATAACGGAGAACTCAAACAGCAGATAAAACAATTAAACCAATCCATGGATTTAATTAAAATAACACATCTGGGAATGTTGGCTATGTAGACAATGATTGTTGGTAATAGGCAAGTGCCCGGCTATAAATCGAAACGTCTAGCGCAATAACTTTTAAAAGCATGTTCATAAAACATTGCCAGCGACAAGTGAGACACTCTCTAGACCAGATTGAAACACATTAGTTCTCTAGGAGAAGGCGGCTTATTCAGAACTGTCTCAGGACTGTGGTTATTTATGGATATGGCCGCAGTGGGTACTAATGTATTCTAATGATTGACTTCAGAAGTAAAGTACTCATCAAATTAAATCATGGCTTTCTTTTGTCTCAGTTTACTTACAAGACGTTCAAATAAATACGGGGAAGAACAGAGCCAACCGAAAAGCTTTTTTTTTTTTTTTTTTTTAAACACAGTAATAAATCTACAGAATTTTATTACTGTTATTTTACCTTCGCTAAGCCAATACTTCATTTTCAAAGCATAGATACTTGGGTGAATGATGTGTACTTTACACAGCTACATCTGAAAGGATTCTATCTGTGCTAATGGGTTCAGCAGACACACACAAAGTCTTCATATGGGTAATGTTCGAAGGGGCCACCAAGACATCTGCACAATGTTCCACTGATCAACTCAGTGTCTGCTGATCCACCTACAGTAGCGTATGGAAATGATTCCCCAGCATTTCCAGCAGGCCAGGAATTTGTATGGAAGCCCAAGGTGTACCACAGTTCCCTGCCATTAAGCGTCTAAGGGCAGGCATTGGCCCTGCTATTATTATTCTACAAGGCTGGTCCAGACTGTAGTTTCTCAGAGAGCCCATGTCCACTGAATGAATGAACAATTTGTGCTGTCTGTGTTGGAACTGGACATGTGTTTCCTATTCACCAGGCCTGTTTAGCCAGTCAAAATCCAGATTAACATAAAGGAGTAGGTAGAACTGTTCTCACATTCAGCCCAGTGCCCCGAGGTTGAGGAGGGAAGCTTGCTCCTGGATTACCTAATTTATTATTATTTAAATGTTATTTACTTTCCTAAGTGTGCATGAGAATGAGCTATTCTGTAGGAGAGCCAGGGTCCCCGCTAATCGCACCCTGGGTCTCGGAAAACCTCAGGGCTGGACAAGTGCAGTCGGACTTTGGCCTTTTCCAGCAACTTTGGCAGCTTCCAGGTATTCACACCCATCCAAACATGGACACACACACACACACACACACACACACACACACACACAGACACCTTTGTCTTTATATACAGTTGGGGACTTCTAACTGATTTATATTTCGTTAAAGATCTCCAAATGTGGACCATCAAAATCTTCCTACTAGAGCAGTTTTTCAGGTATTTATATCCTCATGGGGACATTTTGTCTTCACTATGTCACAAGAACCTATACCTAAATACACACGCACACACACACACACACACAAAGCGTAGGTGTTTTGCACCAGAAGAACCGTGAAATGATACTGGTTCTACACTAAAGTGAAACTGAAGGGTTTTTTTTCCCAGTAGAGGAACTCAAGCAGACAGGCCCTCTCATATCCCTATCCCTAACACAGGATAGAGTTCAGCATTATCCATGCATGCTTAGAGGGCTCCCATATGAAGCAGTGTTCACAGAAAGAAAAAAAAAACTGACTTTGTATTGGCTGATGCTCAAATCTCAAATTAATAGCTGTTGCAGGACTTCATTAGTGATTATGATTTACAACATTTTGTAGAATGTTGTTATTGGAGCACTTAAAACAACATCTCTCCTACAGTCTGACAATTTAAGTGGAAAATATAGCAGATACTGGGATAACAGTTGGTTTTTCAAACATTTAAACAGAGTTACAGCTGAGTATTACTTTCTCAACTCTCCCACAATAATCTTAAAAAGCAAAAAAAAAAAAAAAAAAATCACAATAGGAAACTTTCGTCCATCATCAGCGCTTTACTGAGGCAGGGAAAAATGTCAGTGTTTCAGGTTTAAAAAAACACCAAACCAGCTTATTATTCCCTGAAATTTTGACCCGCTTTAAGCGACAGTTGCGGTTATAGCAACTTCACAAGCGTGACAGTCCGAGTCGGTACGAGAGTTGGTTCTATACGGTCGCCTTTTAGCTGGCACTGAGGACGGACTAAACTCACTGCCAGTCAGTGCCCCCTCCTGGCCACCTCGTAGCAGGCGAAAAACGATCACACCTCGACCCGCGCCAAGCTTAACAGAGCCCCAGCTGCTTCGAGGTAAACATCGCTAACTGGGGCTGAAAGCAGCACATGAAGTCATCCTCTACTTTTCTTTTCTCTCCATTTTCCTCCTTTGTTATTAATTATACCTCCTCCTTACCTTTGTGCCTATGCGCAAACACAAAATAAACTTGAGATGACACATTTTGACGTGGTGAAAGAGGGCCATGATAAAGTTTGGCAGCTTTGGATTTTACACACAGTGAGCCATGTATTGTGTGGTGATGTGATTATATGAAAGAGTCAGCAAAATACACAGCGTTAGAACAGACGCTTTTTCAAGTGTGTGTGTGTGTGTGTGTGTGTGTGTGTGTGTGCGCGCGCGCGTGCATGCCTTTGTGCTTATGTGCACGCAAATATGGCAGTGGATCGTGGGGGTACTTGAAAGACTTGAAAAGAAGAGACTTTGCATAATGTCCAGGATAAAAAAAAAAAAACCCAGGTCAGAAGTAATTACCATAAGTGGAGAGTTTCACCTTCACAGGTCTGCAGAGGAAGTCCTGGAACTGTCAAAGCTCCTCTCCAAAGGGAGCACTTACACCATGTGTCTGCCGGTTAACAAGGCTGGGGAAATGAATGAGGTTTTTGTCATAGAATAATGAATATGATTTTGTGCGGTTTGATTAAATCATAATGTGTTTCGTAATGAATCTTTCTCCTGATTCCATTATTCAGTGTACATTATCAATGCTAAATATAGCTGTGTAATAGATTCTTTTTTGTCTTTTTTAATCTGGGAAAAGGATTTTTATACAGATGTCAGGTATATATTTAACTATGCGGATCTCTTTCAGGGTTGAGCTAAGACAGCTTCCTCCTTGCTTTAAGACAGGATCCCATTTAATTATCATGACAAGAGGAATGATACAGGTGAAAAGTAGTCTGAAAATGCAAGATTCAATTATGTTTTTGTGAAATGCAATGTATGAACAACAACAACTACAACTAAAAAGGCCTTATTTTTGACAAAATAATATATCACTCCAGTTTAAATCCCAGAATTCCATCATAGTAAAAAAAATTCAATACATTAAAAAAACCCCAAAAAAACCCAAAACAAAACTCCAGTATTTTCACACAGTAAAGTAAACTTTTGTATTTATCAGTCGTGCAGATAAATTAAATGCAACAGTTCATTTCTAAACTCTATTTCTAATGACAGTTAAGCTAGTTAATATTGTTATAAACTTAATTTGCTAGGGAACATCACATCACAAAATTCTTATTTAACTAAAAGTGGTTAGTAAACATGTTTCCATTGTGAATTATACGTATGACTAAATTAAAAGCTACATGGACATATTGAAAAGCAGATATTCTCTCAGACTGGGTGACCAGCTTTGCTGAACCATGACAGAAGGGAGAAGGATTAACTTAAGATAATCATCAATCAATTCCAGTGCAAAGATTAACAGGGACTCAATTATTGCAATGAACTGATTGCGAGAGGTCTGGTGTGCGTTTACTTTAAATCCCATGTAGGGAACGAATAGAGGTAATGATTACAGCATTTCTGTACAAGATATTTATAAGGCTTTAGGACAACTTCTTTTGGAACGGGACTGCTATAAAATGGTTGTATATGACCTTTCACATTCTACCAAATTTCTTACGTAGACACCTACGTGTATCTTTTAGTTAAAACACTGACCACTGTATCTTCAAGAGTTGGACGCTCATCTCCACGGAAGGGAGAATAACGGAGCTCACGTCCGAATGGTGCTTAGGCAAAGATTTGATCGTAAAAATGAGCGTATGGACAATTTAAGGAACATTACAGTTTTTCATATACATTTTCTTTGTCAGGACTCTTTCTATGGTAAAACTAAATTCTGCGAGTGCAAAGGACAAAGACTCATTACATTCCGTGTGCAAAGCCGATTATAGTAACAGCTGATGTAAATAAACTAAGGCCGCCATAAAATTATTGCACATCCAAATGGTTGTAGAGAGCGTACAGCTAACGGAACTGAAACGTGACAGAGATGTGTCAAGTCAAGTGAGTTTTCATATTGTCAGAGTGTTACTTGGCTAGACTAACTGGCCATGTGTCCAAAATTCGACGATTTACTGGGGGGAAAGCGAATTTTCTGTTCTTGGAAAGTTATTGTTACAAGCACATGTTTTAGTTTGTGTAGTTGTTTATAATGCTAAAAGATAATTGCTATTTATTTAGCGATTTTGTTTAACCAGTTGGGCTGATTAATTCTGTAAGAGTATCTTTCTAATCATTCCTCCCATTTGCTGAGCCATAAGAGACAAATGTTGAGTGCCATAGCCTCCCACCATGACTGCAAAGCAGCGTCTGTTTGTGTTTTGCTTTGACCCTCCTATAAACCATTTCTTTTTGGTATCAGTCATCCTGTGGTTTTCATCTGAGACTGCATAGATGGCATCGGCAATGTCTTTCAAGGGCATTTTTTTGTTTGTCCACATCATCCTTCAGTCGTATATTTTTGTCGTATTCGCTTCGGAAAACAGCACCCTACTGTCATAGGTCTTTTTTTTCCATTAAACGAAACTCAACTTGCCTTTTATGGAGTTTCGGGGGCACTCATTCATCTTAATTGAGATTTGCGTGCTAGTGACTCGCTTATGAGCAACTGACATTCATCATTATGAGTAAGCTTCACACAAAGAGTAGGCTACGTACAAATGTTTATGAATCTTAACGTAGTTGTGAAAAAAAAACCAATAGTTTTTTTCTACTCTTTTCTTTCTTTCCTTTTTTTTTTTTTTTGTTTTTTGTCACCCAAGCAAGATGTAACAATATTTTAAAGAAATGTTAGCGAGATATTATCGCTGTGCCGTTTTGAGGATGCATAATTTTCACATTAATTAAGTGAATGTTTCGTAGCTAGACAGATTTAAAGTGACCTTTTTGTGACATTTTCAACTTTTGCCACAGCATACTCCATGTCATTAACATCTTCCTGCCAGCATTGTAATGCAGACTGAGTAGGGGTCGTCCTCTGAGTGTTGTGGTGTAGCATTGAGGCCCACTCTGTGCTTCACTGTCAGCAGGTTTATAGTTCACTCACGTCCAACACTTCCACATTCCGAGAGGGTCCCGGGAGACTCTGATCTCTGAACCCCCTCTGGCCGCACCTGCTGTTGCCTCGGCAACGGAGCAGGTGCTCCCCTGTAGTGGCCGGGTCGCCTCCCTAGACAGTGGGCTCTCCCTCCTCTGTCTGTGCTGGGGACAAAAACAACAACAGGAGTGGTCCCAAAGCGTTAGTCCCAGTCAAACCACTGCCCTGGAGCACAATCAAACCAAAGTCACATCATTAACACTCCAATGTCAACTATTTCATATTTCCCATGAAAGAGGCTTGCTTTTACTCGGAATTTGGAAGTTTTTTTCTTCAGTTGTCACGTTTTATAAAGTACTGACTTTACCCCTAGCTTTCTGGGTTATGAAAATGTACTATGTGGAATGAGCGTTGCTGTTTGGGAAGGGATGATGTTTGTCTTGGATGCTTATCGTCTGTCATTTCTTCAGACAAAGGCGGAGGTCCAGAGCCCTGTGAGACACACATTAAGCAGGTGCTGATTGAGAGGGGCTAGTGGTGACCCACTGGGCCAAAAAGACTTCAACATCAGCCCAATAGGCAGACAACCAATCTGAACACTCAGAATACAGTACGCTCTGCATCCCTCAGTCAAGTATTTTTTATCATTTAGTTCCATCTCCATAATATGCACCTATCCCAAGTAGCAGGGTGAATCTCAAATAATAATAACTTGAATTTATTCACTGCAGTGTGTTTATAGTGTAGCTTTGTAGATGCATGAACAGCTTCCGCTCATGACTCATGAGAGGTCCAGGAACACAGAGGAGACAAACTTCTCCACACCCTGAGTTTCCTTATGGTCTACAAAAGGACTTGTGAGTCAGTCATAACACAATAGCCTGCCTTAAGTCATGTCTGGATTTGCAGAAATCACACATTCTGCCTGGCCGCTCCCCCATTCCTGAACCTCCTTCCTAAATCAGGCTCCGGCTCCCAGTATCAAGGTGAATTTGGGTCATCCAGACCATGACCAGGAGAGCACATGTAGGGGATTTGTGCGTTAACCTTAAGGGGCACTACAGTGAAAGGTCATCTGGAGGTGATTGGAGTAGTATTGGGACAGGGCTGTGTTAACAGGACATGGGCTTACACAGGAGGCTGTAAATGAGCTCAGGGAGACCTCAGGCCATCATCTGGCTCCTATGTTGAGATAGGAGTCTGTGTGTTTGTGTCTCCGGGAGCATGGAGGGATTCTCCCACGGGGCCTCCTATCTGAACCAGGATGGGGTCTGGGTCAGACCCTTAGATAAGGGCACCACCGCTTTCTCTCCTCTGGGTCACAGGAAGTCTGCAGTCTGAGATATCCTCCACTGGCCAGCTCTCTCTGTGCAGGTGTGGATGGGTCCTGAGTCCTGTGGTCATCACAAATCATCATTGTGAGGTTATTTGTCTTTGCCCTTGGCAAGAGGAGACCACACTAGATAGATAAGTGTGTTTGTATTTCTGTCTTGAGGAAAGGCAAAAGGGATTTGCATAATGCTGTTTGCCCTTTATCCAAATAAATTAGTTAATTTGTATGTATTGTTGTCTTTGAGGAAGAAGGAAAACAGTAGGAAATATTATATAAAATATAGTCCCACTATATTTCAGAACAAATATGTAATATCTATTGCTAAATCCTTTTCTTCTTCTTCTTCTTCTTTACTCAGAAATGAATGGTGCTTTGTGTTAACATGTGCTGTTGAATGAGAACTCGACTTACCTCTCATTTCTCAGGTAGATATAATATCTAAATAATTAATTTATACTATTTGAGTCTGTCTTGCTGCATTGGAAATTGAAATGTCAGTATGAGCTGTGTCTCTGTCTTGGTTAAGGACCTGGTTCAGAGTCTCATACACTTGTCCTCTCATTCTTCAGATAAATACTTTAAACAGAGAAATTTCATGCTCCAAAACAGTGGCACTCTTTCACACATTTTTACATTATTTATTTACCATTTCTTCTTGGGAGGTGAAAGTGAGGACTGCCTTCACAGAGCAAACACATGTAGGAAGTGTCTAAGATGAAGCATGCCTCTTCAGCCTTTAGGGCTTAATTAAGAGTAGAGACACAGAGAGAGAGAGAGAGAGAGAGAGAGAGAGAGAGAGAGAGAGAGAGAGAGAGAGAGAGAGAGAGAGGGGGGGGGGGGGGGGGGGGGGGGGGGGGGGGGGCATGAGGATGGCAGACGGGTGAGTGAGGAAGAGAGTGCAGGTGAAAAATATGCAGTGATAGAGGAGGAAGAGTGTGAGTAGGGGGTGAACTGAGAGGGGTGTGACAGAGAGTAAGGTGTGGGGTGAGAGAGAGAGAGAGAGAGAGAGAATGATGAAGACTAATGCAGGGTGCGGCGTCTGACAGTCCTGACTGATGGTGGGCGTTAAGGAGGAGACAGCCAGAGCCACCATGGCTACTGCAACTCTGACAGCGGCAGGCAACAGCATCTAGAGCGTGCGTTTCCCTCTAGAGTGCTACAGTCCTATTAGCGACATTAGCCCTGGCAGCTGTGAGCCCTCTCCCTGTAGGATTGCAGATATATCGCCCACTTTCCACTAACTGTGTGCTTGATCAGTGGGAATGGGTATTTCAACCTCGTGTGTACTGCGTCGCCTTTTGTTTTTGTTCTCTCATTCAAAAATGCTTTTCTCTCCCTCAGGCTACGTTGTTTGGATAGGGCTAACAATACCCGTTTCTGTCTTTCTTGTTTCCCTTAGCCCTTTGGTGCCTAACAGATACCTTCTGCGAAGGTTAAAGGCTAGAGCAAAATCATCCACCCACAGAAGTGAACTCTGTCCCAGAAATGAGTAATCAACTTAATGTTGGAATGATTGTGACATCATGTTCAAACATGGTTGTAGTATATGACTCTTTGTGACCCATAGCAAAACCACAGCTAACATATATTTAATGCTTGTCTGTTCTCATCCCTCCTTCTGTCCAACATTCTTGGAGGAAAAACATCCGCTCCCTCTTGTTCCTTGCCTCAGTCTTGTATTAATCCATCATTTCACTTATGCTACACTTGACCAAGACTTGAACAGGACAATATTTTCAAGAGTATCAATTAAATGGGACATTTGAATTGTAGCTGTTATGCTACCATTTGACTTCAAATTATAAAAGCTTTCATCAGCTCTGTCTCAGTCGGAAAAAAAAAACCCAAATACAAATAAATAAAAGGAAAGGGGAAGAGAATGAATAAACAGCTCAAAAGATTTCCCCCATGACCACGGCATTCCAGCTTCTCAGATCTGTACATATTTCCAAACACACACCGCATTGGTGACCTCACAGGAATCACTGAAAAGTCTGCATGGCTTACTTACTTCCCTTCTCATTCAGACTATGTATCAAAAGTCACAGTCTCCAAAAATAATATTCAAAGCCGCTCAGATTTATTATGTGGTTTGATGCATTATGCATACTTGAACTGGTTTCCTTGACGTGCCTTTAGATGGATGGCATAGTAGCCTTAAATATGCGCCGTAACCCTAATGGAAAACAAATGCTTGTCTCTCCCTTGTAGACAGTGTAAGCAAACATGGTTCTGCCCTTGCACAGGAGTGAAATTTAACAGTGTCAGGACCATCCCTTTTGCTGTCTGTGGGTGTGAGAAATGTTCTCCTCTGAAACATTGGAGTTAATTATCTTCAGTCAAGCAGCATGAATAATATAGCTCAGAACCTAAAATAGGAAAACCTGGGGCCAGCTAGTAGCTGCATCTTTTTTTTTTTCTTTTTTTTTTTTTTCAACTGGATTTTAGTCCATTAGCATGGGTGATTTTCACCTCTACGTACATACTTCTATTGATGTTTGTCACTTTGTTTGATACAGAATAGTCATATATCATCACCCTTTGTGCTCTGTCAATAACCTAATAACCATTTCAAGCTGTTAAAAGTTTACTTTGTCTCTGTTTTAAAAGTTAAATTTTAATAAGTCTTACTATATTTATGAATCTGGTGATGTTGCATTTGTCATATACACTCACATAATCCTTCCGTAGTCTATCTTCCTTTGTGAGAACTTCAGATTTTAGCACCTGTTAAGCTAGTTCTCACAGTTTATAGTAAAGCCCCATGCTAGTGAGCAAGTGCTGTGTCATTGTAACCGTACAGCCAATGATTGCCTTGCAGACATCGTCCATTCAGTGCACATATTGGACTAATTGCTGTATTGGTAGCCCGGTCGTTTGAGTGTTTCTTCGAACAAAGCTAATCGGCTGGACGAAGAGAGTGAACTAATTATCTGTCTGCTGTTTTCCCAGCACTGGCAAGTAATTTAGTGGCAATTGACCTCCCGCAGTTCACTGGCAAAGGAAAACACGTAGACCGACCCGTTAACGACCCTGGCTAACGACCAGGGTATGGAGGTCCCTCCATTCTCGTATGAGTCTTCCACTTCACGTCCAATTTACCACTTAACTGGTTCAAGATGACTGGCACTCTCTGTAAACATAGGTTTGTTTTTCTCGTCATTACAGGTATTATTGGAAAATAAAGAAAACTTTTTTTTTTCCCTTATCAAGGAAATCACACATCTCAAATATCACGCTACTGCTCACAGAATGATCAGATTATGACTTGTTGTACAGATAACTGCCAAAATACAGAAAATATGGCATAGTCCAGGTGCTAATTATTTTGACTTTCATGACTAGAGAACCCGATTTAAGCGACTGGCAGGGAGGTGAATGCTGGGCACGTATTTAAGTGAAGAAGTCTGCTTTAGTGAAGAAGTCCACTAAGTTTTTCTGATATTTCATGAGGAGCAGTGGCTAAGGCATTACTGGCAATCTGAGGGAAATGTGGTTGAAAAGACATATTCCTCGACCATGAGCTGTCTTGAGTTTCAAGACAAAGTACACAAACAATTAGTTGATTGCAAATATCAGTGTGGGACAGAAGCATGCACTTACATCAGCAATAGTCCTTCCAGAGCTTCCCAGAAACTTAATTATAGATAAACATGTTTGTTTTTACCACTCCTAAGCATGTGTTTTTGTGAATAAAATCGCAAAAAGCACACAGACACCGAGAAAAGTGAAAGCAGTGGGAAAAAAAAGTACACAAAAGTACAAGATCCATCATCTTTCAGGTTCTAGTCAACAAATGGACGAGTGTATATGGAGCACACACCAAAAGAACACTACAGGGTTTCTATGCATGTTTCCCGCAGTGAAGGGTTCTGGCAACCTACTGAACAGAACCTGAGGCATGCTTCTCCAAACAGCAGATAATATCATTTCATACACTACTAGACTGAAGTTTTTATTTTTGTGGCCTGTGGTGGCCTAATGACTTATAAAGACATTTTAAATAGGTATTTTCATTATGTTCCCAGCTATAGGTAGTTTTCTGAGAGTGTGTGGCATTGCGTGT